>NC_054055.1:42802675-43113032 GCF_017639655.2 Falco naumanni
TAGTGCAATTTGAAGCTGTTTCCTCTTGTCCTTTTGCTTGTCTGGGAGACCAACCCCCACCCCACTACAACCTCCTTTCAGGTAGTTGTGGAGAGCAATAAGGTCCACTCTGAGTCTTCTCCTCTCCAGACACAACGACCCCAGTTCCCTGAGCTGCTTCTCCTAAAACTTATTCTCTTGGCCCTTCACCAGCTTCGTTGCCTAAATTAGGGATTTGCTTTCTGGATCTGTGCTTACAAGTGCTGTCAACAAGTTTTGAGGCTATAAACTTCAGAAATTCAGCATTTTACACTTTTGTCAAATTCTGCTTTCCTTATGAAGCCTGTAGCTAACTCCACTTGACAAAGGTCTAATTCACAGTTTTCTTTTTTACCTTTAGGCATTTTTTTTTCACACTGTTGATGCAAAAAAGGACTTAGATAAACTGCCACATTTGTTACTGCAAATTCCTCACAGTCCTGCACACATGAACACTGGCAGAAACGCTTCAAAAAAGAAATACAACTATTTTGACTTCACAAAGAAAAAAAAACAAGCACAGAATTAGCTTAATTTTTAATGGGATTTTTTTTACTTTGCTTTATATTAATAATGACTTCACAAAGAAATACATAAACATTTTCTCCCTATGTAAACAAAGCAGAAACACTTCTGCGTGAGATTAACTGAAATACACTGAAAAGCCCTTACACTTCAGATGAGCCAGACATGTATTTAATGTGAAGGCAATGCTTCAGTTGCCTTCACAGAGCAGCGGCTGAATAAAGGTCACTCAGGGTGTGATTATACTCCACAGCTGTGATGAATCAACAATGTGCAGCCAACAAAAGGCACGTTCCCTCTAACTTTGCCGCCTTCTGCTCCTGTCTGGGCACTTGTGCCAATAGATGCCTAAATTCATTAAACCTGCAAAAATATTCTTTCTTTTAAAAGGCATTTTTCTTTGGTTAATTTTCTGCCAGATCAATGAACTGAATCAGCTCACCATGAAGTTGGCCAAGGACAAAAGCCCACACAAATGGGAAGGAAAGTAGAAAAGAGTATGGGAGAAGGGATAAGAAAAGGTGACCTTTCCTTCTAGTGAACTATTATATTGGCTCAATTGTGTTATCTACAGCCACCTTAAGATAAGATATTATAAAACTAATGGAAATGAAAGGTAATAGTGTAAAATCACTTATGTCTCATTTTCTTCCTAAATAAGGGTTTAGTGAATCCAGAAATCTCTTTGAATCATGTTAACATCATCAAATTACCAATTTAAAATAGATGTTCCCATCTCTTCTCTGGGACTAACAGCTGTGTTTTCACATACTCTGACCTTCCCCGACCCCACCCCACCGCCCAAGTCTTATACTTACTTTTTGATACATTAAGGAGAACTAAGTTTTTAATCACTTTTCTGACAAATAAGCAGGAATAAAATTCCAGATGAGCTTCATTCTTGACATTTTCTTTCCAAATCCAGTGAAGGACTTAATTATGTGTATCTCTATAAGGTCAATAATTATCTTCTAGTCTAAGGGCTTTATTGGGTTCTTTAAAATATACCTGTGGCTAAGTACTCTGTTACGGGAGACAAGTTTTTCATGCCTCATGTATCAGAATGAACAACACTAATGAATGGACACTTACTCTTAATAACTTTTGCAAGTGTTCTTTGAATTTCAAAATCTATTTTGAATGAAATGGTATAAAATAGCTGCATCATATTATTGCTTGGTTGTTTTTTTTTTAATCTTTATAGGAAATGTATCCTTTCATGCTAAACTTTGCTCAGTAATCTAGAAACAGAAATCATTTAGGATTTTTATGCTTTATTAGTTCTCATTTAACACTAGTCTCAATAGGATTTGTTAGGCAATCTCTGAAAGACTTCACTTCTCAGAATGAACTGGAGCAAAAAACTGTACAGTATGATCAGATGGCCACAAATACTTCAGAGATTTGAAATGGGGAATGCTGTGTTTCTTGAAAAGTCAGATAGTAGAGGACCATGATTTTCATTACAACACTGGTTTATTATTTGATAAGTCTTGGGATACTCTGGTGATATTTTTCTCTCCCTTCCAGTAGTTGGCAAAACCCCATGATATCTAGTGAATGCTCAGTAACTTTAAAAAACTCAGAAAGTCTTAGTTGTTTTTAATTCAGTGAAAAGTGTTTTAATAGCTTTTCAATAAAATCTTCAGCTCTCTTTTTCTCCTGAGAGACAAAGCTGATGAATATTATTACATCTAGAAATAGTGTCAAGGTTCTCTAATTTATCATGAGAAAAGGCTACCACTGTTACCATTTTCTCTGCAGAAAGATTTCAATTTACTAAATGTTGTCCTGATTAACCTTACCTCCTCTCTGTCATCTCAATTGGCTTTAATACACGTATTTCTGAAAGAAATCTGGTAAGATATAATTTATACTTATAAAATAAATAAAAAATAATAAAATTAATATTTTAACAATTACTTTATAATGTTAAAGAAACTACTTATACAATGAATCTGTGTTTCTTCAAATCTTGATTTTTGACACAGGCCTAGTAAAAATCTGGTAAGTTTTCTGCCCCTAATGAGCTGAATTAGTGTTTGTTATTTTAAGAACTCATAGTACATGTTTACTGGAGAGGTCTTTTTAGTGCTGATAGAAATGAGTACTCCATTTGCATCTGGATGGATGCGATCTGCCTATCTTCTTCTTCATTATTATTCTTTCTGCTGCACACTAACTTTAGATGGACAAGGAAAACAGTAGATCCATTTCTACAGTGACACTCTGTGCCTTTATTCTCAGTTCAGAAAGACAAAGAAGGATATTTTTATTTAAAATTGGATAAATAGAACTATTTTCAAAATTATTTTAAAAATCTAATTTTAAAAAGCATTAGGTTTGAAGATGACAATTATTGTTAGCTACTTCTACAACATGATTATGTAGATCCGTGCATCAGACAAAGACTACATTTACAGTTTTGTGAAGCACAAATCTGTTTTCTATTCAGTGATGTAGGAACTGAAGTCTAGGAAAAAAAGTTCATATCTAATAATAACGAGCAGGTAGATAAGGACTGTGTTCATTCTTTTTTGTATATCTAGATAAAAGAATATTTAACTATTTTCATGATTTTACCTAACAAAATGTAGGCATCTGTTATATACATGTTTGGAAAGTAGCTGGTACCCTAAGGTCTCTTTACAGTCAATAGGGAGAAAAAGGCTTTTTTATTACACAGTTCTTTGGGATGAGATGAATAATGACTAGAGAAGTTCTTATCTCTTGCTATTGGCTATAAATATAGCTTAGCATGACTAGCTCCTGTAGGCATCTGTATTACCAAGTATCTACATCAAATCAGATGTATTCCACCCTTTTTGTCTTTGGAAAATCTTTAACAAGGTGGCTTGATAGTGTTTCCTCTTTCTTTCAAATAGCCTTTAACATGTGATTGTGGTATCTTCTTGTGTGAGGATAGATAATATGCCAGCAACTCTATTTAGGCAATGGAAATAACAAACTTGTCTTTTCATGCTCAGAATGAAGGCACTTAAATCCAGTATCACCACATTTTACAACAGGGAGTCTAAAATAGATGCTTTTTATTCCAGCTGTCTTTTTAACTCCCTTAGTTTTAAACGAAAAGACTCATTGAACAGCAGAAGGAAGACTATGCTAGAAGATTTTACTTTAATTTTGATAGAGAAAAGATTGCAGCAGGAATATCAGAAATCACATGACAACTTTACTGACAGAAAACCAGAGAGTGATTTCTTGTAGAATAATAGTGAATTCTAAAAGTAACTTCTTTCATCTTTTATTGGGTTAAAACAAGTTCATATGACTCAGTCATACTTAAGAAAAATAGTCAAATTTTTCAGAGTTTATATGAAACTAAAATGAAGATCTTTTAAGGGATTGATGTCTGCCTGTTTTAAAGCAATTATACTGAGGAAACTTGTGCTAATATGATACTCATGATATCAATTTGCAAAAAATAGGCAGCATTCCCTTAAGTTAAATTTGAAGGTATAGAGTATGGTTACAGTTAAAAATGCTTTATACCCATAGAATATTCACAGAATGGAACTTTTTAGAGAAGAAGGCAATTGCCAGAATTGTGAGATAAACAGCAGAGCTATGTTTTTTTATTTTAGAATTTCTGAAATATTAAAACATTACCCATCTTTCTTCATTCAGAATATTAAAGGCTTTGATGTGAATGTTTCTATCTACATATATTACCTTAGAAATTATAAAACACAATATTCTTCCTTAAAATTTCTTCTTGTTTCATATTAGGTTTTAGAAACAATCAAACCAACAAATAAATAAATGAACAAATGAACAGTTTCTGGAAGTAGCATTATTTTGAAGCTTGAATTCCCCTCTAAGTGTTCATGTGAATATATAGCATACTTGCACTGAAAACTTCATTTTTCTGGTGAGTTGCTTTTATATTATTTTACAGTAAATGCAATTTTAATGCTTAATCTCTGTGTTTTAGCATGTTAACTGTAAAATAATTTACTGATATTACATCTTTATGGGAAAAATAAAATTAAGCAAACAGTGCAGAGATATGTGGTATGGATCTGTTTATTACATCTAAACCTTTCTGGTAAAGAAACATAATTTGTAATACTATAACTAAACTTGATCTATTTTATTATTCACAAAGTGCCAAAAATTATATCTCCTACCAGAGGCAGGTTGATCACAAAATGCTCATTCTCTTTCCCTAATGAAAATATCTATGTTCATCACTGATTGTAAACTCCTGCGTTTCAGTGAATGAAGTGTTAACTAACATACATCATCCAACATATGTAAGTAGGTGTGCTTGTCCATGAGTATTTATAACTATAGCTAATGTATAACCATAAATACACAGTATTTAATCATGCAGGATAGATTTTGGGGATGTTGGGTGTAATAAGTATCAAATCATACAGTATAGATTACAATTATTAAGCATTAATCATTGAATTGTGTTTACATTTACACACACACTAATTTTTTTAAAAAATACAGCTGAATCCCTATTATTTTATGAAGCTGGGATTATGATTTCCAACACAGTGTTATATTTTGAGGTTTTATATGTATTCTAAATTATTAACTAACTATTCAACACAACACAATTGCTTCATACCACTGTTAGATGAATTCCAGAATTTTTCCATGTGAAGGAAAATATAGTAATTAAGGGTGTTAAATAAGAGTATTTGCATCTAATGAAAAGCAGCCACATGGTTAAAAACTTGTGAATAGTGAAATCTAAAAACATTCTGAGGTAATATTCTGAATCTGGTCCAAGTTTCTTCCATTATATTGAACTGAACTGCATGAATATATATAAAATATATATGCTTAGGTATAGAAGTATATATATAATCAATAATAAAATAGAATATTATGGAAGTATCTGATACCTTTGTAGAACACTGCTGCTGTTACTGTGTCAAAATAAAGCATTCCATAAGTACTTATTGAATTATGCCATGTAACAATGCTATGTAATTACATTTCTAATGTGTTCTTCTAAAGCAAGACAAAAAATATTATGTTTTGCTAACTTCTCTCTCCTATAATTTTGTCCCCTATTTCGTCTGTGCTGTATCTTGCATGCTTCTGAAACAGCAATGCTACTCATTTTAGTATTACTGTGATTTAGGAATAAGAATGTTAATTACTTAGAAATACCACTGAATGCTATGTGTGTATACAAACCTTTATTTAAAGAGAATAACATGCATTAAAATGTCTTTTAAAAATGAACTCTACAAGAAAGGCTTCTCAGCATTAGAATTTTATTACAAAAACCATTTCCTCAATCTAGTTTTTGACCTATAATTGTACATTAGCTAAGTTATTTTAATGCTACTATAAGCAATTTCTTTGTGATTTAACATTATCAGTATTTTAATTTTGATCATGACTTTTCCCTTATAATACAACTTCTAAGTGGGAAATATTTTTCAACTAGCAAAAATCCCTTCATGGTTTGTTTCACAAAATACTTATTCATACACATGTATAATTAAAATTTAAGCCTCATTTTTTCCTTGTTGAAAACAATTTAATTTTGTACTTGACGGATAAACAGATATGTTGTGTGGCCCAGTCTTCTGAATGTTTTTTTCACTGGGAAATAAGGAAAACAGAATGGTCTAATATTTGTGTACACAAATATATGTGTGTGTGTGAATATATACTAACAGACACGTTTGAAAATGTGCTATGTGTCAGCCTACCTTTTCTAACTTTTTTCAAAACCTGAGACACTTAAAAGTATTTATCCTAGATTAATAAAAGGTTCCAATTTTCTGCTTTTGTTTGCAGGACTGTGAATGGACGTATATTTATGTGTATACATATAACCTCACTAAAGTTATTTGAAGAAATTTAAATGGCACTGAAAAAAGCTGAAAGACCAGATCTGCAAAAACATTTAATGTCAGGCATACAAAGGTGTTGCTGAGCCTTTCATCTGAAATACCATTTACAAAAACAATCTGAGAGGTGTACCTCCTTATGGACGTAAAAGGAAATAATTAGTCCCTAACCATGTGTTCAAAACAACAGTCTTATACTTGCCCTTTTACTCAGCTCGTGTTCTGCAGTTAACCATGATGAATCAGTATACTGGCTGAACTGAGCTTGTGCCCAAGCTAGTATGGGTGCTTTTTTATTGGAGGAGTATCCAGCCATATATATATATATATATATATATATATATATATATATATCATTTGAAACTCTGAGATGTAGATAGCCACATAAGGTTGGTATTCTTCCCTAGAAGATATGTGTCTAAAACTTGAAATTATTTGGAATGAAAACTGAAAAAGGCCATAGGAAGGTTGTAGTAGTATTAAGCATTAACCTGATGTCTTCGCATTACTCTTAAACTTGCTTGTCACAATTGTAAGATAACAAAACAAACAAACAAACAAACAAATAAAAAAAGTCTTAACAGGTGTTGGAATGAAGCTTTTCTATTTCTCTATCCTGCTGATAGGAGTTGCTAACAGTTAATTCACTCAGAGTTTTCTCTAGCTACTGCCATTTTGTGTTGACTTTCAGAAGAGGTTACCAAAGACTCTGTTAATTGGATCGCCTGCTTTTGACTTAGCCACAGCGTAAGCTATGATGCCAGTACAGGGAAGTTAAGTGAACTGTCACAGAGGATGTTAGATGACTCTTTTAGGCAGGTTTGAATTGCAAGAGGCACTTGCTGTAGTTTAGCCTTGACGGAGCTGTTTGCTCATGAACACACTAAAGTTATTGCCCTGGAGGCCACATACACTGGACCTCACATTGAAATTTGTATAGGCCCCAAACTGAGCTTGAGAGATCAAGACAAGCTCTCTGAGTTTGGATCCTATAGCTGGATGTTCAATCACAGGAGTAAAGCCAAAATTCCAACTATTATAGATGTAGTGTTTCATCATAAGACTGAAGACATGAGTATTCTGAAGCAACAGTGTACCTCTTAAACAGGAGCCAGCAAGCAAACAGGTCAAAAGCTACAATTAAACACAATCACCCTCTTTATTTAGCAGAACACAAACAAACAGACATGGCAGATTTAACCATCTCTACATGCATATCTCTTCTTTACTACTCTGGAGCATTGCTTAGGCTCAGGGAAATGTCAGGTTGTTTTGGTAGAGTTCCTCAGCTTTCCTGTCAAAACAAACCTCTTTCTACTTCCTTCAGGTCTCAGTTTTGTTTGTATTGGTCGCTGAGATTTCCATCTCAAATTCCTGTGTTCTTTGAAATCCATGCCTTTTTATTTCTATTTTGTTTGGAGATTTTTCTGTTCTCAGATGTCATTCCCCGTAGGAATCTTCTTGCTTCTGTCATCCAATTGTCCAAAAGTATTGCTGCTTGAAAATCATTGATTAAGTCTATATGGGATACAAAAAACTGCAGACAGGTTGTGATGGGTTCAACATCCTCATAGAAGTGCTACTACAGTACGGTAATTTTATGACAGTATCAACTAGAGTATAGCATCAAAACGTTCCTCAGGATATCATTGACATTTTAATTAGTGAAGGCCTTAGGCCATGACAAAAAAAAAAAATCAGTGACAAAGATGAAGATGCAATACAAAAAGTTATGCAATTCACTTTTGGAGACTACTAATTATTGTCACTAGAATACAGCTTCCGAGTTAAATATGTTTTTTTTCCACAAGGAATTGCAAAATGTCCTGGTTTCAGCTGGGATGGAGTTAACTTTCTTCTTTGTAGCTTGTACAGTGCTGTGTTTTGACTCTAATTCCACCAGTTCCAGGACATGAAAACCGCATTCAGTATTCCTGTCGCTATGTTCAGGACTGACAGTATGGGGCCTCCAGAAGACCAAAGATACTCAGAGTCTCCTAAATTCCTACATTTCATTAATCAGCCCTGAGGAGAAGGAGGAGATCTGGACCCCACCCATAGGCCAACTCTCTGGGAAAACAAAGCCAAAGGTGCAGTTGTTGGCATTCCCCCGCAGGGGCCACCAGACACACAGAGTACACACAACACTGAGTACACAGACCAGATTAGTTTCTTAACCAACAAGTCCATCATATTATAAACTAGTAATATATATACAACACTATAGGCCAGGTCTGAACGTAAACAAACAGGGAACACATACTTTAAATAAACAAGAGAGTTCAACCCTGAGACCATGGGCAGCAAATTCAAAAGCAGAGAAGACAGCATTGTAGCCAATTATTGTTAATCTAGTACAATGAATACTGAAAACAATTTAACACAGTCTGATTAGACCTGTCGTTATCTCAACCCTTCGTGCCCCACATTGGGTGCCAAAATGGACTGTAATGATTTAACCCCAGCTGGCAACCAAGCACCACACAGCCACTTGTTCACTCCCCCTCACCTGAAGGGGTGGGGAGGAGAATCAGAAAGGAATGTAAGACTCGAGGGTTGAGATAAGAACAATTTAATAATCTAAACAGAATAAAATGGTAAGAACAACAACAATAACAATAATAGCAATAATAATAATAATAATAATAATAATAATAATAATAATAATAATAATAATAATAATAATAATAATAATAATAATGATGATGATAATAATAACAACAATGACAGTTATAGTGGAAAGGTGGAGAAAAGGATAAAATCCAAAGGAAAAGGAGAAGGGAAAACAAGTGATGCACAGCACAACTGCTCACCACCTGCTGATCAGCGTCCCCCCAGTCCCTGAGCAATGATCCTCCCTGCCCCAGCTAACCCCCCAGGTTTATATTCCAAGCATGATGCCCCATGGTATGGAATACCTCTTTGGCTGGTTCAGGTCAGCCTGACCTGGCTGTGTCCACTCCCAATTTCCCGTGGCCCTCCAGCACTCTTGTGGGCAGGGCTTAAGAAACAGAAAAGTCATTGACTTAGTATAAACATGACCCAGCAACAACCAAACCCATCAGTGTGTTATCAATATTGGTCTCACACCAAATCCAAATCACAGCACTTCACCGGCTACTAAGAAGAAAGTTAACTCCATTCCAGCTGAAACCAGGACACACAAAAGGAACAATACTGTATGCGAATACAGAAAACATTGGAGAGGAGATTGATTTAGAATGGGTTTATTCTGTCAGAGAATGAATACATAGAGATGAAGCATGCAGCAAGGCAGAATCCCCTCTGAGTTTGTTGATAAGAAAAGATATTATATGTTCTGACTACATGACAAACAAAAATGTGTGCCTAGGAATAAAGTGGGGTGAGAAAAAAATATCAATACCTCCTTCCCCAAACCCTACATACCCAAAAGAGTCTTAGAAACTCAGCTGAAAGTATAAAGCCAAACAGAGTGGGATATAATAGCAAGCAGTCACATCCACTGTTATTTCAGAAGAGTGGCAGAAAAAGTATCATTTGCCCTTCTACGTTATTGCAGTTAATTCAGATTACCTAGACAGTTCATAAAAGTTTGAGGCATCAGAAAACTTAAATTCTTTGGAGAACCCAATCTGTTCTGCATGTCTGTAGTAATTGTGTTAGAGTGTTAGAGGATACACACATACTGAAGATCTTAGGTAGGAAGTGTATGGTAAGAGAAATTGGAAGGGAGTGTCTCTGGCACAGTGCCAATTTAACATTTCATTCTTTTATAGGACTGTATCTTTTACAGGACTCCATGTAAGCCTGACTGTGCTTTATAATAAACAATCACAAAGAGAAACTAATTTTTTTTGTTGTTGTTTTAATACTTGATTTAATAATACTTAATAATTTGGTTAAAATATTAATCCAGAGTGTATGAGAGTAGTTTTATCACTTTCAATTGCTAAAGCAAAATTTTCTTTTCTGAGAAAACTTTTCCCCAGGCAATAGAGTATTCTGTAGATCTTTTATGCCCCTGAAACAAGCATGGTTCAGTCACAACAGAGGCAAAAGACTGTTCCCACTTAGGTGCTAGAAAAAGTTTAGCCATAACTATGCAACTCTGACATGGCCTTAGGATGCTGGAAAACAAGTGTCCTCTCATTTTGTTCTCTTGTTTTCCAAGAGTGTAGAATTGATGTCCAATCTTGCAGTGACTTGAGGTGGAAAAGCCAAGGCTGACCTGGAACTGAGTCTGGGAATAGATCAGAAGGGCAACAAGACTGGGTTCTACAAGTACATTAACAGCAAAAGGAAAACTGAGAAAAACATGGAACTGCTGTTGAATGGTACAGGGCAACTGATGACAAATGACATGGAGAAGGCCAAGGTACAAATAAGAAGTGCCTTATTTACTTTGATCTTTACCAGTGAACTCAGCCTTCAAGAATCCCCACTCCTTGAGACCACAGCAAAAGTCTGGAACAAAGAAAACTTAACCCTTTTGGAGGAGGACTGGGTTAAGGAGCACTTAAATGGAATATATATATAAATCCATGTGTCATGATGGATTGCACTAGCTGATGTCATCGCAAGGCCACTCAATTTTATCTTTGAACAGTCGTGGTGCTTTGTAAAGGTTCCTGAAGACTGGAAGAGACTATGTATCACTTCTATCTTCAATAATGGCAAAAAATGTTCAGGGGATCTATCTACACATAGGTCAGCTTCACCTCAGTCCCTAGGAAGGTGATGGACAAGATCCTCCTGAAATGCATATTCAAACACATGAAAGATAAGAAGATGACGGGGAGTAGTCAGCATTGGTTTATGAAGGGAAAATCATGCTTGACCAACCTGATATGTTTCTACAATGAAGTGAATAGTTTGGTGGATGAAGGGAAAGCAGTGGATGTTGTTTACCTCAAATTTAGTAAAGCTTTTGATACCATATCCCATGACAGTCTCATAGACAAGCTGAAAGCAGTTCCATGTTAGATAAGTGGACAGTGAGGTGTACTGAAAACGGATTTAAGGTCTGTGCCCAGAGGGTTGTGATCAGTAGCAGAAAGTCCGGCTGGAGGTAGGTCACTAGTGGTATAATCCCTGGGCTTATTACTGGATCCAACACTGTTCAACATCTTTATTAATGACCTAGATAACAGATATGTGGCCTGACAGAAGTCTTATGTAATTCAACAAGGGAACATGCCAGTACACACCAGAGGCTAAGCAGCTCTGCAAACAACGGACATGGGGGTTCCACTGGACAACAAGCTGACTATGAGTTAGCAGTGCATTTCTAAGGCAAAGAAGGGGAGAGACTTGGACCAGATGATTTCAAGAGGTCGCTTCCAACCTAAACAATTCTGTGATGCTTAAATTATATGAAGAGATACCGTTATTGTCACATTTTGTACCAGTACAGTCAGATTATTAAACAGAGAGAATGGAAATATCCCCAGAAATCAAGTGGGACAGTAAATGGCTCAGAAAAGAGAGAAAACCTCCACTCTTCCCTATCTGGATGCAAAGTAAAAATAATTTTGGATAATATT
Source organism: Falco naumanni (assembly GCF_017639655.2). Lineage (NCBI taxonomy): Eukaryota > Metazoa > Chordata > Aves > Falconiformes > Falconidae > Falco > Falco naumanni. The sequence goes on from NC_054055.1 coordinate 42,814,590, forward strand.
CCAAAATCATCATGAAAAATACAAATCCCAGATTCTCTTGGTTGAAGAATTTCTGTTATAAAATGTATAAATGTAACAAATAGTGCCCTTCCTGATGCAGATTACTGTACAGAATTCTGCTCTCCCTTGCTCAAACAGAATGAAAACACATGAAAAAAAAGTTTACCAGGATGATCAGAGCAACAGATCACTATTGTACAATAGGCTGGTGTTGCTTCTCTTGGTATTGAAAAGTGAAAGCTAAGGGAGATGTGCCCAAAAAATAAAACTCAGTAAATGTGTAAAACTCATGCAAATATAAATTAGTATTCCTCATTTGAGACCAGCATTTAGCACTTTCTAAATTTCACAGAGCTCCATTCACATGTATCTTTAACTATTTGGATGAAAAAAGTCCATATGGAAAACTTAGATGTAATATTTAAGTGTATTATGCAGTAAGATACTGCATGAGAAACTGCCTGCTTAAGCATGTGAGGACAAACTTTATGAGCTGGGGTTGTTCAGCCTGGAAAAGAGAAGGCTCTGGAAAGATCTTATGGTCTTTCAATATGTAAAGGGGGCCTACAAGAAAGAGAAGGAGGCACTCTTTATCACAGAGTGTAGTGATGGGATAAGAGGTAATAGTTTCAAACTGAAAGTGGGTAGGTTTAGATTAGATATTGGGAAGAAATTCTTCACTCTGAGAGCTGTGAGGCACTGGAAGTGGTTGCCCAGAGAAGCTGTGGATGCCCCATTCCTGGAAGTGTTCAAGGACAGGTTGGATGGGGCTTTGAGCAACCTGGCCTAGTAGCAGGTATCCCTGCCCATGGCAGCAGTTTGGAACTAGTTGGTCTTTAAGGTGCCTTCCAATCCAAACTATTCTATGATTCTACATTTGTATGAGTCTATGATTCTACAAAATAAACTTTTGAAAAGACATAGATATGAAACCATATTTTGTTTTAAAATATGTTAGGTATTTCCTAAAATTTAAAGTAAATATAGATAATTTTAAAATTCCTACTAGGGTCTAATAAAGTCTAATTTCTAATTGAGCCAATTAATGAATTGTTACTTGCATTTTAGTGGGATGGCACAGGTCTTTTAAACAAGAAATAAGAGCAAATCAGTGGAAGAAAACATCACATACAGCCTACATGAATAAGAGGTGGTTTCCCAACAACACTTTCACAAGTGTTCTTTTTGTATATTGTTTCAAAGACATCCATAATTAAGGGTAGCAAAAGATTTCATGTAAGGTACTTAGCTTGAAAGAAAACACTAATTATAGTATATCAGGCTATCTCAGACTTATGTTTTAAGTGATGTGGTGAAAAAAAGAAACCAACCTGTGTCCCTGAGGTCTCTCACTTCTGGCTGTCATCATCTGAAACAGCTAAACACTTCAAACTCACTTTTTTCACTGGTAAAGATTGCTTTTTATTTAACACATTATTTGATTTAATATCTATTTAAGACTTTCTGGGGTTTTTTTGGTTTGTTTTTTCTTTTCATTATTAAATATTACTTTTTTCCTTATGATTTTTTTGGGTAAAATTTCTAAAGGTTTCACTGTCTTTTCTTTGGGTTTCCTTTGTTTTGTTTTTTTTACCTTAACCCCAGGAAAATTAGCATATCAATTGCACCTGCTAATAGAATTAACATAATACAAAGGCATAAAGGAATAACAACAGTATTAGCTATGTTATAAATAATAGACTATAAATAGAATTATAATATGATATGATGTACCTGAGTCATCTAGTTAACTGATTTTTTGATTGCAATTTCTGACATTTTTCCTAACAATGTATCAGACAAAGCTCCAAAAATTCATTTCAAGTATCTGTCCCATAAAATGTTCTTACCTCCTCAACATAAAACAGTCTCAAAAGCTCCTTCAAAGCACAAGCTGGGAATTTTCAGTGGTATTGAATTTGATCAAAGCTAGATGATACACTTTCTGTTATGCCTATCAGTTCTGAAGTGACAGAGTTTTTTGCTTATGCTATACAAAGCAGCAAACCTTGGCTTCCTACTGCCCAAGCCAAAGGATGTCTCCATCCCTGACTACATACCATTGTCTCTGTCACTTTGATTCTTTGATATCTTTTTCTAAATGAGAAATAAGATTCTATGTTCACCAAATTAATAGAAAGCTTTCATGTTGCTTCTTTGAAGGATTAAAATATTGAAGTATGAAATGATACTATCAGCTTCTGATTAGCCTTACTTAAGAGTCAAAAGTTATTAATCCTGATCATCTTTCAAGTGACCCTGCAGAACAATGGACACTATGTCTAAGGACTAGAAAACTAAGAAAAAACAATTTAGAACTCAGTAAAAGGAATGCTGAGATATTTAAAGTAGCCTCTTCTCGAGTAACTAACATCTATCATAAGCTTTAAAGAATAATGAACTAGAAAAACAAAGATTCTGATTAGATTGGTACGATGGTATGGTGTTAGGAAAGTGAAATTTATTAAAAGGAGGTCATATCTCAACATATCTGTGGCACATGTGCTTTGTGTGATTTCTTTTAACCACCAATAATTGATCACTGGTGATCTGGAGCTTAGGAGACACTCAGGTCTCAGGGTGTGTGTGTATGCACTACAGAGAAGGTGTTACTCTGAAAACATAAAAGTCAGACAAATTAATCTGGCTACAGTGTTGCTCATTAACTTTGGCAATGTTCACACTATCACTCAACAACTTTACTGAGCCAGGATAAGCTATCAGTGCCACCAGAAGAGGCAATCCTATTGAACCCTCATCCTAATATAATTTCCCAGGTTTTCCCATTTCCATTTGTTCTGGAACTGATTGTCTTGGGTAAAACCAAAACAGAACAAACAAACAACAACAACAAACCCAACACCAATCCACCCCCCCACGCCCCCACCTCCCCCCACACACCATGACTTCTACAAGTTGTTGATGGTCATGTTACTGTGGAAAAACACAGGGAGTATATCCATGGAAAAAGCTAGGGAATATTTAAGGAAACCCCACCCCCCAAACCCACAAAAAAAAGTTATCAGGAAATGTAAGCAACTGCAATTTGGTGACAAGTTATCAGGATTTACACATTTGCAGTTTTGGATTTTGCCATTGCTTCATTGCATATGGCAGTGTCTTGCCTCCGCTCCCCCCACCCACCCACACCCCCCCGCCCCCGATCTGACCACACACAAATGAAGGTTAAATAATTAATTGTTTAACTTGTTTTCCACGTGGATATGACTCTCAGAGAATGCATATAAAGACACACCAGAGAATAAGGCTCCAGGACAGAAATTTGTGGCACAAGGTTCCAGGGTCTGAAGCAAAGAACTGTAGTTCGTACTAAGGAGACCGAGTAACTCATACAATGAAACAGTCAGAAAAAGGAAAATGCAGATGCCTGCATCTTGGAGAATGTCTGCAGGAACCAAAGCCTTGCTCAACATTGCAGAAAGGTCAATGACATGTCAAAAGATAGACTGGGACAGAGTCTTAAATACAATTTTCAGGCAATGTTTAATTTCTAATAAATAGCTTAGAATGGCATGGTTTTGTAAAGTTTTATAAAATTTCCTCCATTTTTTTTCTTAGTTAATTAATTGTGAAAAATACCCACAACAAACCACCCTAGATTAGAACTGACTATAATTGCCACCAGAAATTTCTCTTCCTTTGTGATATTCAGACTGTACTGAAGCATACAATGTCATATTGACATGTTTACTTCTTCCAATGGTAGTACTATATTTGAAAAGCTAGAAAAAAAAATGTTTGTGTGTATACATACATATATATACACAGACAGAGGGAGAAAGATTAAAAAATAATCACTTTAGATACAAAATACCCTTTAAATGTTATTCTTTACAGGGCCATAAGGACAGAGCTGTTCTTAAATGACAACATGAGCTTAGAGGCCTAACCTGCATACACAGAGAGTAAATAAATCAATCTGTCTTATTCTAGCCTCTGATTATTAACTTGATATCTGTGCTGATTACGTCCTGTTAGGAATTAATTTGTCTCATTTGACCAAGTTTTATTTAGGGAGGTCACAACAACAAATAATTTATTTTAATTGATAAAATAACCCATCTGACAATTGGTTTTCTCTTCTCTTGCCAGCTGAACTGTCTCTTCCACCCATGCTTTCCTTTTGTGTATGCTCTTTAATTTCTAATGCTTACAAAATAAACACCTATCAACTAGTATCAGAACTATAACTCCCTCTTAAACTCTTCTTTTTCTATTCCGTTTCAAATTCTGATTGTAGCCATATAAACAAAACATAAGCTGTTTGATAAATCTGAATTTTCATTGCAAACACTTGAGTATCTTCTTAATAGAATATACAGGTGAACACACTACACAATTGTATTTTAGTTAAGTGTTGTAAAGCAAAGAACATAGAAGTCATCACAGCTCAGTGTAATTAATTTACATATTTAAAAATCCTATCATTCAGAAAAAAAAAATCTTTATGCACAATCTCTTTGGGTATTGCACTCAGGGAATAAAACCTATGTATCCTGAAAAACTAGCCCAAATCACGCTCCTTAGTCATGAATCCATGTTAAAGGCAAAGTACACTCAGATTTTTAAGGATCACACAAAACATTTTGGAAAGATTTTCTTCCTAGAAGTTTGGAAAGATGCTGTCCATAGTTTCCATAGCTGATAGAAGATCAGAGTGCAGTCCTCAGGACTAAGACCACATGGAGGGTTTGCATCTAAGTCAGGAGAAGGCTGTAACTAACAAAAGTTCTTTATCAAGCCTTTTAGCCATGTGCTGCAGAATGTTAAAGCTTTATCCATGCAGAAATGCAGAACTGCTGAGGAAGAAATTCTGCAGAGACCTTTAGGTAACAATGCATTGGAGAATTCCTCTTTGCCCTCCAACTTCACTCCATTGCTTCATTATCAAAGGAAGGAAAAAGTTCACTTGTTTCCATATTTACTCTTCTGTATCACACTTTATCTCCATCTGAAAGTCTGAACAGACTAACAAACAGACTTTGATAACAAAACACAAGGCATTTGTATGAAAGTGTAACAGCTCATTATCTGTGCCTTCATAAGGTATCTTGCTGCTGGTCCAGATGGAGCTGATGGCTAAATATAAACAACCTCCAAGTATTAATTAATAAAGTAAAAGCATGCCTTTTAAAAGGGCATGTCATGTACATCAGATCCAGTTTCCTTTACAATTTAAAATGTTGTCTAGTTGAGTATATATAATGCAATACGATGTCATCTGACATAGATCTGACCACAACTATTCAAAATTCAGTTAATTACATACATGTTGTCAATTTCTTTAATAACAATTAAAAGAAGAAACAAATATTGCCCAGTAACAAGAAAGATTTAATTTGACCTTCCTCTCCTCTATCAGGGACAATTGCCTTTTCTCCAGCTTTTTCTAGAGAGATTAATTGCCTCCTGTTAGTCTCTGCCTTTGAGCTCTGGCCAGTCCAGGACTGACTGACACAAACAATGAGGGGGATTGCTTACAAGTATAGCAGAAAAAGGTCTTACAGAGATGGGGCCCACAGATGCTCAGGCAAAATTACCAGCTAGGTTTAACTGATGAAGACACAACTACATCTTCTGCTGTAATTTAACCATGATCACGATTATTTGCACCTGAGGAAACAACACACTAACTTTTGGAAAAGCCACTCAGGTATAACTTCAGTATTTAGAGTTGTTTGATTGTATTCTATGACAGGAACTACAAATAAAATTAGCAGAGCTCGTCTCCTCTACTTTTTTACATAAAAAAAAAAAAGACTAATTCACCTTCCATATGAGAAGAAATATAGCTTTTTTTTTAAAAAAAAAATTATTTTCATCTCTCTCTTCCTCACTTAATTAAAAACTGCCACTGACTTACAAAAAATTCTGTTTCTGCTTCTCTGTAGTGTAAGCTTTCATAATCTGGCTTCCCCAACTGTAGCTTGGCACGGATGTTATTTTTTATGCAAAATGCCTAAAACTACTGGGTCATCTTGACCAGATCAGAACCTTGGATAGTTTTCAGACTGATCTGATTTTTTGGCATATGCAGACCTCCATTACATACATAGGTACAACGAGATTTTTAGAACAAAATCTGAAACACTGTTAAAAATAAATGTATGTTTAGTGCAGTACCAGGACAAAATCAATGCACTTTAAGAGTATCTTGCTGCTCTCTGGGAACAAGTAATCCAGCAGAGAAAATATTTTTAAATGCACATCTGACAAAAATAGGAGCACATTTATGTTTTCCCATAAATAACCATTATCATCTTTACAAAAACAAGCATTAAATGGCCATTAATATAATCAGATTTTTGTGTTACCTAAAGTAACTTGGAACATGTGTATGACTTAAAAAGACAAATCTTTTTATTTATAAAAATTCATTCTTATGTCTGCTGTGATCAGCATGTCGTTTTAACCACACAAAATAAAACATGTACTTTCCTCCTATTCATACCATATTTCTTTGAAGGTATACGAGAAATAATCAGAGTAATAGAGGAGTGGCTCCTGTCAACAGTTCTTGTATGGATATAGCTTTACTCATGTCTCTGACAAGTGAAGACACATATCAGTGTTGAACCCAGGCAGAGAAGGCTGTCAATCTCTGATTTGAGTCAGAGACAAATCTCTATCTAAAATATATTAAAAAAATCTATTCATTCATCTGACATACATGGTAAATCACGGATATATTGAAAATTTTATCCTGCTATATGATAAAATGATAGCTTTATGGCAAATGTTGACATAGTCAGGGCTCTTTGCCCAGCCTTGAAAAAGACAGGTGTCCATTCCTGACTATCTTTAATATAGCCAAATATCTGAGGCAAACAGTGATATGCTCAGAGTGCCATCCTCGTTTCTGACACAGCCAGAGCTCTAACCTCACCTCTGACAAAGTCAGTGTTCCATAGCAACCATTTGACACAGCTAAAGCTCTGTCCCCATCTTTGACATTACCAGGGCTTCACCAGCATCTCTTATGTTTCTGGCTTCCATGGCAATACCTGTAATGGACAGAGCTCTGGCCTCCTCTCCAATACTTATTCTTACTGTCCTTCATAAAAAGGCTGTGTTCATATCAATGATAAAGCCAGGACTCCTCATTTTAATTTGTTATTGCCAGTGTTCTGTCTATATAAATGATGTGGTCAATGTTTTATTTTCAACCTTGGTATCATCTGGGTTATATGGCAACAGCTGATATAAACAGATGCACATGCAGGAACACATCATTGATCCTGAAGCATCTAAGGTCTATCCTCATATTCTGGTTCTCTAATGGTAAATGCAGATATAGCCAGAGAGCTGTCCACTCAAATGACGTATTTGTGATGCCAATTCCATCTGTGAAGAGCAAGGCTTTATGGCAGAATCTCTTACCTACTAGAGGGGTCCATTGCATTTCTTCAACATCCAACTTTCTACCACAAGTACTAATCATAAAGACACATTGCTAGGACCTTAACTTTCCACAGTGAAATCCAATTTCCAGTTATTCATAATTTGGAAAAAAAAATAACTGATTTGTGCTCACAAGTTGTTTTCAAGTTTGACTCACATGGGTTTTGAAAAGTTATGGCTAAAATAGTTGCACTTTTACAGCTGAAATAGTACTAAAATATTAGAGGTGACTTTTGCTTTGCTCTCATATTTGTTGACACAAGATCAGAAATGGAAAGATTCTGACGTCATACATACAGAACATCTTTTTAATATCATGCCTTCAAAATCTTTGATTTAAAAACAAATGAAATTTGAATTCTGTGTTTTGGTCAGTTACTTAGGAGACTAAAAGATGCACTTGGATTTCGCTGTCAAGCATCTCTTGAAATCAGGTGTCAGAATTTTACTTAGAGTGAAAACTGAGATTCTTGCAGCATCACATAACTTCTGTTGTTGAAGTTTTAATCAACAGAAAAAAACATTGCAAGCTGTGATGAGGCACCCTTTCCTCATCTCTGTGATGGAGAAAGGCCCTTACAAAGTTTCCAGGTAAAAAGAGAGTATAATGTCTATCTGCAAATGCAAAATGTGACTTCAGGAAATACTCATTTGGACATCAGATTCTGCTAAGTTGCACAGCTTTTGTCTAGGGTTCATTCTGGTGTACTTGATCCTCCATGACTGTGTGCACCAGATCCATTTTGTTAGCTAGGTGAAGCTGAATGACAATATGGACTGAGCAGTTGAGCTGCTGAAAACAAAGGATATATATAGTCAGCATGGTAGAGAAACTTGAACCTGGTCTCTCATTATGTCATCTAACTCTCTGAATAGCCAGTGAGAGTTAACAGGCTTTCTTTAGTATGATGATATATGAGTTGTTTACACAATCTAGACAATTGCTCAGCATGTATGTATGATCAGAAGATCCTTTAATGCATGTAATTTTCTGAAGATTCTGTTGGAAATTGACCCTAGAGTCTTATCTTGCAATTTGCAGCTGCTGGAAACTGTTTTGACACTTAAAACTGGAAACAGGAATACCAAAAATTTCTTTTGAGCCCTTAATTCTTCATTGCTAATATGCAGACAGGCAATGTTATATGTGTGTGAATAATGAATGACAGCCAGGTTAGTGCATTATTTGTGTTTCTTTCCTTCACCCTGTACACTTTCCTTCCTGTTAAGTATTTTGTGAAAAGAAAATGCATGTTACTTGATATTTAACAAGTGTCCCTTTTTACTGCACCAATATAGTTGATAAGCAGGAAGACTTATTGCTTGGCTAGAACAACGTAAAAAGGGAAGAAGGGGAATAAAAACATGTTCAAGGAAAGAGAAAAATAATATAAATAAGTAGAATACAGTATGAATGATGCAAGGGGAAGAGAAAAATAGAAAGGAAGAAGGGAAGGGTAAGAGCAGAACTAGAATGCCTAGGTAGGTAACAGAGACCTTGAAGGGAAAAGGGACAGGAAAAGCTGATAGGGAAAAATCCCACCTATTCTATGTGGACCTGAAGCCAAGAGTCCTAGCTTAATCTTAGATACACATCAAATAGTTATAGAACTTGCTTGCAGAATCCTTTAGGCAGCACAGTATGTATTGAGACCCCAAAACTAGCAAGTATGTCTAGATTTAGTATATACAATTTAAACATATACAAGATGTTTTGTTCTTTTTCCAGTGGTAGATGCCTGTGCCATAGTGTTAGAGGTATCACTCCTTTTCAGTGATCAAACTAGCAGCAATTCAGTTCTACCTGGCTTCCTCCTGCTCCTGTCCTTGCAGTCAAAGGAACATGTTTAAAACATGCAATAACATGGCTATGTTCACAAGCCAAGAGCTAAAAAGAACACGGTATTTCAAACCTTAATTTAGGTGGGATTCAGGTACCCCTAACTTCAGATGTTTACAATGGAAATGTCTACATGTAAGCTAAGTCTATATGCACCTTCTATATCCAGTGGAGGTCTAGTCAATACAATTGATGGATTCTAGAGATACAGAGTCTAGACATCACATGGGCGTGTCTGCTTTAGGGTAAATGAGCAGTTCTCTAGCCTCCAGTGAATGTATTGACTAGTTCTCCAGTGACAAAAGTAGTTGTGCTGGTATCCAGGTCACATACAGATGCCTAAATATAGGCCAGCTAAATCCCACATCACAGAGTAGATTGCAGACTATTTTTGGTAGGGTATCACTTAATACAGAGAACAATCCTCCTAAGAGCATTTATCAGTGATGCATGCTGAAGAAGACTTCCTAGTAGGACAGAAACTATTTTAAAACTTGGAACAAATAATTACTTTTTAGCACTAGGTATAGAGATATTGAGACACATTTTTTTACCTTTAGTTCCTAGATTCAGTGCTTTAAGAATCTACTATGGTTAATTCAGTGTGGTAGACTACAGTTTCAACTCCAACTTAAATATACCACCCCAGCCATATCAAGGTTTCAGAGAAAGCAATAATTTCTGAATCGATTGCTATGAACCTTAGGCTTAGAAAAATCCATGGCACTTATTATCAAGGTTGAGACTAAGGCAAAGTTTCCATGACACCTCCACTGGTTATTATCACAGTTCTAAACCCTGTATTTGTTGAGGCCTGACCCATGAGATGTAAACACTTGACCTAAAAATATTTCCTTTTAGAATAACAATTTTGACACAGAAGATAAAAAAAAAAAAAAAATGCTTTTAATAAAAGTAAAATCCCTGATAATTAAAACCTATCTCAAGTTGATAATTCTGTGGAATTTCTAAAATATGCTTTGTTTGCAAGAAGTAATTAGAAATAACATCAAAACACAAGGTTTTATACTTAAGTACTCCTAAAGCAGTGAAGCAATAGTGCTAAAAATACCCATGAGAAAAGTTTATTGTTTTATTTGCAAGACAACTGGAAGATCTCAAAATGTTTTTGTGAGGTTTACTTCTCAGATATATAGAATGATATAACAAATGAAAGTTTACACATTTATGTTTGTTTTCTATTGCTTTGTTTTTCTTTTACCAGCTCTGGATTTTTTGGAGGTTGCTTTTTGTTTTTTTCTTGGTGGAATTTTTTTCCAATTCTTGTTGTTTTACCATAGTAACTACCATAAAATGTTACTATGTGAAAGGACAGATATTAAATTTATATTTTTCACTTCATTATTTTAAAATTATTTTATAATTACATATGAGGGGGTTACTACAGCTTCTACCAGAGATAACTTTCTTATCATATATGGTGGTTAAATTTGAGAAAGTTTTATTTAATAACATATATGTAATATTAAATATTTTTTTCACTTTAGAGTGAAAAGCTTTGCAGTTTGGTTTGCATAGAGGCACTGAATGCTCCAGAATTACAGGTTTGTGGGTTTTTTTGGTCTAGAACTTTGATTTTGATACATCAGTCTTCACCCTGTTGTTTCCTTCAGAAAATGCCTTTTGAGATGTTTCTAGAATGCAGGAGGCCTCTAGAAGGGTACTGGAGATATGCATTGGGGTACTTAACCTTCTCAGCTATGGTGGGTATGGACAGGTTGACCCTGGCCAGCAGCTAAGCACTGTTGCTTGCTCACCCAGTGTGATGGGGGGTAGACTTGGAAGAGCAAAAGCCAAAAACTGGTGAGTCACGACAGACAGTTTATAAGGGAAACAAAGATGCATGCACAAGCAAGGCAAAATAAAGTATTTATGAACTATTTCCCATTGGTAGCCAGGTGTTTTAGCCATTTTAGCCCCGGAAGCATGTGCAACAGTTACTTGTAAAGACAAAAGCAGTAATCATGAATGCCCTTCTTCTTCCTTTCCCTGAGCTTTTACTTCTGAGCAGGTTGTCCTACAATACAGATTACCCCTGTGTCCATTTTGGGTCAGCTGCTCCAGCTGTGTCTTCTCCCAGTTTTCTATGCGCCCGTAGGCTACTTGCTGCAGGGATAGAGTGGTAGGAAGAAAAACCTCAACGTTGTACAAGGACTGCTCACCAACAGCCAAAACACTGCTGTGTTATCAATACTTTTAGTCACATATCTCAAACACAGCAACATACAGACTGCTACACAGAAAATTAACTCCATTCCAGCAGACCAAATACATCAACTCTGCTCTTATACCACTAAAGTCCGAAAACAATGAGTAAGGAGATGTTCTAACAGCTCAGTGTTCCTCACTTCTACCATAAGTGATGCATTTACTGTTATTTTGCAGTCTCATTACCATACATATGGATGAAAAAACTTAGCCAACAGAAAATATGCTTTTTCAGGTAAACCCAGTAAAAATTTTAAAGGTATAATTAGGATGCATTATATTCTGTATCAGTTCTGTAACGCTTTGTGGACTAAGACTTACATCTATTAGAAATAGAAAGCCAGAAATAAGCACAAAAAGAAAATCATTTAGAAAGTCTAGGTACACACTATAATAGCATTTATTTATTCAAGGTAAAATTAAAAAGCAAGTCAAAATTGAAAGGCAAGTCAATGAACCAACTGTGAACGATAAATTTAAAATTACACCTGTTAAAAAAGGGCATATATAAAAAGGTAAAAGCTGTTGGGAGGACAGAGAGAAGGAGAAAAAAACCAGGAGCACTTAGTTCCAGAAAGGCTACCACTTTTGAAGTTGTTTGTATCTGCAATACAGATGCTCTTTGGTGGTCAAGAGTTCAAGAAAATGTCATCTTTGAATCAACAGACACTCAGCATATCTGAAAATATCCCCTTCTGTTTAACAAATTATCATGAGTGTTTTTTTTCCAGAAAGAGTACAGCACAGGGCCCCAAAGATGTTGAAGGGGCTGGAACATCACTATGTAAAGAAAGGTTGGGAGAGTCGGAACTGTTGAGCCTGGAAAAGGCTCAGGGGATATTTCATCAATGTGTATGAAGGGAGTTTGCAAAGAGGGTGGAGCCAGGCTCTTATCAGTGGTGCCCAGTGACAGGACAGGTAATAATGGGCACAAATTGAAACACTGGACGTTCCATCTAAACATCAGGAAATACTGTGTTACTGTGAGGATGAGCAAGTAATGGAACAGGTTGCTTAGAGAGATTGCAGAGTCTCCCTCCTCAGAGATACTCAAAAGCTGTGTGGACATGGTCTTGGGCAACTGGATCCAGATGTCCCTGCTTGAGCAGGTGAGTTTGATCAGATGACATTCAGAGGTCCCTTCCAATCTCAACCACTCTGTGATTCAGAAGGATGTATAAGGCTCAAGAGTAGAAACCCACGTTTGAGTGAGTAACTTTCTTAGAGTCAATGGAGAGATGCAGGTCCACCAAGACTGAAGTTTAATTTACCCCAAAATGAGGGTAAAATTAACACACTTATTCCTTTGCATCAAATAGAAAGATAACTTAATATGACTAATTCTTACAGCAATGTCTCCACTGTAGAAAATCACAGGTAATAAGAGACATCCAACCTTGCATCTTCATTTTCTTTCTTTCTCTTTGCAATCTGTTGAATCTAATACAATGCAGATGTGGGAGGACTATATATTCACATATTCCTCATAGGGTGATTGAGAATGTGCAATTAAAAGTTTCTTCTGCAACGGCACTGTGTTACAAGTAAAAATGAAAACAGGCTATTCACAGTGCCTATTAATAAAATTGCTCCCATTAAAAAAAATATATATATAGTTATGTAACTTCTGAATGAATATTTCATCTAACTTGATATTATTGTTTTTAGCATTGGCTGCTGTGCTTAAGCTCACCAATTTCCTGTTTACAGATTTGGAAATCAAGCACTGAATTCTTTGTCAAACAGCTTAAATTTCTTGGCCTATATACATGAAAAGCATGTCTGAATTTTAGGGTGTATTTCAGTAGCTGACTACAGAGAACATTTGCTAGCTTCTTTCTATCTGTCAGATTTATTTGAGGTACTAAGGCCCTTATCAAAAGCAAATAGAGGTGACATTCATGTAAAACATATCTGAACATATGGCTGAATGAGAGTCAATGAAAAGTAAAAAGGGATGTTACAATATAATTTGTTTTCAATGAAGACTTCCACTTCAGACTAGGTCGACTTGTTATTTAAAAGTGTCTTTCCTAACTGTAAAAAGAGCCTATGATGATTATATCACCTTTAATCACCCAGTTCTTAGATATCTAATTTACAAGAGATTTATCTCACTATTTACCTCTTGGCCTTCTAAAAGGAATTGCTGGATGTTCACACTCAAAGTGTTGTAACCAACAGCTCGATATCCAAGTGGAGACCAGTCATGAGTACAATTCCTTAGGGATCGGTATTGGGACCAGCACTGTTTAACAGCTTTGTTGGTGACATGGACATCAGGATTTACTGCACCCTCAGCAAGTTTGCTGACAACACCAAGTTGCGTGGTGCACTCAGCAAGCTGGAGGGAAGGGAGGCCATCCAGAGGGACCCTGACAGGTTTGAGAGGTTGGGCCCCTGCAAACCTCATGACATTCAACAAGGCAAAGTGCAAGGTCCTGCACGTGGGTCAGGGCTATCCCAAGCACAAATGGAGGCAGGCTGCAGAATGGATTGAGAGCAGCCCTGAGGAGAAAGACTTGGGGGATGTTGGGGGATGAGAAGTTCAACATGACTCAGCAATGTGAGCTTGCAGCCCAGAAAGCCAACCGTATCCAGGACTGCATCAAAAGAAGCATGGCCAGCAGGTTGAGGGAGGTGATTCTCCCCCTCTACTCCACTCTTGTGAGACCTTACCTGGAGTACTGCATTCAGCTCTGGGGGCCCCAATATAAGAAGACATGGACCTGTTGGAACAAGTCCAGAGCAGGGCCACAAAGATGATCAGAGGGACGGAGCACCTCTCCTATGAAGACAGGCTGAGAGAGCTAGGGTTGTTGAGCCTGGAGAAGAGAAGTCTCCAGGGAGACCTTATAGCAGCCTTCCAGCACCTCAAGGGGGCCTACAAGAAAGGTGGAGAGGGACTTTTTACAAGGCCATGTAGTGACAGGACAAGGGGGAATGGCTTTAAACTGAAAGAGGGTAGATTCAGATTAGATATTGGGAAGAAATTCTTTGCTCTGAGAGTTGTGGGGCACTGGAACAGGTTGTCCAGAGAAATTGTAGATGCCCCGTGCCTGTAGGTGCTCAAGGCCAGGTTGGACGGGGCTTTGAGCAACCTGGTCTGGTGGGAGGTGTCCCTGCCCATGGCACTGGGGTTGGAACTAGGTGATCTTTAAAGTGCCTTCCAACCCAAACCATTCTACAATTCTATGATTCTAATGCTTGTGAGTGTTCATATACTTCAGAGTACACAATTTCTTTATCTCATAAAATCACAGTTTTCAACTGAAATGTTGGAGGTGCTTTTTACGGCTTTTCTTCCTCACCCGCTTTTTAATATTTTTTTCTTTGAGTCATAATTCTGTACAAAATTTCCACTGACATGTTTTTACAAATAGATCAGTTATGCATGTTTCTGTGATAAAATAGTGCAGCACTTTTAAAAGTCCACACATAAAGCTCTCTTTTAACTTATTTAGAGTTAACTACTTTGTGTAGTAGCTCATGAAGTAAAAAATAAAAATTAATATTTATGTAACTTCTTTTTTGCTCACACTTCAGTGCACTCACACTTCAATGAATTTTTATCAATTTCCGTTGTTCTCAAGCAGTTTATGAAAGTCAAAACTGGTCCCAAAGAGATCCTACATAATCTCATGTAAACAGTTTTTAAATCCTGGTAAAATCTCTCAGTTGTTTGTTCTTTTTAATAAGGAAAAAGAAAAAAAAAAAGTTTAAAGTTATTCAAATACGTCAAAAGAAAATACAAGTACAAAGTGAATAAATGTGATTCTTTTCCGTCATTGCCTTTCTTTTAAAATATGAGGTTTCTTATTCTTAGATCATTTCAATTATTCATACCTTGGGGTTGTCTAGCATACCTTCTTATTGCTGTGCAAGGAAACATACAACTGGTCTCTCCTTGACCCAGGTCTGCTTTTACTGCCTAAGGAGATTTAAAGCTATTTCCTCTCTTCGTCAGGTGGGCGCTAAGAGCACTAGGACAGAGAAAGCGGTTTGCCCTGGTGGTGGCTGCTAGGTGATCTCATACCCTTTTGTTGAAGCCATTTCACTTTCCTAAAATATTAAACTTTCACTGGGCTACAGTAAGAATGAGAAAGAAATGGATCACAATTGCTGAACCTGGTGGTTAGTGTATTCACCTACATGCTCCAGTAAACACTTCAAATGAAAAACACCAAGAACACTCAATGCAGAGACATTAAATGCCAGCTTTACCAATTTGTAGTTGAGCACCTAAATCGTATATATATCCAGTCATGTTCCTAGTGGCTCAGCAAGAACTTGATTATTTAATGAAAAGAATTGAACAATATCTGTAAAAAATTTTGAGAGTTCCTCTGTCTCACATTACTGAATAACCTATAACTGGGGCACCTTTCTGAATACACAAAAGTAGGGTGACTTTTTGATTCATTGACTACTTACAATGTAGCTATGAATTTCCTTTCCTAATGGGTAGAAAGGAGATCCTTCCAGCACAGAACAAAGCAGGGAAACCTGAGAAGGAAGAATAAAGGTCTGTGCTCCTCAGAATACACATTAACAACATTAGGTAGCATTTTATACATTTGCATATGCATTGCTGCTCACAGATTTAGGTATCTAGTTTTTCCCAAGCAGTTGCAGTATTTTCTTCTAATATCATGCCTTTCAGTAGGTAAGATGGACAATAAGAAGTAAAATTTCTTTTTGTGGACCTAGTAATTTCTGCACTTTCAGACACATACTTTATAAGTCTATTTTTTATTTTTCTAAACAGTTTTTTCTTCTCAGTTATTAAAAGTGGAAGTGATAGTCATAACCCAACAGTGACATAACTGTAAAAATGCATTTTTGGATGTGGAAACAAATGGGTTTATATTTATGACATTGTGTATGACACATTTCTACTCTTTGAAAAACAGTAAGATTTATTAGATCATTTTTCCTCTGCTGACAGTGCCTTACATGTGTTTAAAATACAGATAACAGAAACTGTGCGTGTATATATATAGCAAAATCTGATAAATAAAACAAAAGCTCCACCAAGAGTATGATTGCAGCAGTATACAAATTCAAGAGTCTCATAACAATATCAAAATGATAAAGGTTCATTAACAGTTTGTCTTACTATACAAACTCATAGACCAACTGACAAACATATAGGTAAAAGGAAGACAACTATGAATCACAGCAAACACTGTAGTTCAGTATGAAAGCACTTTTTGAAATAAATGAGGTAGAAAATATTATGTAGGATAATGAATATGAAACAGCACTAAACAGAATTCAGAACAAAGCTGCAACCATAGAATGGCCTGAAAATCTTCCTATTATGTAGACCATATTTATAAATCAAATACAGTCATGCAGCACCAAAATACAATAAATGGTTATTTACTTGTGGAATGAGATCCACATACAAGGTGAAAAGTGATTTGTCACACTAGAAGAAATTACCACTATGATGAATGCAAAGGTAAACTAAGTATCATCTCATCTGGATTCATCATTGTTGTTAATACATGAAATGCAAAATACCTCCCCAAATGACAGGAAAGTAAACTAAATGAAATGTAGTGTATGAACCAAAATATTTTTACTATCTTTTTAGGTCTCTTCTACAACATATTAACACAACAATTTTTCTAACCATTCAAGCCAAGGGAGCATAAATGTGGTCTTATTGCCCTACCGAGAAAAAAGAAAGGAACAACTTTATACCTCAAATTAATTTATCCAAGGGGAAGAAATCCCCTTAAACTTATGGGATATTTTTAGTCTTCGGGAGACCATTTGAAAATTTTGTAAATAATTTTGCAAGAAATTAGTAGGTTAGTGCATTTGGTTCTATATAGTCCGAAAATGGATCTTCTAGTAGAGGAGAAAAACAATAGTAGGATAAATGACAGGAAGTGGAACAGGTTTGATGTATAAATGTAAGAGAAGTTCTATTTCCTTCAGAGTTCATAGAATTGTAGAATGGTTTGTCCATGACTCCTTGTCCATGAAGTGGTGTGTTTGTGAGATCCATGTTTGTCCCATTTAGACATGTGGATGTAGTGCAGGACAGTGTGAAAAGCTTTCATAATTGCAGGTGGATGATATCAAATTACTCTTCCCTCATTTACCAGTGCTGTAATGCTGTCATAAAAGGCCACCAAGCTTTTCAGGCACTATTTTCCATTGATGAAGCCATGTTGCCTGTCACCAATCACCTCCTGATTTTCCATGTGCCTTTAGATACTTTCCAGGATGATATGTTCCATCATCTTGATGATGGAACCTCGCACAAAGGTGAGACTAACCGGCCTGTAGTTCCTGGGTCTTCTTTATTTCCCCTTTTAAAATTAAGGGTTTTATTTTCTCTTTTCCAGTCAGTGGGAACTTCACCAGACTTCCACAACTGCTCATATACAACAGCCAGTGGCTTAGCCACCAACCAGTTCCCTCATGACCTACAGATGCCTCTTAGCATATCCCATGGACTCATGCACTTTCAGATTCCTTAAATGGTCTCGAACTTGTTCTTTTCCTACAGTGGAGAGTTCTATATTCTCCCAGCCCTTGTCTTTGCCTTCCCAGCCCTTGTCTTTGCCTTCTGTGACTTGGGAGGTATGGTTGGAGTGAAGTGACCCATGAAGAATGAGGCAAAAAAATCCTTTAGTACCTCAGCCTTCTCAATATCCTGTGTAACCAGGTCTCGTGTTTCCTTCTGGAGAGGGTCCACATTTTCTCTAGTCTTCATTTTATTACAAGCATACCTATAGAAGCTTTTCTTGTTGCCTTTGATGTCCCTGGCCATGTTTAATTCTATCAGGGCTTTAGCTTTCCTAGCATGGTGCCTGGCTGCTAGTTAGTAAGAATCAGCCAAAACACACACATAGCCTGCAAGGGAGATTCCAGTATACAACAGGTGACAAGAACCTGGAGGCAGGTATTGTAAGCTGTTCCAACAAAAAATGTGTAACATAGCATGTTCCAAGGAGTATAAGGAAATATGTCTGTCGGTAATAATGAAAGATTCTGCATAGAATAAAAGAAGGAATACTCAGAGGAAAAAATATCAGTGTACTAAAGTTTCTTCATCAGAAGAAGAATGTATTTCTTGCAGCCCAGAAAAAAAAATACACTCACAAGCAAGTAGTACAACAAAACAAACTAAACTGGTCCTCTGTAGTGACAATGTGGAAAATAAGAGCCATTCCTTACAGAAATGTTGTGGTAGCTTTCTTTATTGGTCTCTTCAGAGCTTTTTAAGAACTCTATTAGAACTTACATTAGGTAGTAATCTTTGCACTCCCAGAGATGCAAGAGAGATGTTAGCCCTAGAAAGCTGCTTTTTCTCCCATAATGTATTTATGAAAATGCAAGCAAACTTATACAGTCTCTGAGTCAAGAAATAGTGCCATGATTCTTCTTGAGGATTTACTTGACTTTAAGCTGTCCTAGAGCACTAGGGAAAAAAAAAAAAAAAAAAAAAAAAAAAAAAAAAAAAAAACCCACACACAAAAACCAAACCAAACAACTGCATTGTACATCAAATTATCAGACATGTTTTATTTTACTGAAGGTATGACTTTTGGCTGCAATCTGGAGGAAATATAAAGCAAAACCACAGAAAACAAGACAGCCACTTAATAGCGGTGCATGAACTACCTGATTATCTGTATCAGCTGTGATTTAATGGTGACAGAACTCATGTCTGACTATGAGCTGACACACTGGCTGAAAAAAGAACCAAATTGTACATGCTGTTAAACTGGTTAGTGCAGACTAAAAGATAGACTTGAGAGACTGAAAAAGACTCTAAGGAGTTGTTAATCTAACATGAAGACATGCATACTGGGAGTCATCTAGACACAGCCTTCCAAGATGCATGACAAGTACACAAACCACATATGCTATGTTATAACTGAAGCTCATAAAAGAATTAATCAATGAATAGATATGATAGATGTATCAGGTGGTAGGGCAGAATTTGGAGAAAGCTGACATTTGTGGTATCTTTTTTCTTTTTCACCTGGTATCATGATTTTCCCTGATGAGAAAAAGATGCTTTGTCTTAGAGTGAGTGGCTACATCTTGCAAATACCTTCTGCCAAGAAGCAGCATTTGAAAAAGGAATCTTATAATTATTTGTTCTTTATTTGAGGAGGAAAGAGGCATTTGTTCTTCCCTACTATTTTATCAGGAATATAGTAGGAACGTCCTATACCAGACAGGCTGGGTGGGATTTACTTTAAACAAACGTCTGAACCCTTCACCTCTGGCCCTGTGAAAATAAAATAGGAATTGGATAAAATAAATATAATACAACTGATCTCTTTTAGCCAGTTACTTTATGGTGACATCAATTGTGTCCTAGAGCAGCCTATTTCTCTGCACTGAGATGAAAGACTCTCTCAGATGTAGACCTCTACAATTTAGATCTTTCATTAGGCAAATATAAATAACCCTTGAGATTTTCAAGAGTTACCCATTCACTTTCTACTAGGCACAATGCTCATCTTTTTTTTGTTTTGCCTAAAAAAAAGGCTTAGCACAAATCACCACTTCTTTCACTTTCTGTAACCAGATCATTTGGGAACAACTTCTACATCACATAGATAATGGAACACGGAGATCTACAGTCCTAAGTATTCCGAAACACCCTATAACTTCTGCAAGTAGATATGTTTTGTAGTCAGAAATTGTGTACACTGAAGAAAAAATGAAGTTCTGGAAATATGTTTTCCTACAAATCTCTTTTAAAAATGTAGCTCCTGATAAACCAGCAAAGGACTAGCCTGCTGTCACAGAAATTTGAAGTAAAAAGTGCTGCAAAGTTACTGTACTTAAATAATTTACAATCAACAGATTGCAATGTTTTTGAAACTTTGTAGTCAAAGCTGGCCCTGGGCACCCTACTATTTTAGGTAATCCTCAGTATCCCACATTTTCAGCTGTGTAATTTAATTTTAATATTTTTATTTTATTTGTGATTTTTTCCCCAATTAATTAAAACTAATGCATCCTCTGTGTGTTCTTTGAAGTTGTAGCTTGTTTTTGGTTTTGTTTTTATTTTTTTTTTCTTTTGCCTGTTTGTATGACAATGGGGTCTCCTGTTAAAGCCTTTCTTCCTCCTTGTCTTCCTTGTAAGTCGTTTTTGAAGTGAACAGTTTTTAACCATTCTTGTTTTGCATCTTGACTTCCAACAATTTCTTTGTTTCAATAGTTTAGTGTTACATGATTTGCATTTTCTATCTCAGCACTCCTTTTCAGTTCGTTTCTTTACTGATCCTTGCACTTCCATTCACAGCTCTTAAACGTCCCATCCCCTTAACTCAGTGTTTGCATACACTGACACGATCATTCAAATTTCCAGTTCTCTACAGCAAAGACACTAAACTCCTCCTCTGCTTCTGCTTGAACACATACACACCTTGAACACTCACACAGAAGAAGTTTCCTACATAGGCACACAATGCAAATTGAATTAAATACACTATAAGTTTTTTTTTTTATGTTTTTCTTTGTTTGTTTGGTTGGTTTGTGTTTGGTTTGTTGTCGTTGTTATTGTTTTGTGCTGTTTTTTCGTGTTTTTTTTCCTAAAATGACAAAACAGGCAGGAGTTGTCTCCTGCTTAAACAACAGGAGCCTGAATTTTATTTCAGAGATGGGTAAATTCTTTAAGCATTTCCCTAGAATATCTTGGCACAGATTTAGTATTTTATTCTGCAAAAGTAAATATTGCCTTGAGTTCCACTGCTGTGTCCTTTTGGCTTCCAAGTATCCTGTCCTTACTTTGCATATATCACATATTCACATATCAGAAATATCATGTATAGATATCGTATGTATAGATCACAGAATTATGTACTGTCCTGGTTTTGGCTGGTATAGGGTTAACTTTCTATTTTAGTAGCTGGAACAGTGCTGTGGTTTGGATTTATTATGAGAATAATGTTTATAATACACTGATGTTTCAGTTATTGCTAAGTAATGCTTAACCTAAATCAAGGACTTTTCAAGTTTCCCATGCTCTGCCAGGAGCATGTGAGGAGGTGCACAAGAGCCAGGACAGCTGACCTGAACTAACCAAAGAGGTATTCCATACAAAAGAACACCACGCTCTGTGACTGGGAGAGTTATAAATTTATGTATTTATTTATAAGTATATTATATATATGTATCATATACATAATCATATCTTTCTTTTTCTTTCTTTCTTTCTTTCTTTCTTTCTTTCTTTCTTTCTTTCTTTCTTTCTTTCTTTCTTTCTTTCTTTCTTTCTTTCTTTCTTTCTTTCTTTCTTTCTCTCTTTCTTTCTTTCTTTCTTTCTATATATATATATATATAGATAGATATATATTATAAAATCCCAATAAAACTGGGAGGAGGAGTTGGCTGGGAGCCGCCAATCACTGCTTGGGGAGTGGCTGGGCATCAGTCAGCAGGTAGTGAGAAACTGTATTGTGCATCATTTGTGGTATTTTTTCCCTTGGGTTTTATTCCCCTCTGTCTCCACTTCATTACATATATTATTGTTATTGTTATTATAATTATTTTCACTTTATTTCAATTATTGAACTGTTCTTATCACAACCCATGGGCTTTATTTACCTTTTTATGTTTCTCTTCCCTATCCCACTGGGGAAGGGGAGTGAGCAAGCAGCTGTGTGGTACTTAGCTGCTGGCTGAGGTTAAACCATGACATGTACAATGATTAAATCACCTGCTTACAGAAAAAACGGGTAGTTTAACCAGTGAACACCAGGACACAGATGACATCAGAACATCAGTGGAGATGTGATTTAAACTTTTTTGTATTTTCTTTCTTTGTGTGTGTGTGTGTTTCTTCTAAATACACCTTTGACTTGTAGCTTTAGCTATCAAAAGCTTGCATATCACTTAACTGTATTCTCAGCTACAATTTCAGGGTTCTCCATGCCTCAGTTTAGTCCTGTAATACTGTTGGGGTTTTTTCCATCCTATTTCTCCTCTCAGTGTCCATGTTCTTCCAATGCACAAAGTCCCACAGCATTATAGCTTCAGTAGCACAGAAGTCCTACTTATCATAACCAGCTTCCTTATGTGATTCTTCACGTGGAACTCCATGGCAGGGACAACCTCCTGCCTGATACTATGATGCCAGCCCCCTGCTATCTGTATTCTAGTCCTGCTCTTCCCTTAACAGCATTAATACTCTCTCTCTTTGTGTTTCTTCACAGCTGATGCTTTAGTGATCTTACCTCCATGCTGTTCTATCTTTTCAGCTTCCTGGCTGCTTGCCATACCTATATTATTTTCATCATCATCATCATCACCATCATCATCATTATTATTATTTCTTTCAGAAGCTCTTTGCATATATGGTGCCCTGTAAATGCTGATCAGTGTCAAACATCTAATTTGCAGAATGTAAAGTTTTCCCTAAAATGGTCATCCTTGATCTCAAAAGACAGTGTTTCTTTCTGATGACAGTCTTTTATCAATCATCAATTTCCTGCCTTTAATTTTAAAGTTTACTTAGAGACAGCCCCTTGCTTATAAGTGGAAATTTAGAGATACTCTGAACAGCAGTAAACAAAAGCTGAAATTCTGCACAAACTCTATTTGGGTGCACTATGCCACAAATGGCAGCTAAATTCTGAGTCAGATACTTGAGATTCTGCAGTGATCAAATGTACATGCAGAATATCTTCTGGTAGTTTCAACAATGTTTCAAAACACAGTTTCTCTCTGTATGAATAACAGAAATTAGTAGTACAACCTGCCTATCACTGCTGTATTAATATATGCATTCATATCTTTTATTTTCATTCTCCTGTTTTCAGTTTTTCATGTTTCTATAATGTCTTAGTGAAAACATTTACCTAATTACTGAACGTGTTAAAGGGGAAAATGGAAAACTAATAGAAACAACTGCTTTTCTGTCACATAAGAACTGCAAAACAACACACAACCACCCACCACCCCCACCCCGAAAAAAAAAAACCCAAAACAAATACTTGTTTTGTTTTTTTTTTCCTTTTCTGCAGTGACCTATCTTACTTTTAATTTTGGGGCATATACTAATATTTTGTAGTTATTTTGCTTAGACTTGTAGGTACAAAGCAACTAGGAAATCTCTTTTAATAACATTTAATATGTTGCTGTAATAAACAGGAACAATTGAAATCTAATGGGACCTTCAAACAAACCAAACTCAGTTTTGACATCAGAGCTAAAAAGAGTTAGTAATATTGTACCTATGGTTCTGAAAATCAATATAATCTCAGTTGTGTACTATAGCTGAGGTTTTATGGCACTGAAGGCATGATGTAGACTTCTCTTTTTACTTAGCACTTTAAAGGACAATGAAGGATAGTTTTAACTTTATTGATTCTTTTTTATTTTCTTTATGCCATGGTTGTAATTTGGAAGAGGTTTTACTGATTTTTTTTAGCATATAATTGCATGTATATCACCTAAATTTCCACTACCTTGCACTATTTACTGCCAATTATCCCTGTTTTAAGTGGTTATAAAATGATTCCAATTTATGTTGGTAGCTTATACTCATGTTATACAAGTATAAATTATTACCAAATAGGGGAAAACTTGTGAAAGCATGACCTTCAATATTTAAAATATGTTTAATAATTGTTATGGGCATTCACCTGGAAAAATAACTTTAGAAAAAGTAACAAAGAAAGGTTCTTTTCCATGAGACTTACAGACTACAAAATAAGAAAGATGTTACAGAAGCACTCTAGAGGGCAATATGTTAAATAGTTGGATTTTATAACATCTTTGGAAAATAAAAGACTATGAATGGAGGAATTTGGGACAGATTATTTAGAAGGTAATTAATGGGCAGAATAGACTGCAAACACTTATATAGAACTTCGAACTTTGAGCCCATGCATAGAGACTTTAGACAAGTGTTTGCAAGAAGACGAAATTACAAGGTGTAAATGTTCAACATTTACATTAGATAAGCCACAAGGTATTCTTTCATGCTGCAGTATTATTTTAGCAATGGAAAATATTTTTTCACTCACTCAAGCTAAATTAGCCCATGAGTACATAATTTATTGCCAAGCAAGATTTTAAAAATTAAAATTATTAAGGGTTCATTCTACCATAGTTTCTTTGATATTGGTAATAAAAAGCAAACTGATCTTTTTTTTTTCTAGCATCAAGAGCACATCCACTACTTATAACCCTGCTCAAAACTCTGGCAATCAATCTGACAACACAGTTAAACAAATGCTATCCTACAGCCATTTCCTAGGTAACCATCCACATAAATAAACTCCACACAGTGGGAGAAGAAATTAAAACATCCACACACTTTATGCCTTTCTGATTAAAATTTTTCCACTACTATTGATATTGAATTTACATATTACTGGTTTTTTATAGATGAAATTTGGCCTTTCATCTGCAAAGACTTAGGAATAAGGTATCACCTTTTTCTTAGCAAAGCATGTAGGACAATGGGATTATGCCTAGATGTGGAATTTTTGGTGTGTTCAAATAGAAATGGCAATCATGACTTTTTATAGCTGACAAATACAAGGAGGATAAAAAACCAAGCTGAACCCATAGGTAATACATGGTAATGACATACATCTTTCTAGTTTAATCTTAAAAGGGGGGAGTACTTTGTACTCACCTCTGGGAGAGTGATAGTATGCAAGGTCTGATAATATGTAAATATTCTACATAGCTGTTGCCTCATTAATTGCAAAACACTCTCCATTATGCTGACAGCAGGACTGATCAAAAGATTTTCATATAGCTTTAACTACCAAGCTGAATCCACACATTCATCCTAAACTTCTACACAGTCCGTCACCAGCGCTGCTGTTCTCTTCAGCAGACCTAATTCTAGTTTTAACAGTTCTGCCCTGTGTAGCATTTTTCTTTCCCTTCCTCTAAAATCTTATTCTCTGTAGCCAGTTTCTCTGTGTCTGGAATCTCTAGAATCTAGTGAGGGGGGAAAAAAAGCCCAAAACCCCACACACCCTTCCCAAACCCCCAAACCACAGTCATTCTACCTTTCCAAGACTTTCAACCACAAAAGCCCTCGAGTACACTATTTCTTAATACACAGGGAAACAAAACCAAACTCAAGAAACTTCATTTCACTCATGGCACTGATCGAAATTCAGGCTGTAAAAGCAGTGGTGTCCTAAAGCCAACAACTGAAATGTCATTCAAGGAAGCTGTCACTAGAGGATACAAACAAGAGGTAGCAAGAAAGGTTAATAAATATTCTAGCTGAAGTTTATGTAGGAAATATTTTCTGGATAGTGGCTACTTTTAGAAATAAGTGAATAACATTGACTTACTTGCTTGGGAAAAAAATGGGAATATGAGAAAGGGAGGAAGAATATTGAGAAGGGAGTTATAATACATAAGAAATAAGTATATCTGACTCCAGTCAGGACCAAAGCAGCCCATTGTTTATGCAAGCAGCTACTTATTTCACCTTTCGTTGAGAAGGTTGGGACTGCTTAGACTGAACCCTCTTCCTTCTCCACCCTTTATTTGCAAAGGCCATTTCTCTTTCTGCCGAGGGAGGAGGAAAGGATCTTGGTTTTGTGCATGTTCCCCATTTCTCCTTCCCCATCTCACCTTCATCACTGTGGAAAGCAAAGCAGAAAACCCTGAAATCTTTCACTGCCTCTCCTGGTTTCCTTTCCCTTCTTGTGCCAAAGAACTACAAGCAGCCCTAATCCCTCCTCCATGGTACACATGAAAATATACAGTGGCTGTTTCTGTCATTGGGGGGTGTGTGTGTGTGTGTGTGTGTGTGTGTGTGTGTGTGTGTGTGTGTGTGCAGGGAAGTTCTTTAGGAAGAATAGACAGTAAGATGAAGAGAGAAAGAAATTCCGCAGAAGGGCTGGCAGGGATGTTTAGAAAAGAAATGCTCATAATCACTGGCACCCTTCATTCTCATGTATATCCAAAACCATCCAAAAAACATCTTAAAGCCCTGTCATATCAGAATAATCTTGAACTGCCATTATTCTTACAAAGATTGTTTTCCTACTCAAAGCCTAATTGCCACTTTTGCCTCATGATCAATCCCACTCATCTGTCCCATCAGTAAAATCCAACCTAGTCAGCAATACTGAGAAGCACTGGGCAGCTCTGCAAGGAGTATAATGGGTAGAAAAGATCTTCTACGTGCCAGCAATACTTGTTACTAGGTCCAACAAACAACAACAATTTAGAGCAGGGATTTTTAGATAACAAGTCAACTGCGCATTTATGTCTAATGTATGGCAAGCACAAATACCTATCTATTATATATTCATCATTTACTTAGTCATCTTTTGTACTTATTAAGAAATAAGAATAGAAGAAGACATCTTCTGCTCTGTTGGGCACCTACTATGAGGGTTTTAGAATATAATTCTTAGTCTTAAATAACTAAATTTGGAGACATCCTTTTGAAATAATATTCTGTATGTTTTTGTTTCTCCTCCTTGAAGTTCTACAAGCATGTGTGACTCCTTCAGCTGAGTTCAAAACATGCTAATTATCCATACAAATTCAAATTTGTTTGTTTGATAGTTGAACCACTCAATAATAATAATAATACTGCAAATGTCACAATAAAAGAATGCAGTGTGTTGGCAGAAAGCACAAATCAAACATCAATTTGCCAAGTGTTTGGCTTAATATTATTCTGTTATTTGTAATCTAATTAATATTACTGCTTTTGATTCAGCAGAATCAATTGTTCCAGGTTGTTTAGAAATTCGAAAGTTCACGTATGATCTGCAGTTTTTGTGACTATTCATCTTAATATCTATTTTAGTTACAAGTATTAAAATAGTCCTTTGTGTGTGGTTTCCTGCACTTGATATTTCTAAAATACAAACAGTAAGGAGTGAATTACTATTCTAAAATGTTTTCCAACTCTGATTTCTTTTGGCATGTTAATGTGGGAATTTTTATACTGTATCAAGTATCAAATGCTTGGTCACTATCTCTCAATTGGATTATGGTGGTAAGCACATTTCTGAAAACCATCTGCTTAGACCTTACTTTCTCCTAATCAGTTTATTTGAAATTAAATAACGATAAAAGCAAAGAAGTTGAGACGAGAACTGTCAGGCACTTGCAGCTATAATTCTACTGTATGTTATATGGGTTGCTACTGTGTTTGCTGATGTTGCAAGAAGACATTATACAACCACAAAAAACAAATGCAAAGTATGTGCATTTATTAGTATATCAACAAGGGTGTATCTAGTTATCATTGGTATATCTCCTTTTAAAAATTATATATTTATATATATGTGTGTGTATATATATGTGTACATATATACACACACAGAGATCATTGTTTTTAAAAATTCCAAAGACGACTTGTATATTTTGTTTCAATATGAAGACTTTTGGATTCACATTTTATACATTTGTACCTTGTAAATTATTCACTCAAATCTTGTTTGATTTTATGAGGATTTTCAATGTATATCTCTCAGCTGTTTATTTCCCCTAATTTTTCAAAATTTTAATATTTGTAGGGCAGTTTTCTATAATAGTTACTGTTAGTAGTAATATTATGAGTGCTAGTAAATGTATCTAGAAATTAGATTGTTTCAGCCTTTTAGAGGATGAGAATTCTGCACCACTTGTGACCCATGTCTGCACAGTGTATTCTAATTAATGCATCTCCCTGAACTTCATCCAGTTGCAGGTGACTGATCTGCATAATCACTGTATATTTAATTCACCATGGGAGTCCATGCCATGTAATTAAAGTTCAATGTTATAAGAACAATAGGAAAAAAACTACCACTGTTATAAACACATGACAAAATACACAGAAAGTTGCATAATCAAGCATAATGTAATGCAGAATTGACTCTTTAAAAGTTTCTGCCATTTAAAAATATTCTGGTGGTTGCTGAAGATAAGTTGCCTTGAATGAAAAGCAGAGTATCAGTAAGGTGGGCTCACGGTACCATTAGCACAAATCTAAAATTAATTCAGTGCATGAAGAAAAAAACATTTCTGATAATTCTTCACTTGTGTCATGTCTGCCCTCTGCAAAATGTCAGTTTTGATGTGTTTTATCTTGTCCTTTTCTTTCATTCTTAAGCCACTATCTCATTGAATGATTTTCAGCTTGAGTCTTTACAAGAAAGAGAATCTTTGTCAGGTTCTCAGTGGATTAACTTCACGTTAACCCACCTTTACACATCTGCTTCAATGGTTTATTCTTCCCTGTTGCTACTTAATAAAACTGCCTAGTGTTCAATAACTACATAGACAAAAGTGTTATGAGGAAAGCCCACAACTACATTTTTTTTACTGTGAACAACCAAGACTGCTTGTGTGTAAGTACAGGAGCTACTGTGCTACAAGCCGCTACAAAAGAGATATTTGAGTAAGGATAGCCTTGATAATATGCCTCTTCATGGTGCAAGCTGGTTATAGACTGCACTTCAGCTGAAAACACAGCAAGCAGCCTGGGCCAACAAGCACAGTGCTGGCACTGCTGGTCTCCATTTACCACATCTTCAGACCTAGCTTCAGCTGCAGCTCCCAGGAGCTGGTAGGTAATTACGACAGGCTTCTGCTCCCCAAGGCTGCTCTGCAGGGAGCTCCTACTTGCTAAACTGCCACTGTCACATTGCTGCTCCCTTTCTCTTTGAGAAGCGTGATGTGATGTGACACCTGGATCAGACTTTCCTGAATGTGTTCAATTGTGCCACTTAGGCTTTGCTGTTTTTGTAATCCAAAAGCAAGCTCTTTCCTGAGAAATTCTCTTTCCCTGTGCAGTATTACTTTTTGTTTTGCCTTGGTCTCTTTCTGAAGATCAAAAATTCAAAGCCCAATCTACAATATAGCAATCTTATGAAATAATTTCTCTGAAACAAGGATAGAAATGAATTAATTTTGAACTAGGTAGATAAAAAGTCCTCTGTCTTCAGCTAGGATAGGGTTAATTTTCTTCTTAGTAGCTGGGGCAGAAGTGTTTTGATTTAGTATGAGGACAATGTTGTGAACACACTGGTAGTTTTAGTTGTTTCTGGGTCATGTTTATACTAAGTCAAGGACTTTTCAGTTTCTCAGGCCCTGCCAGGGAGAGGGCTGGAGGGGCACGGGAAATTGGGAGGGGACACAGTCTGAACAGCTGAGCCCAACTAGCCAAAGGGATATTCCTTACCATAGAATGTCATGCTGAGTACATAAAGCTGGGGGAAGAAGAAGGAAGAGGAGACATTCAGAGTAATAACGTTTGTCTTCCGAAGTAACTGTTATGTGTGATGGAGCCCTGCTCTCCTGGGGATGGCTGAACACCTGCCTGCTGAGGGAAAGTAGTGAATGAGTTCCTCGGTTTGCTTAGCTTGCATGTGTGGCTTTTGCTTTACCTGTTCAACAATCTTTATCTCAACTCGTGGGTTTTTTTTTTATCAGTTTTACTCTTCTGATTCTCATCCCCATCCCACTAGGAGGGAACAAGTGAGCAGCTGCGTGGTGCTTAGTCACTCACTGGCTGGGGTTAAACCATGACAAACGTGGATACTAGTGGAATATGCCGGTGGAACACTGGTGGAATATTTCACTATGTATGAGTTATACTTAATAAAACATGGATTCATATAATCATTTATGTTGGAAAAGACCTTTGAGATGATACATTCCAACCATTAACTCAGGACTGCTAAGTGCATCACTGAACCATGTCACTAAGCATCATATCTATGCATTGTGTAAATATCTCCAGGGATTGTGATTCCACCACCTCCCTGGGCAGCCTGTTCCAATGCTTCACCACCTTTTTCAGTGAAGAAATTTTTCACAATATCCAATCTAAACCTCCCCTGCTACAACTTGAAGCCATTTCCTCTTGTACTGTCGTTTGTTATCGGGGAGAAGAGACCGACCCCCACCTGCCTACAGCCTCCTTTCAGGTAGTTGTAAGGTCCCCCTGAACCTCCTTTTGTCCAGGCTAAACAACCTCAGTTCCCTCAGCTGCTCCTCATAAGACTTGCTCTCCAGACCCTTCACCAGCTACTTTCCCTTCTCTGGACATGCTCCAGCACCTCAGTGTCCCTCTGGAATTGAGGGCCCAAATCTGAACGCAGTGTTCGAGGTGCGGCCTCACCAGTGCTGAGCATACTTTATTCTTCACTGAAATACAGACTGGAACATGAGACTGTCATTATTAGCAAGTTAAACAGCTTTCAGGAAATGTAATTGTCATCCTAGATACTCAAACCTGGCCACCCATAGCTATTAAACTGTAAGAAGCACCCTGGTGTGATTTTGTCCTAAGCCAGTCATCACTGCCAAATAATGTCCTGATAGACAGTAGCAAGTTACTAAGACCAAATTTCGTAATACTTAGTTCAGATATGGCTACCCAGTTACAGAAAATAAGACAATTTAACATTATGGATATGGACTGTTCCATAACTGTTCCATAATTTTACTGCCAGAAGGTTATAGATCTGTTTACACGGGACCAAGGGAAGTCCTGTTTAGGGTGTCTCAAATGGCAGTAGATGACTGTATTCAGGAACTGACTTGACCTTGACTTTCAGTAGAATCTAGGTTGCAATCCAGCTGAGAAGGTATGTAAGAGATGAGAAACAGTCTGCAGGACTTGTAACTATATTGGCTAGATCTCCATTAAATATAGACATTTACATATTTAACTCATCCATTAAGTTACAGAATCAGCTTTCTTCATCAACTTGCTCATTTCCATGAAGTCTTTCTTAGGTGACTAGCTTTCTTCATGCATTGGAGAGCAGTGGTGAAGGTTTTATAATTAAAAGAGGGGAAAGAGCATATGCATCCTGCAAAACTAGGAGTGGTACTAGTGTTTCATGCATTCCCAATTCTGTTTTATGATCAATTAATATGCATTATCCTCCAATTTCCATTTTAGTCTCCTCAGAAGAAAAGCACCTGGAAGTGACCTATGCATGTAATTTTTCATGTTTCTAGCACAAGTTCTAATAAGAAACACTATTGGGAGCACCTGTACTATAAACCAGACAATGTCACATGATTTAAGGAGGTTTTCCGTGAAGTCTCATTTAGATCATCCAGATCATTTTGAGAGAAGCTAGCCACAAGTCACCATCACAAGGTTATGAATTCAAACAAGGTTAGAACTTAGTAAAATCCTCAGTAGATGCCTAAGCAATTAATCTTGTTTACATGTAATTATTACATGTAATTATTTCTGGTAGTAAAAGTCTAGCACAAGAGAAATATGGACTGTATCACTGAATTGCAGATGATTTAAAATGTAAATAAAAAAAAGTCTAAAGTTTCTTGAGATCATGCTTCTTTTTCTTCGCCAAGTTTTACTATAACAGAGCAAGCAAAGCTAAAGTACAGCAGTAAGCTTGTGAGAATACCTCAGTGTGAATTGCTAAAAGCCAGGTTTTTCAAGCTGGCCAAAAACCCACAGAAATTTATTATGGGTCAGTGGCAGATAATAAAGTGGTTACACTAAATGACACAAGAAACAGATATTTTCATACAATCTTAGTAGCAGACCCAAAGACAAATGTAGAATAATTTCCAATTCATAATAATTTGAAATTAAATGGTCTGTCTGATGAATTGCAGCCCTTCAGAATATGTTGTTTTATGTTATTATCCCATGGAAAAGCAGCTGTGATTGCAACTTTCTACATTCTGAGAGTGCACCCTCCCAGAGCCATGTAAAATACTCAAAGAAACCCACAACAGCCGGGTATGCATATTTGGTACTTTGCTGTGATATTTTGTGCATCGTGCTCTTACATTTCTGCAACTCAGCAAGAAAATACATCCCTTTCTTGGACGGAAAAATATAAAACAGTGTTCAAGTACCATAGACACAAAAGAAAACTTTGCTTTATAATCAATGTTACTCTGAAGAGCAAGGCCAAAAAAGAGTAAAGATAGAAGGAGCTAACAGTGTGTTCCAATTAGTTCTCAGGTGTCAAGGCCCTGAGAGCAGCAACAGGCAGACTGGACTTCTTGGCTTCACCTCAGACTTGAGTTGTCATCTGGCGTTTGATGATCACCAGACTGTTGATGAAACCCCAGCCTGATCACCTTGCTCAGGTATCATAGGACAGCATTCTTGCAGCTGAGGGCACTACCCCCCCACGTGCTGTGGCCAACCTTGGCTGTCAGCTTACCTTTCCTTGCAGATCATCCCTGCTCTTGCTGTTCCTGGACATTTAGCTCTGGCCTTCTTGAGCCCTGAGTGAGCATCGTGGATCTTGCCCCTCACACTGTGCTGGTCCCAGCACCTCTGAGCTGAGCACCACGGGCTGGTTCTCACAACTACAAATCCTGTAGGAGGCAGTGGGAAGCCTACAGAGGCATCTTGCAACCCCATGGGCTCTGTAGCACACCCTGCACTTAGAGTGATCTCTTCTATCAAAACCAAGTGAGGATGTAGGCGTTTCTAAGTCAAATGTGATTGATCTTTGCCACCTACACAAGGGCTGACCCAGAAGATACTGGCTACTCAACAGTACTAATCTTGTGGTTCAAGGTTGGGTAACCCTTGGCATTCATCCATTTATGTCATGCTCAGGTCTCACACTATCCAATAAATTCTTATTACCTACCACCACCCGTTCCATCCTTTAATACAATATACAATGCCATTCCCTTACTCTATGGACCATCCCTGTGAAGTGTCTATAAAATGTCCACAAAATGTCTATTGAGTTTAGTCTATGCCTTTGAGCTCCATCTGTTACAGTGTTCACTCAGGATGAGTGAGATGGTAAGTTGCATGGAGTTACTGGATACCAAAGCCAGCTCAGACCAGGTCTTTGCTGCACTTGCACTGCTTCTTGCCAGTCTTGCTCTCCACTGGTTCAGGTGGTTCCTGGTATAGTAATTCTTGTAACATGCAACTCAGTCATGGGTTACAATCTAAAGGTATATCCATTACAATCTCCACCCCGGTCCCTTTGGGTCAGGTTATACAGTTTAACATTGCAATGAAGTCCTTCCCTTGCTCATAGCCTGGCTAGCAACAAGGGGTCTCCACCCCGGTCCCTTTGGGTCAGGTTATACAGTTTAACATTGCAATGAAGTCCTTCCCTTGCTCATAGCCTGGCTAGCAACAAGGGGTTCCTGCTGTAGTAATTTCTATAACATGCAAGTCAAATCCCAAGTTACAACAATTTAAAGGTATTTCAATTACAATCTCGCTTTGGACCAGACCATTAGGTTTAATATTGCAATGAACTTCTCCCCTTGTCCCTGCTCTGGCTTGGACTTACCCACAGACTGCAGTCCCTTAGCTGCATAGCTGCTTTCAGTGAAGCCTTATCTATGAGCCACAGTCTCTTCAGGGGTATACCTGCTGAGCATAGACTTATCCACAGCCACTCTGAGGTGCACCTGTTCCAGTATGGCCTTCTTCATGGGCCACAGTGCCTTCAGAGATAGACCTGCTCTAACGTGGCCTCACCTACAGCCACAGTCCCTTCAGAAGTAAACCTCATTTTTTCTGATTTTTCTCATCTTAATACTTCCATGGTAAAAGCTGGTATTTAAGAAGAAGACATTGGGGGTATTAAGGGTATTTTTATTTTTTTAGAACTCTGATCTCAGATGTGTAGTCCTAAATATTTCCATTTTAAACCAGCTTTATTTAAAAAAAAAATACTTGGATGTGGAAAAAATATATTATTACCACAGTAGTTGTTTGTATCATTATTGACAATGTTTCATCCAGACTGGATAATAACAGGCTTTTGTCGCTTCTTTGAAGACACAGATTTCATAGAAATGACAGCTGAAGAGACTACTGGAACTCTTATTCAGACTAATTATATATTGAAGCTATTTGATTAATCTCCAGAATACTAAACAAATAGAAAACAAACAAACAAAAAAAGTGGAATGTCACCAAAACTTGTAGACCTGTCCTGACAGAATTAATTACATTACACATATTATATAATGTATGTAAACCAACATACATTTACTACTCTAGATAGGAAACAGCCACATGCCACAGAAACTGTCACACAGAAACTTCACTGACCATACTGAGGAACTGACTCCTTCCCAACTCAGTGTTCTATATCCTTGAACACTGTGAAAAAGGCACCACTTACATCTTGAACCATCTGCAGCTGTGGCCATTTGTCCTGTCATAGAAAGTTAAAAACAAATCACACCCCCACATCTACCCAAAATCTGTAGTTAAATAACTAGGAAGATTATTTCCTGGTTATTTCAGGTAAATACCTCAAATCATTAACACGGAATTTTATTAAAAGAGCCAACTTGCTATATTTTGGGAAGTAATTTTGTAAAAATGCACCTTAAAGTACCTAAAAGTCCATAGATTGTGCTGTAAGGAGGGACCGCTGTTTCTGTACACAGATAAACGAGTTAAAAACCTGGTCCAAATGAGAATGTGAAGGATGTTGTTAAGTATGTTGTCCAATTTGACTTTAGACCTCTATCAAGAGCAAGTCAATCATATCTCCTAGATGACTACCCCAGCATGTAATCACCTTCAGTCACAACACTATCATTTGGGTTCCCCAGTTGCAGCTTCCAGGCCTTCAAGGTAAAAAATCTTCCGGTATAAATTGTTCTCCACAGTTTGGGTATTCATGTCTCCTCACAATTTCTTCAGTCCACCTAATACGTTTTTTGCTTAAACTTTTACATCAGCTGCATTTTTAGTATGCTATTTCTTCTCTCCTTGAAAGAACAACATGAATATAGGATATAATTTCTGTCTTGCTTTGACTCAAGAAGGCACTTTTCCCTTCATTTATTTTCCTCAAATATACCATTATTCAGGCTGTTCTCAAGCAGACTAGTGGGGGAGGTCCTGTAGCTGTGAGTTCTCATTCAATGGCTTCACTTTCCTGAGAGTCACTTGATATTATTTGTTCACAAAAACATTTTCCTTCTATTTGACCCCAAAATTAATCCTGTCTGTAGGGAGAAGACTGCCTATGGGGTTCCCAAACTTCTGTTTTGTTGCTAGCAACCCACAGAAGTTAATAATTTATACCAGTTTATTTCAATTTGCTGATTTCAAGAAAACCATTTCTCTTGTGAGAGTCATCAGGGTCAATTATAAACAGGTAATTAAAACCTTGCAAGTTTTGGAGCATATACAGCTGTTATGAAGTACATTCCTTTTCCCTTGTCTTCAGAAATTCAGATTTTCTTCCCTTTCCCTTGTGTAATTTAGACATTCACATTGTTATTCTATTTCTTCATTATCACATGAGTTATGATTTGACATATTTGGTTTTTTTGTTGGGTGTATTTATGGTTGTTTGGGTGTGGGGTTTTTGTTATGGGTGGTTTTTTTTGTTTGTATTTGTTTTGCTATTTACTGTTATATTGTTTGACTAAAACCTAAGCAAATTAAACACAAATATTTTTTTGTTGCTGTTGTACAATGTGTGTGCTTGTGGAAAAGGTGTTCAATGAGGATACTGGTTGAACCTGTGGACAGCAAACCACAGCAGCCTCCCTTTGACCTGGCTGAGGTGAGAGGACTCCCCTGGTGCTGAGAGCTCACAGATTCTGCTGTTGTGGGACAGGAAGGAGATCACCCCAGGTCCCAAAATCCCCTTGTGTCTATCACCTCTAAGATTTAGAAAATTCTTAACGTATGTTCTTTTATAACACTGAATATTATTAAATCAAAGATGACACATACAGTCTTAAATGTTCAAAAAGTCAAAATCAACAGCGGCTACAGAGTTGTCCTGTCTTGGACAGTTGGAAATATCATAACCAGAAAAAAAAAAGACAACAGTATTGTTAGATTTTTGAAAAATAATATTATTCTTAACTCCATGTGAACTAACACTCATTATAGCTTTATCCTCTAATTATTTGTTGATATAATCCTTGCCTAGTTATTTCCAAGCAGTGATATCAATCTGTAGTTTTTGGCATATTTAAAATATTGGAGAAATAGAAATTTTTTTCTACTTTTTTCTCTCTTTCCAAACCTTGGTAAATACTAAAGAAGGGATTGTGGAACACTTCTATGAGTTTAATTTTTGCAGACACTTCCTTATTTAACCACTGTTACAGATGTTTAACTTTCTGTTCCAACATATGATTATGGGATAACTACAACCTCTTGTTTGTGTCTTTAAAAAATAATTAAAAGAAAGGTATATAATTTCAACTGAATTAACATAATTATGTTGTTTATTAATAGCATCTAGCAATGCACTCAGAACTTCTCAGTATCCTAATACACTTTTTAAGGACTCACTTATTTTTCGGGTTTTACATTACTGATAATTTTGGCTTTCCTTAACAGTAGTCATACCAATTTTCTATGTATTTTATATATTATTCTACTTTTTTTCCACAATTTATTCCTTATATTTTTCATTCTATGTAGTTCAAAAATCATGGAACTAACAGGAATATAGCAGAAGTCATAGGATGACTAAGCTCATC
The DNA here is from genome assembly GCF_017639655.2 of Falco naumanni. Classification (NCBI taxonomy): domain Eukaryota; kingdom Metazoa; phylum Chordata; class Aves; order Falconiformes; family Falconidae; genus Falco; species Falco naumanni. Next base: position 42,851,503 of record NC_054055.1, read on the forward strand.
TTAGTGCTACAAAGTAGGATCACATAAAAGGGACATAAAAAATAAGGTCATAAATAGAAGAATCAGTATCCTATCTTTGACACTAGGCATTAGTTGGTACTTACAGAAAATGTCAAAGAAACAAAACACTACTGAATAATATTCTGAGGAAATATTCCTATGTTGAGGAACAGACCTCATATTCTATTATTCTGTATCTTAGAAATTTCTTGGACTGCAGATTATGTTCACACTATCTTGCCTAATAGCTTCTGAAAAGTGCTTTTCTCCCCTAATTTCTCCGATCTATTTATAACCCAGCTATACTTTCGGCATCTAAAATATCCCAAACCAATGGCTGCCACAATTTAATTATGCTCTAAGTGAAAAAAAGTACTTTCTTTTTTTTAAAAAAACCCCACAACTGTGTGCTAATTTAATTTTTCCTACTCTCCTATTATGAGAAAGAATCTTTATTTATTAACCTTCTCCACACCACTCTAGCATTTTATAGACATCAGCAATATCACACGTCTAGTCATCTGCTTCCTAAATTCTGTTCTGAATGAGTGTTCCTTTTCAAAAAGTTCTTTCATTTTCTGATCATTTCCCATGATCTCTGACCAGTTACTCACCTTTGCACCTTTTCTAAACACTGAACACTTTAGAGATGAGATGCTCTGCGTTGAGAACATAAAAATATTTAAGATATTGACATACAGTGGATTAGTACAGGGGAATAATTTAAAGACTAAATAGATGTTCTTCTTACTTGCATGTTTTAGTATTGTGATTTGTCTGTGATTTCATTTTCTAGTCATTCACTCTCATTAGATTTTTTATGAACATCTTGCCAGATTACTTAATTTTTTACTGACTTTGCTGTCAACCAGCATTTTCTCATCTCTATTCAAGCTATATTATAAATCAATTCCAAATATATTGACAAGCCCAGGTCCCTGCACACAGTTTCGTGAGAACCTCAGAATCTTTTGGGGGGACTGGGTTCTATACTGGCGTGTTCAATTTGTAACTGTTACCATGTTCCAGGATAAGTGTTTGGATTTTTTGCCACAGAAGTTAATAACTTCCTAGACAGTCCCTCAGGTCAGTCTAAGAGAAAGCAAAATTCAAGATCTGTTGACAGTAGGCTTTGTGAAAGAGGACACCTTGTTTTGTGCTGGGAGACCATCCTTTTATATGTACGCAAATATTTTTTCTCAAGCTCTGAGAATGAGCTTTAGTTTATTTTATTTGCATATACAGATGTAATGTAAATACAGATGTAAACACAACAAACATGCCAGTATCTCATTTTTTTGTTTCAATATTCTAATGATAAGATGCATTCTGCTTAGTTTCAATAACACCAGTGAAAGCTCATTCCTGACTAGCTTGTACTTCTTTTGCTTGCAATCTCAGCTCCTGTCATTAATATCTATTGTTTGCCAGTAGTAACAATGATCTATTTACAGAGTTCTTATGTGCATACAATAAAGGCAGTATCATACTTCTAGTTATATAAGGACCCACTTCTTTCACTGAATTTATTGGTAAAATGTAATTTCTCTGTGGTATGAGAATAATGAAGTCTTAAGTTTAGAGAAGGTTAAAGAATATACAATGAGGTGTGACGGTCTTATTGATCAGTGGCATCCCAAATGACCCAGTATTTTATTTTATTTTTTTTTTTTAATTGAATGAACATCAAGTGTTAAAATACTATAGCTGAAAATGTTTTTCATTCTCATACAGTTAGCAGGGAGAACCATATTTTTACTATCTTTACAGTAGTCAGAAAGGGATTATGCCAATTTTGCTAATGCTTTTAGTGTAAAGTTGGTGGGGTTTTTTTTTATATTTTTATTTTGTGTGTGTATATAATCAAGTTTGCTGATATTCTTTTAAACTAAGTAATTTACCTGTGGTATGACTTACGCTTTGTATCCAAAATAGAGCCATATTACTTCCTTAGTCTCCAAGCACTAATTGCCTTGGTGTTGAAGAATATCAATAAAAAACCATACTGACTGAGTCGGTTAATAGAGAGAAATATTTCCCTAGCAGAAATAAATCACATTAGTATTTAGAACAGCACTGAGTGATTTGTTCTGCCCATCTACTCTTTCATTCCCCCTCTGCATATACAACCCTTCTGCATACAGCCACAGAAAAAGGATCCTTAGTCCCATGTTAAGTAATTGACAATATAAAGAATAAAGAGACTAATAATGAAAAATAATGACATGTAAAAGATATTCCTAAGCCTATTGATATCAGTGGTGGAGCTACCTTCTTGCCCTAAAGCAGCTCATGCAGATAAAATATATACTTATATAATAAAAAATCTGAAATATTTTGTGTTTTATCAAATCAGCACAAAGTTTATGGCTGGCAAATCCACTGCACATCACTTTGTTAGCTGAAGACCTGGAACTCAGAACTGAAAATCCTAGGCTTGCAAATAAGGTGATGGAGGAGAAACTGGCATAGGAGTGCTGCTCTAGAACTTTAACTCTAGCACAAATTTACTGCTGCTTCTAACAAGAATTTAGCTTCACTGTGTTGCTGCAGGATTTGGGAACTCCTGGCTTTTAAGAAATATTGCAAAGATTCTTTTTGAAGACACTGGATTTCAGAAGTGTTTGGTATACAAGTTGTTTAGATAACCTCAATTTTGCGTCAGACAAGTTAATATATAAAATGAAGAATGTAAGATATTAAAATGAAGTACAACTCATACCCAACAGATGTCCTTAGATGAAGATTTAACCTTACAAAATATTCAAATAATTTAAATAACAAATTTTTAAATCTTGTGGTATTTTTTTCCAAATACATTTTATGCTTTTAGTTGTGCCCCTCCTCAGCTGAACTGCAGTTCTGCAATTACAGAAACTGAAGCAGTAATAAATGGAAAATCATTACTCTAGTCCATTAAAAAGGTTAAATTTGGTGCCTAAATTTATATCTTGTGCATATAAACAGCCATATTCTTTAGGCAATCAAGGTAATTTTTCCAAATATTTTGAGAGTCAGTCTTGTATGTCTCTTAGCTTTTCACCAATGTAAGCATAAAACATAGAAATAGACTTGCTCTAGCCAATCAGAGCCAGAATAACTGAACAGCTATTGATGCATACCTGTACAGATTTTTCCTTAGCTGTGCATTTTTCTGCACACTGGTTGGTTGAGTTTATCTGATTTGCATAATCACCATACAGTTATTTCTCAATAGTTCGGGCTGTTCAAGCTGTTTACCAGCAACAAAGATGCAGTCTCAGCTTCTCTTTCTCTCCAACTGATGTAGAAAAATTCTAAAATTTGTATGAAAGAATAGATTAAAATATTCCAAAAATCAAAGAAAATGGAGCATCAAGCAGTTGAAAGGAAAACTGTATTAAAAAAGTTGATTCACTGGATTATTCCTATTTCCATAAACATACGCCTCTCCATCCTAATCTTTATCTTGTGCAAGCAGGTCAACAAGGTTCTTGTCCTCACAAGAATTGTAATATTTCTATCTACTTCTCCCTAGCCTCATTGGGAGAATCCCATTCTGTCCCTTCTGTTTAGTAACAGATGTAGTTATTTCTGAGGAAACAAGAGCCTGGCAGATGAATGGAAAATGGACAAATAAAGGGGAGATAAAAAATAGAAATAGTTACATGGGGAGGATTTAGTAAAATGAAGGCTTGGACAAACATAGCAGAAGCTGTACAGCAGGGGTCAGAAAGATGCCTTTATAGTTCTGAATTTTTAAATACAGTTTAGAGCTGGTCCATTTCCATCATTTATCTTTGAATACATCTTTGTCCATATTTTACTCAGCAACTTTTTACTGTCACCAGCTTCACTACCACATCCAGGTATTTTTGTGTATTTTTTCTTGTTGAAATTTGCATAGAGATTAATCTGTGATAATTTCATGAAGTTTAAGTCTAGAATGGATCATTGGTTTCTGAGTATAGTTTCTCTTTTATGAAACGGCTATTCATTTCATTGAGGAAATCTGCATTTTCAAATCTTTTGGCTATTAGTAAAGATTTTTGTTCTTTCATTTGATTTTTTTTTTAATCTCACAAAATTACCTTTTAATGCAAGTATTTATGGGTATTGCAGAGTGCACAGAGCAGGCAGAGAAACAAAGGGTAGGAAAATTTGATATATTCCTTATTGCAAACACATAAAGGAACTGCCTACAACTACAATGTCAGTGTTCCTTGATCCAAAGCAACTGGCAGATAAGAAGGCAATTCAGGGTGAAAAAATGAAATCCGTGTGAGGTTGGGCTGAGATTTATTTATATCGCTTATCAAAAATGCTTGCAGTTCACCACAGAAGAGTATGCAAATAACTTCTTCCTGATTTAGCTTCTTACTGGCATTACAGAAAAACTCAAATTAAATTGCTTCAACACTGCTGCTTTAAGCCTTCCACTCTGGAGGACTTAAATTTACCACCTAAATTCAATGAGGTTTAGAAATTGATTATGTGGGCTTCTGATTCATAGTTCCTTGTTTCTTCTTACAGTATTTATGGCACTGACACCTAAGTAAACATTCAGTGGTAACTGAATATACTACTTCCACGGCACCTTCTGTAGATATTATCTCTTGCAATTCACTGATATATTTTGGTGATGGTTGTCGTTATGAGAATTTAGAAACAATTGATAGCTTACAAATATACCTCAGATTTTTTTTTTTATTTTATTCTTTAGCATTCTTCACAAATATAAAAGTGCATTTCTTCAGAGAATACCTCCCTAGAATATTTAGATATATGAGTTAATCCATAAAGATGATTGCCCATCTTGTCCAGAAGTAGCATTTAATTTTTTAAAATGCTGCTCTTGCTTTTTGCCTCGTAAGAAAAGTTGCTGACTCTTTTACTTCAGAAAAAAACCCAAAACCTATTGAGTTTGTAAGTCTTTATGACTAAGGTCCTGCTACATTCTTACAGAGGCCAAAAGCCATCATGCCACAGTGCAGTGTTTCACCTTTCCTTCCTTTCCTAATGTGACAGACTCTTACCATGTTGCTGATCTCCTGGTAGCAATGGATTTCCCACTTCATTCTTTCTGCAGTATATTCTGACTACTGTATTTATGAATTAATTGGTTCTTTGGATCTGTATAGTAATAGTTCGTAGGTTAGTTTGAAGGAAAGTTTCAACAATATTTTGAGATACAATGGGGAATAAGTCTTAATTCTGTCATTATTATTAGCTTTCTCAGTTACTTAATTAACACCTTTGTCCTGCAGTAGTCTTCATCCCCTTCATCTTCATTCAGGAAACTAAGCATAATACATGTCATACCTAAAACCTCCAGTGAATTACTCCACTACTCAGAAAATCTTGTGTGAAAGATTATTTGCAATTGGTTTGAATAGTAACTCTGCACTACATATTATGGTTCAAAATCAGCCACATGCATATACCCTACACAATCAGAACTTAATATTATGAGGCAACAACAGAAATAAGTAAAACAATATGAAAAGCATCTAGATTATGTGCAGGAAGTATTAAGCTACCCAATATGTTAACAATATTTCCTTAATTTTTATTTTTATTCTTGGAGTTCATACTTTACTTCACTGCAACCTACCTCTCTAACATCTAATGTTCCATGTATTATTATTAAATGGTTTCATTGTAACAACTAATCAAACTGTTGTTCAGTGTTAGCTTGTATTACTCACTGTAGCTCAAATTAATTTCTCTTAATATCTCATGCGGGACTTGGTTCAGTTTCCAAAACATAAGAGACTGGCTGCATTTCCAATGCCCTAACTGCTAATCCTGATAGAAAAAAAAAAAATCTCCTTTGGCTCTCTCAGGTGCTTTGCAAATGGTGTTAGCTCTAGTCTGTATCATGGTGATAGGGATCAGTTTATCGTGTTGCAGACATTTAAATCTGGTTAGTTGTCTACCTCTGCAGTTTCCACTGATTTTACTGACTCATATCATGATTCATTTGCAGTCACAAAGATGTCTAGTGGCGTTGAGATGCCCTTGACTATCTTGCCTAGTTTCAGCTACTGTAACAGGACATTACTACTGCTCGTGTCATAGATACAACTCTGCACAGATGTCTTCAATAGAGTCTGACATGTTAAATTCCATTAGCAATTATGGTTTGACAAATTAATTCCTAGATCTGCACCAACCAGCAAATTAATTTAGATGAATTTAGTTATTTTTATGTATATACATTCAATTCAGGGCCTCAATTAAGCTGAGTACAGATGGTGTCTAGTGGCATTGGAGATTTCTTAGTAGATTTCACCTGGCTTCCAGCTGCTGTTTCAGAAGGGCAGAGATGTTCCCTAGATCCTGTCATATTTGTCAACACTATGAAGAAGCATTAGAAGCCCATAGGTAGACATTTATATTTAGGCAAAAAAAAACACGTTAAGTGCCTAAAACTTGGAGCTGAATCCCATTCTAGCTATTTTTTGGAACAGAGAAATAGTAATTTTTCATTTTGAAATTATCATGATGACTAGGTTATTTCAGAATATATTTGAATTGGAAAATCTGTTGAAACTGACAAAAAATCCATTTTTTGATACTGGAGTTTCATGAAAGAATTAATGACAAATTATTTGTTCTGTTCATGAACTAATTCATTTAATCCTCTATAATCCTTATATTTCCTCCTTTAACATAATTTTAAATTCTTTTACCTCACATTGTCTTTCCCTGTTTTGTTACTTTTTTGTTCCAAATAATATTAGTCTATTTTAATTTCCCACAGTCATTTAAAATAGTCACTCCATGAAACACAGACATGTTCATAAATTACGTTTTGGCATCTTCTAGGAAGCTTTTATGAGACATAAAGTCACACATTTTAGATACTATTGTATAGGAAAAATAAATTTTTATGCAGTTTCAGAAGCTTCTCTTTATTACTCTATTCTGTAATTAACTCTCACATAAAATTTTCATACTATTACATTTCTTGATTTTAAAGACACTGACTTGTATCCTTTTCTGTTTTATATTAATCCATTATGGATATCTACCAAAAGTAATTTTTTCCTTAGTCAGGTAAAGTATTGAGGAATAATACTAAGGATTTCTGTTATTTTTTATGAAATCATCGGGTTAAATCAAGTGATTTTTCACATTTCATTTCTTCACACAAGTTTTCTACTTAGGCTTTTTTTTTTTTTTTTTTTTTTTAATAGGAAATGATTGCATATAAATTGTAGGACAGACACATTATCTGGCAAGTAGAGTGTATTTGTGAATCCCATTCAGAGCAACTGATCTTTTGGCACAGGCTGCTGCATGCTCCAATCCTGAGAGCAGGTGATCACTTTCCTCCTCCCTTTATGCAATGACACCCATGAAGCAGATGGAGCAAGACAGTGTACACTGGCTTACATGCTGCTCTGTAGTCGGGGCACAGCCAAAAGAAATGCCCAGGTCAAGAAGAAGAAGTGTTCCTAGAGCCTTACCCTTCAGACACTGCTGATTAACTTTTCTTCCATTGTCTTTAGAAGAAACACCCATCCACCTATCTTCTATTTGATTTTACTTCATTCTGTAGGAGAGAACAGATAAAACAGTATCGTCCATCTTGAGACCAGTAGAGGTAGTAACCAGTCATGGTTTTTTAAAAAAAAATATTTTGATGATGGGTTATATGACAGGTTGAACCTGGTGACCCATGAATCAATTTATGCCTTGTTCTAATGAAACCTCTACCTAAAACAGCAGGAGTCTCTGTAGAAGGGGGAAGTAATTTTGATTCTCATGTATATCTTCCACTTGCAAGAAAGAGAAAAGAAAACAGATCTGTTTCTGAATAAGCTGGACTTTCTAATGTGGAAGATGTAATTTGGCTAGCAAACTAGATTTCAGTTTCCTTGCATACTTTGGTCTCCGTAACTTCTAAAGCATTTTAGCAGCTGAAAAGAAAATCCCCACCTCCACAAAAGTTCATGAGTTTATGTAGACCAAGCTAAGCAATATTTGACCTTAAAGAGAGGGAAAGAAAAAAACCAAACTTCCTAAAAGCAAAAATAAAAATATTATTGCATTAGCATAATCAAATAAAGCAGAGAAGGGAGGGGGGGACGAAAGATGCTTAAACACTTCTCCCTGTGCTAGTATCTCATGAGCTTTTCTACACTCTCAAGAAAGGCCATGGTACAAAGAACCTAAGCTGCAGGAAACACAGAAATAAAAAATAACCCTCTTAAAAAAGCAGTGAAGTCAAACTACCCACATTCCCACATTAAGCATTATTCTTCACAATATTCAGGTTTTGCAAGCATATTGTTACAAAACTGGGTCATTTTCCTTAAAAATTACAACAATATTGCAACTAAGAAAAATGTCAAAAATTATGCCAAGAAAATGCATCAGTTGAGATGAAAGAAAGTAGGACAATTATACTTAATTTATACTTCTCGCTAAAAGTGCTTATAAACAATACAAGACAGAAATTACGTATCTGTCATATGACTCTTCAGAACGTATGTCTATTTCAGCCAAGTATAGAATCTTGACTTTCAATGTCTCTAAAAATTAATATTTATTATCCAGAAAGTAAAAGAACTTTTTTCACCATAAAATCTCACAGCCTACTTTTCATACTGAAGTACTTATTTTCTTATCTATCAGGAGTAAAACTGAAATAACTTACCTTTTCGATAAGCTATCAAACATATTTCCCATTAAGAGTATTTTGTTTTTATTTGACAGCAGTATTTGTGACTGTCTTAGGGTCTATTCTTGAGAAAGAAACTCTGTGGCAAATTACACTGTCATCATTGTTTCAATATGATTCAATCTCATATTATCTAATTAGACAACAGCATGAACTATTTTAATAGTGCTATGCAAGCAAGATATGTTGTATCTTCTTATTTTTTTTTTACTGCTAATATTATTTCTTAACTGGATTTGTAATGTTTGCTTATGGGCTACAGGGTCGCATTCACATATTGTGTCAAATGACAGGGGTAAAGCTTACCGAATAAAATTTCTAAAGAGACTCTAAAATAAGGTATTTCCTGTAATTCTGTTAAAGTAAGTCTGTTACATTCTTCATACTATGGTAATAATGCATAGGTAATTTTATTCTATACTCTATTTCAGTCAATTTAGTTTTCACAGGAATAATGATAATATTGCTGTCAGTTGTATTAATTCCTATCCTTACAAGTATCATCACACACCTGAGATTTTTATTTATGTGACTAAATAAAAGGAAACAAGAGGATGAGTTTTCCCATGTGAATTACTCTTTATCCAACCTCTGGCTTTTCTTTTGGACCACTCTATCTCTTCCCAAGACTGTCTGGGTTCCAGTGGAAACTTACCTCAACAAGCACCTGGCTCAGCTGCAGTGTGTTGCTTCAGTTTCTGCCCTTTTTTTCTTAACAGCTTAGACATACCCCGAGCATCTTCTCTCAGTAGTTATCTTGTCATTGCTGTTCTCAGAGGAGTGGAACATACAAAACCTCATTCATTAAAAATAAAATGTAAAATGATAAAACCAGACAATTAAAAGAAGTCTGATAGGGACAGCAACAATGGGTATCAGGAATTTATTATTACAGTATAGGCCACGCTGAAATATTAGCAATAACAGTGCTTGCTTTTAAGAAAAAGGGCTTTTTCCAAAGATGACAGATATAGAACTAATGTCAGAAAGATCCTTTTAAAATTAAAAATCAGCTACATTAACCCTAAAGTTTACAATTCTGTCACCCCTTCGTTACGTAATTGAATTTTCATTTACCACGGCCAGTCGCCCTCTCTCTCACACTTTCCCTACTAGCTTAGATTGCCGCAGTTGCAATGCACACCTCTAGTCACAAAACTTGATAACACAAAACGTAATAATCTAATCTGTATTGTGTCATATCATTCTCTGCGCATTCTTTCACCACCAGTGATTTACACTAACTGAACCTAAACATTCCCCACTTGAGATACACCAAGACAAGCTGTTGTACGAACACTGTATGTGAACACCTTTTAGCCAATCAGCAAAAAGCCAAAAAGCAAGCAAACACCTGCATCTAAATTTACCTTTAAAAGGTAGTTAAACTCAAAGGTTGAGTGTGATTAGAAGTATGATATTGGGGAGTATTTTGAAGTTTTCCAGGAGGGTGTGGGAGCCCAGGCTGCGAGCCGGCCACCCCAGCGCTCTCTCCCTCAGCCGCTCTCGGTGCCTGTGCAGCCCAACTCAGGAGCTGTGGATCCGGTGCCGAGCCAACAGCCACCTGGAGCCCGACGCTGTCTGGGGCCTGGGAGTGGCTCCGCTGTCCCGGGGAACATGTCCCAGCACCGCTGGCTGCCTCCGCCCACCCAGGCACCCACCGCCCGCAGCAAAGGGTCATATGGCCACCACATTTGCCTCCCGGAACTGCGTGCTCAGGTGAGGCATGTGCACAGACACGCAGCACGTGATGTTGTCTGGGAAACGGCTCCCATGTGCCCTGTTGGAGCCTGCGTGATCACCTGGTGAGGGGCACAATCTGGATCCAGGGTAGCAGCTCGTGCTTGCCACCATGCCCTCGCCACGTGCTGCCCTCCCTGCCCTCTGATACCACTGTTCCCTTGTGGACACTCCGCTCCTATAAACTTCCCTGATTGGCATCATTTGACCACGTTTGTGTCTCCCCTCACTCTTGGTGTCATACCAAACCCCTTGGCGGGGCTGGCACGGACTGGTACACTGGTGGCATGGACTGGGCACTCAGAGGTGTGAGTGCCACGTGGCACCTGCAGGGAGTCATGTGTGTGCCATGCGGGGCCATGCGGGGGTTGGCACAAACAGCCGAGCTGCCACTCTGCAGGGCATGTGGGGCTTTGCCCGCTCTGGCTGAAGTGTGTGCCGCTCGGGGCTGGGTGAGGGGTGGCTGCTGCAGAAGCAATTGAACTGCTGTCCTGAGGCATATCACTTCGGGAATACGAAAACTGGCCCATGTTCCTGTACAGACCTGAGAGAGCTGGGAATTTGATCCACTTTCTTGGCTTCTAGGTACCACATGGGCCAAATGCAGCCTTTACTATATGTTATGTGGTGTTGCATTGTTATTGTTCCTCCCATGTTTAATTCCATGTTTTATACAGTTGATCCAACATACTGTCCCAAATATGCAACTTGTAGCTGCCTCATCTTACAATGATGTCAAACATATCTATGTGGTATTTCAGCCTAAGCCTGAAACCCCAACTGTAAGCATTGTAAAAACTATGCTTTTTTCCATACTTTACTACTTCACCTTCCACCACCATGGAAGAAGAAGCAACAGTCTTTGAGACACGGGGTGGTGTGGTAGACCACATTGTGACATAACTGTCTCAAAGCTTGTTCATATCCCTGCCAAGCTTGGTGCAAGGCTTCCTGGTGGTTTAGCTGAACTCAGCAGCTGTGGACCAGACCAGAGCAATGAGCCACCCAAACCCAAACGTTGGACAGCGTTAAGGAGCAGCCACATCATTTTGGCAGACATGTCTAGACATGAACGACCACCTCAACCTGCTAAGGCATGTGCAGTCCGTGACAAAGGACCACATGGCTGCCATGTGTGCCCCTTGGAACCTGCGTGCTGAGATGGGGAGCATGCGTGGATGTGTGGTATGTGTCATTGTCTGGGAAGAGGGCTCCTCAAATACCCTATAAAAGACTTCACAATCAAACAGTAAGGGTGCGATCCGGAGACACCCCCCCACCAACAGATAAGGAAACTATGGACCAAAGGAACGCTGCTGGATCCATGGTGGTGACTATCTCTTGCAACTCTATACCTACTGCTCTCTGGGTTTCCTTCTTTTCTATCCTTCCTTCCCTTTCCTATTGCTATTTTCTTACAAACACTCTGCTCCAATAAAATTTCCTGATCAGCAGCATATGACCTTGTTTGCATCTTCATCTCACTCTGTGTGTAACATTGTATCTCCCTGGCTTGGGCTGTCCCACAGACTGGAACAGAGGGTGGTTCAGATATGTATTCCACAAACATAACTTCTTTTGGAAAAGCGATAATACTAACAAAAAGGAATTATACCTGTTTAAAGTAGATTATGACAAAGAGAAACATCTGAGACAAACTCCTGATTTCAGATACTGGAATGACAGAAGTAAATTAAGAACAGAGATAGATGTCCCTGTTAATACTATCATATTATTAAAGCATTGTTTCATACTGTTCAAACAGTACTTTTTCAATATGCCATTTTCTTTTTACCGAATTAGACAGAGCTTCACAGGAAGAGAAAAAATACAATTACCACACCTCTGAAGGAAAAAAAAAAAAACCAAACAAAAAACCAACCCAAAACACGTTAAAATGCTGAACTGTGTGATAAGCTATCTTTTAAAGGAAAGTTCAGGAAGGAAGACTTAGTAGATATATTTTTGCTAATTCTCTGTGACTTTAAGATAAAAACTTTAAAATATATCTGATGCAATCTAGATATTCCCAAATCTTTGCATACCTCCTCCATCCTTACCTGAATCTTGTATGCCTACTGCAATATGCAAAGTTTTTGCCTTCCTAGTGAAATAGGACAATTAAGGTCTGAGATGGCACATCATTATTTTTTGGCATTATGCATATAATACATAATTTTGCAGAAATAAGATATTAGCTACTTGTTTAAAAATGTCTGGAAAGCAATCCAGTTCTGCTCAGTCTTTACTCACAGAATTTCTGACTGGTTGTATGGCAATTGTTGTCTACTAGGTCATGGGGGAACAAGTTTATTTACATATTTATAAAATATTAACATATATTTAAAATTATAAAGTACCAAACCTATGTGGTAAAGTTAAATATTTTAAATTAAGAACCCTATTACAACTAATCTGATTCCTACTAATGTAACTAACTCCTTTTACCCAAATAGAACAGATAAATTAAAAAATATATTTATCTAAATAAAATTTGCAGTTTTCCCTGCTGTACAAGTGACAAAAACGAATATACTTTTATTCACAATAAATAAAACAATTGCTTCGTTATGAGATGTAACTAAGGCCATTTTATGTGGCTTAACTTTTGTTGAGAAATAGAGTGTTTTGTTCCCTTCTCTTCATTTTTTTCATTCCACGTGTGAAAGGGAATCAGGAGGGATACTTGGTGTATGTGAAGCACCCTAATTGCTGTAATGCACTGTACAGCCATGAGTGATGTGTGAAAAGAAGAGTTCTTTGACATATAACTTTTCTCATTCAGAACTGAATAGTTTTAGGCAACTTTAGAGAACATTGAAAGAGCTAATGTCCTTAAAAATATAGATTGTGCCACCTTTGTAAAAACATGCTTGGGGATATGCTGTCATGGTTTAAACTCAGCTGGCAACTAAGCACCACACAGCTGCTCAGTCATTCCCCCATGATGGCTTGGGAGAGAGAATCAGAAAAGTGAAAAAGCTTGTGGGTTGAGGTAAGACAGTGAAATAGGAAAAGCAAAAGCTGCACACACAAGCAAAGCAAACCAAGGAATTAATTCACCACTTCCCATGGGCAGGCAGGTGTTCAGCCATCTCCAGGAGACCAGAGCTCCATCACACTTAACGGTTACTTGGGAAGACAAACGCCATCACTCTGAATGTCCCCTCTCCCATCTCTTTCCCTCAGCTTTATGTGCTCAGCATGACATTCTGTGGTAAGGAATATCCTTTTGACTAGTTGGGGACAGCTGTCATGGCTGTGTCTCCTCTCCTACCCTGCCTCGAGCCCTCTCACTGACAGGGCCTGAGAAACTGAAAAGTCCTTGACTTAGTATAAACATTACTTAGCAATAACTAAACCCAGCATGTTATAGATATTATTCTCACAACAAATCCTAAAAAAACCATTGCACTAGCTACTATGAAGAAAATTAACTCTATCCCAGCTGAAACCAGGACATATACAAACATTCTAAAACCTGGGTCCTGAAATTAAATTCTAAAATCCTTATCCAAACAAATTTAAATGAAGTGATACACAAATGAAGCACACAAGTCAGTCCAAAGTCAGGGAAAACTGAAGGAAAACTGAAAGAAGTTCCTGGGCAATTTGAATGTAATTTGACTATATGTCATCCTTTCATTAGAAGTGAAGCAAGTTTATCTGTGCATTCCCAATAAAATGTTAGAATAACACTTCAATTGACAAAAAAAATAAAATTATGAATAAATGCTGCATAGAGTGACAACTTTGCTTGAAAGCCACCAATCAAGTATAACACTGGATGCTTGTGGAAGGATCAGGAATTGATGACTTCCTAGCTTCATTATAGTGCTTTAACCACAAGATCACTAGCAAATATATTTTTTTTTTTCATTAGCAGAGATGTATTATTTATTGATCACTTTAGAGTGATTTAGAGTATGATGGACTCACTATGGTGTCTGGCTTATTCATGGTTCATTCCTGCAACCACTATTCACGTAAAGAAATCTTGATTCATGTGTGACCTTGGCTTTAGCATGTGTATTTTTGACTGTTTTATAGCTGAAACAAGCATAACCTTGGGCTATTTGAAAAGACATTATCTTTCTGCATGAAAACCATCTTCTTGCCTTCATAGTTCGATTATAAAGTTACAGGGACTGTAAAGTATTTGTTTAATTTCTTCTTTCCCCATGAATAGAAAAATACTCTTACTGCCTCTACTTTCCATTCCTTAATTATTTCTGAATAAATAAAAGGCAACAGCTGAAAATAAGCCTATAAAATGTCAATAGAGAGGTTCTTTGAAGTAGACATATAGTCAGATTTTGATTTTCCAACACAAAATCAGAAGTTCATAGACTTATTGTGGATAATAAACCAAGAGGAATTTGTGAAAGAACGTTTTCCTCAGATGCACAGAAATCAATTCTTGTCCTCTATTAGTTGGAGCTTTGCGAGATTGGAATTTGAATCATGGATAGACCTATGGAGGTACAAAAACACAGATTCAGTCAGAACATTCTCATGCATTTAGTCTGGGATTCATTTGTCTTATCTTTAAATATTTACAATAGAGACATGTATATTTGTCTTCCTAGATTCTCTTTATAGTGAAGAAAGAAAAACGTGTGCTTGCAAGGAACAATTAATCTGAAAATGTTAAGTGTCTGCTTTATGATGGAGTGAATCATTCCCCTAGAAGTTCCTGTTTCTCTCCACTAATGATAAAGACAGTCTAAACATCTAAATCAGATTGGAAGATCTGTACCACAGATGTCAGCATTTGATCAGATGAACTCATTTCCCAGGTGCTTATATCAGGAAGTCTGTTATTTTCACTCCTGATAAACTGTAAACTTTCAAAATACTTCCTGGCTTAGTCTGAACCTTGGCCAGACAGTATTTTCTCAGGTACAGTTGGGTGATAAGTAAAAGTCAAGGAGCGTTTCTAACAAACAATTTAATACGGGCTAACTAGTCTGGAGCATGAAAGAATTTAATACAGCTCATGTGCACCATTCTGTACTGACTCACTTCAGTGCTGGAGAGTAGTCATGGGCATATTTAATTGACAGGATGTAATTCCTATGGCTGTGGTCTCTACACTTGCTTCCTACAAGCAACAATTCTGAATAAGTTATTCAGACAATCATATCTTACTCTCTGTATCAGTCTCAGTCTAAATATTTTAATTTCTCCTAGCCACAATCAGCACCAGCAGGCTAATATTTTGGGATACGTATTCTATGGTCATTAATAATAATATAAAAATGGGATTCTAGAGCTCCAGTTAAATCAGTCTTCTTCTGTGTCCAGGAATTTGGTATACCTTTCTTCTCTCCATCTCCCGGTGTTTTAGGGACTACTGCATTCTCAAGGCTTTCATTCAAATTTCTTGCATATTTACAAGCATAATTAGAAAGTTTTCACAACCCTAACCTCAACCCAGTCAAGCTTTCCTTTGGCAATATTATAGATGATAGATTCCATCTGCAGAAACATATAATCATAGAACGGTTTGGGTTGGAAGGGACCTTAAAG
The DNA here is from genome assembly GCF_017639655.2 of Falco naumanni. Classification (NCBI taxonomy): domain Eukaryota; kingdom Metazoa; phylum Chordata; class Aves; order Falconiformes; family Falconidae; genus Falco; species Falco naumanni. The sequence goes on from NC_054055.1 coordinate 42,867,446, forward strand.
ATCATATAGTTTCACCTCACTCCACTCACCCCACGCCTGCCTCTCATCGTGGGCCAGGGCATCTTTCACTAAATCAGGTTGCACAGAATCATCAGATCTTTCTTTTAATAGAAATACAGTAAGTGTAGTAACACTGTTCAACACTGATGTAGGGAAAAAAGCAAAGTAGTTCAACAAGAAACCAATTCCAACAACCCGAAAAACTGTGATAGAAATGCTGGACAATGAAACAGTCTCTGTGGTTTAGCAAATACAAAGTAGGGGGTGTGGTATGATACTTCAAATAAATGCAGGACACTGAAAACATCACAGGATAAAGTGCCTTCCTCATGATCCAGACTGCATGCTAGGCACTATTTTATATTTAAAGATTATTCTTTTATTTTAACTATTCTAGTCTATAAATATTTTATTATATTATAATTATTCTATCAGAAATGGAAAATATCCTGAATTTCAATCTTATTATCAGCTACCTGCTGAGTGTGGCAACTTATCTAATTTCATGTTGAACCCCCTGATTGCCTTTCCTATAAAAAACATTCCTAGTCTTCTTGTCACTGACCTAGCAAAGGTTAGCCACAAATCTTTTTCTCAGCAAGGGTGCTGATAGTTTAAGAGCTTCTCTAATAAGCAATGCTATATTTCTGAGCTTATAACCAAAACGGTATGAACTGTCATATATTACATATATCTTGCAAGAAGTATTTAGATAGGATTGTGTAAATCCAACAGGTTGGTGAATAAATTTGCAGGATTTTTAGGTTTTTTGTGTATCTGTGCATTGTGGACTATTTGTTTTATTTGTGCTTGTTTGGCCATGTTTTGCTGTTACTGATGAATAGCCTAGTCAGTGTCTCTACTTCACTGACTTTATGTAAACTAGAACTGAATGCCTCTTATATGCAGGCTACTCTTACTTGAAAGAATGAAAATCAAAGTTTTTTCAGTGCTAAATGTGATATGATTTGTCCAACTTATTGAAGATCTACAAGGTATTATATGGGATATAATGAAATGTCTTTAAACTGAAAATCTAGGATTCATTTTCTTAGACATAGCTTAACTTTAATTTGAGTTGATTGTTTCACCGTGTCACTGAAACTGACTGCATTAAACATAAGGACAATGTGTCCACTTTGTTTCCATTGAAATCAATTATGCCTGCAAGGAATTACTGCTTTTTAAAACCTCCAAATTATTTACAGCCTAAGAATGATCTTTTGTTTGTCAGAAGACTATTCTTGCCATACCTAAATGTTGAACCTGATGAACAGTCTGATGACAAAATAACAGTGAAATTTCAAACCGTCAAAGAAAAATCTGCACTAATGTATTTTTAAAAATGCTGTGGGTTTTTGAGCTCTTGTAGAGTCATGTGGGAGGAAAAATGTTGGAAGTGTATTATATTTGAATAAATGTCCTTTCTGGTTGTCAAATGCCTCAGCCTTTAATTGCATAAAAAGGCTATTTATGGTCTCCCATTTTCCAATAGACAGAATAGCATCCCTCCAAGCTCATAATCAAAATAAACTCAAATATTAAGCCTATAGCTTTTTCAGAGCATGACATGTCCACATAATGCTTCAAAGACATAACATAAAAATATGACATAAATATAAATGTGACAAAAATATAGGTCTCTACTGCTTTCAGCCATGTAAAAGTAAATCTGGAGTCCACTGAACCTCCCATATTTTTCTTAGGAAACATAGCCCAAGACTGATATAGTTGTAAATGAGACAAGGACATGATCTGATTTTGATTATTTTTTTCTGTCACAAAACTCAGAGTAATATATTAATTTACAACACAAAGCACTGTAAAGACTGTTTTCAAGTGCAAAGATATAAAATTTGATCCTATAAAGCCTGTTATGAATAAACAAAGCCATGCAATTTCAACATTATATTGGCTAAAGTTCATTAGATTAAAAGCCAAACATGTAGAATGAGTTAATGTGCTCAATTTATTGGCCATATGAGGATGTTAATGAACATTAGATAGTATGCCATTAATGTATAAAAAATATGTGAGGATGTATGTAAGGTATACATTCTGTGTTGCTCCACAAGTGTAATCAATATGTATCCAAATAGCACAAAAAAAGTGTATACTCCATTATATATACATCTATAATTTAGACTTCTCTTGCAGCCCAGAGAGTTTCTTCTTAGACTCTTACAATACTGTAATGCCTCCATGGCCGTCAGCTGTCATTATTCACATTACCTGTTCAGAGAGAATTACCAAATTCTAATTAATTACATGGATCCAAATAGTTCTGAATATGCAAAAAAAAAAAAAAAATACAGTGGAAATGGTGTGTGGTTGGTTGTTTTGTTTTGTTTGGTTTTTTTTTCTCTTTTCATTTTTGCATAACTTTTTAAAATAAAATATTTGAATGTGGCATAGAAGGCTGATTCACATACACTAACTTTCTGTGCTAGTCACATACAGAATGTATCAAAAAAGGGAAGACAGCGTTCCAGTAAATTTCTGGATGTTCAACAGAACAGAACATCAAATCTTACTGCAGCAACTATGCTATAGCACAAAATAACAATAGGTCTGAAACTTTAGAAAACTTTTTGATTTTATCTTTACAAAAACCTGGGAAAGTTAAGTCTGTAGTCATGAACTTGAACCAGCACACTTAAAGAAAGAAGTCTGGCTGTCTTGCTGCTGGTTACTACTCATGTTCCCATTTTCATGGAAACTGCTGTTGTACTGAATGAAAATGGGGTAAGGTGCTTTAACATAATTGCTGCTTTACACAAGCCTGTTTTCCTTTTATGTTCAAAATTAAGATTATTTTAAAGCATCATTTTCCATATTCATCATGCTGACATGTTTCTATGGAAACAGGAATAAAGTAATAACTGAGTCCTAGGAACTCTTGTTCAACACAGTGACTAAATCTAACAGAATTCCATTTTGAGCAGAAAGAAGAGACCAATCGGAATTCTATCTGTAATGGCTAGGAGGTTTCTGCTTGTGTATTATTTGAAGAAAATGAAGAAATGTTTTCACTGTGATGCTCTGCAGAGTTCATTCATTACTTTTCACCTAGTATCATCCAAAAAACAGTCTGTGGTATGTTTCTCTTTACAATGATCTTGCAAAGAAGGTTCTTATTTTCTTTCTTCAGGAAATCAATTAGTTATGCAAAAGCTAGAGGCTGAAACCCACCTTTGCTAGCACAGCGCAGCAAAAAATTTTACATGTAAACCCAACATCCCACAAATTAGACAGAAGTGTTTATCATTTTCAGCATTCACAGGAGAAAATAAAAATCTGGTTTCAAATAAATATATAAAATATAAGAGAAATATACTAGATTTTGTCTTTTTAGATCAAATAGTAAAATTTGTTTGAAGAGTACATTAATTTTCTAAGTTGATTTGTAATACAATACATTCAGTGGGTTAAAGACACTTAAATCAAAACATATGGCTGCAGTTTTGCTTTAGTTAAAGATTACTTTTAGGTGTCACTCCTTTTCTGATCTTATATTCACTGAGATCAGTAGGAAATCCTGCATGGATTTCATAGAGCTGTAGGTGAACTTCTAGAATCCTTAACTCCCTCAAGTGTTGAACCAATACCACCCACAAGGACTTTATATGTTTCATTGCTGTCCACATTTCTGTATGATTTAATGAAGTAAGATAAACATGTTCACTTATTTCAAAGAAAAAATCATGTGGAAAGAGAGCTTTTAAAATACACTTCATTAAAATATATATAAAAAAACCTCCCCCCCCCCCCCCCCCCCCCAATTACATTGTCATTCAATCTTAGGAAACGCTATAATTTTCAAACTTTTGTTTTGCATGAAAATCTGTTCTATTTGTCAGCTGTCTCTGTAATGGTATGTAATATACATAAATGTATGCAGCTATGTTATATATAAAACAGTTCAATCTATACTGATTGGCAAATGAAATCCAAAGCAGATGTGTGTAATTGAGAGTTCATGTGTGTCTCCTGTGAATAGATTAGGCAAGGGTGTAATTTTTTTCTTGTTTTTCTGTACTTGGCTAATATTTTAATTGCGGAAAGAATTAATGTTTGTCTGAGTTAAGTAAACTAAATTTATAGTTCTTAATATATGTATATTGCTTAGAAAAACAGTAGTGTAAATCATATGTAAAGTCAAGTAAAATTATATGCAATGGTATAATCATTAATAAAAATAAGAGGTTCAACTGTGGCTAATAAATTCAGTGTAAGAACTTTCCTTGGTTTCAAAAAGGACAGAATTCTACTCAAGGAATTTAAAGAAATATTCTTTTTTCAGGAATGGCTGTTACTATTTATAACAAAACAGCAGCTCCATACCTTCTTTCTGAGAAGCTAAGCCTACACCACAGATTGGTATTTTAGTATATAATATATAAATGAGATTACTGAATAATTCAAGAAAGTTACTAATGCTTCTTGTGATATTGCATATTTTAAAATGTTTTTTAAGTATTTCTTTTTCTAGCTAATACAGTAGATGTGTTAAATCTGCACCAGGAGGACAGTGTGGACAAAAAAAGAGAATGGCACCAACCCATTTGTGCTAGAATTTTCCTTTTGAGCTTAATGTCACTACAATGGCTGGAAGACATTTTGCAATAATGACATAATAAGTGAAAGGTAGCTGACAGTCCTCATCATCTTTCACAAGCAGCCTTTCATTAGATTATTTGTTGTTATTAAATTGGTCTTATTACACTTATTTTATGAGTAGCGACCATTAAATCCATTAATGTTGTTAGTATCATATTAAAAATATTGCCTTTCAAAAATAGAGTAGGTAAGTAAATGAATGAACAACTAAAGCCCAGAACATGTTGGAACTATTTGCTTTTGAGGCAGAAGTTTATGCTGTTACATTGTAAAGAAATGCTGGCACTCTCAGTACAGCTGAAGAAATATTTCTTCCTGACAGACCACACTAAGGGTGAAATAATGCAGAGGCTGGGCTTCAATGTCTCAGAAAGTCAATGACTTCCCTGATTGCAATTTACTTTTGCATTTGCAATTTGGGGTGGAAATCCAGAAAGATCAAATAATTTGTAAAACAGCTGTGACTCCTTTTCAAATGGACTTTCCGACTCAGAACAAGAGAAAATAGAGGTGTAGAATTTGCTCAAAAAAAGTTTAAGGGTAACATGTCATCTGAACAAAATAAATGGAGCAATAGTATGTTGGAAATTCAGTGCAGAATTCAATGTGAATTCCTAAGTTTCTGGCTCCCTATACTTCCATTTCTGCCAGGCCTTTGGACTGTTAGATGCTAGCTTGTTCATACTGTCTGGGCATACTGGGCATACTAGCTGCTTCAGTGAACAAATACACTGTATGTTATGTCCTTAAGCATGGATCATAACTAGAAGTGTTTTATGCCATTGTCCCTGATGGAGACAGGTAGAATTTGTCTGACTTACAGATGTTTAGTGTATACATCCACGTCTTAGCTAATAGGCATAGACATGGCTTACAGTCAGTGGAAACAAAGATTGTGTGAGACCTAGTAGCACAGGTAGACAGACTCAAAAAATGGGTGGACAGGGTTGCAGATGACAGAGGTTGCTGCTTACCTTAATAAGGTGAGCTTTGTTCTTGGACTCTTGACATTGCCCAAGACAGACCAGGAAAAAAAACCCACAAACCACTACCACCAACAAAAAACAAAACACCAAAAACAAGAAGGGGGGGAGAGCGTGGAGACTGTCATGGACAGCTATAGATTCAGTGTTGAATACATCTATAAAATAGTTGCACCCAAGACTAGTCTTCTTGGAAGCACCCGATTTTCTAATTCTACACCAAGTCTTCAGGAAAGCTTCTTTCAGTTTTATAAATGTATGCCTAATTCCAGGTTCCTTTATGGTTTGCATTATTTATACCCCAGGTTGTATTTTTTTGTGACTAGCAGCTTTGTTTTAATAAAAGTGTGGTCTTGTCTGTGATCTTTCCACAGCTGAACAAGGAACTCATTCTCATCTTGTATTTTCTCTGCATTAAGCATAAAGATCAAATTTTACCAGTAAATGTCACCCTATAACTGAGTGAAAATTTATAGATAGTGTGATTGATCAGTGACTTTGACCTGAAGAAAGGATTCACAAATGGGCTTAAAAGACAGAATGGAGATAACTTGCACTTCTGACCTTGTAGAAGTGAAATTTTTCAGATCTGTAGCACTCAGACTGCAGTAAACTCTGTCAGTACCATGCTTCCTCTGTGAAAGACTTTTCAGACTTACAGTGTGATACTTAAAAAGAAAATATATTCTTATTATGCATAAATACAAGTTTATCTTTCTGTTGTACACAAACTGAAGAGATTTCTGTGCCTATCAACTACTTCTTCAATGTGAAATTTCTCACCCCCCAAGGTTTTTCAGTTCTTTTTTCCTCTGCATGTATCTGCTTTGTATTAGGAAGACTGTATCAATAAAATAATTCTAGCAAAACCAAAACCAAACCTATATATCTTAGAATTGCTATTCTGAAAAACACGTATATTCTTATGACTAACTGAATCAGGTGTTGTACCTTTAATTTCTTTTGATTTTTAAAACTACAGAAATACCCCAGACCCTGTATTTTCCCTGAGAATAGTGTGATTATTCTAGTGTGATTTCAGATTAATTTGGGAACAACCCCTGGTAAAAACTTTAGCTCACAGCTTTTAATTTTAGTTCTACTTTTTAAAAATTACTGACCAACAAAAATAATATTTTAAAAATCTATGTAGTATTCAAATTCCTAGTACTTTTAGAAACTTAGAAATCTTAGGAGCATAAGCTGCTTTAGCCTTTAAAAGCAGAAGGCTTAAACTCCAAATCAGTTTGAATTCTCTAAGCCAATCTTTGTCTGTTAGAAAAAAAATGAACAGAGGCACAAACTAGATAACAGCCTTTTATGGGGTACAGAAATTAAAGTAACAGAATTACCTTCCAAAGAGATCTCCAGGGCTTTAATGTAAAAATAGCTATTATTTTATTAGACAAGGCTCTAATCCACAGTCTGTTCAGCTGTACTCGAGACTTCTATAAGATAATCAATGCCTTCACTGGAGAGCAGCTTGATTAGGAAAAAAAAACAAAAAAAAAATTATTTGGAGAAGCTGGGGAGCCATCTTGTGGTGATTTTATTTAATCCTCCAAAAAGGGAATTTAGTTTGCATGAAATTGTTTCATTTTCAGCTTACTTGCAGGTTCTCACTGCAGATATTTTTGGCTGGAAATGTAATTTATCATTTTCTGTTCATCTGCTCTGTTTAGACATCTATAGAGAAGTATGTCTAGGAAAAAGATGAAAAAAAGGGAAAAAAAACCAGGCAGTGTTGCCTACAAAAATTGTTTGAAACTACAAATATAATTACTTGTGCCTCCTCTTAATGAATGATTTTTACCAGATGCCTTTTCTTCAGAAATATAATATCATTAAGTATGAGAATAAGGGAGAAAAAAATATGTTCTTTGGATTGAGAAATTTATAGCTCCTGCTTTTCTATCACACACCTTAGTGTTTTGTTTTGTTGAGTGTTGTGGGTTTTTTGTCATGAAAATTCCTGTAGAGAATCTAAACTCTGTATCCTTTCTGCATAGGAAAACCTTAACAGAAATTGAATTTCTGTTTTATACATTTATGTTAAATTGATGAAGATGACAAAAAGACTTGGTGTTAGGAAAATTAGATTCTGCTATGAAATGGCCATTACAGCTTTACAGAGAATCTGTTTTTAAAATTCTAAAAGTGGCTGGGTAAAGGCAAAACAGATACATACCTACAGCATCTGAGGAACCAGCTCTGCCTCAGCTGAAATCAGATAATTCAATATTAGTTCCTTGTAATACGCTCAGCTTGCTCCCTGCTTGAGAAGGCTTATTTAGTGGTATCTAGTTTTGTGCTTACTAGCCTAGATAAACAGCAATGAACTTCATGAATCACCACCAATGTCAGCCCTTTCAATGAAAGCAATACATTGTCAGTATTTTTATATTTGTAAGTTCCACAAGGGCAATAGTTTTTCCTAGGTATTAGTTCCTTGTATCTCAAAAGCAAGGAAAAGATCTTGAACAATATTACAGAAGACATGAAAGCTGTTTTTCAGTAACTACATTGCTAAGAAACAATAAAGCCCTGAGAACATAGCCACCAAAAGCTGTTTTGCATCCAAGGATAAACACGATATTTGTTCTTGATTGTTTTCTTCTCCCCCATACTCTCTTGGTGCTTCCTGTTGTCCTTCTTCTCTGTCCCTCCTTTTCTTCTGCTCCTTACCTGTAAGCAACCCTAAGTAAGGACAGTATCACTGTGAGCTGCAAAGGGTCAGGTCAGACTGAAATGGTCTCAGAAGAGGTTTTCCAGGAACGAGGATGATTAACATTGGCATCTTTATTCCCTTCCTGTTTCTCCACTCAGCATATTTTGTAGCACTTTCCAATTTCACATATTTTCAACTTTTATCTTAGTTGAAAGAACCATTCCAAAATTACTGTCTACATAATAGAGTGGGCTTCTTATTTAAATCACTATTCAAATCTGCTAAGCCATTCCTGCATTTCCTCAGCTCTACATTCTGCTCACCTTTTCTGCATGAATTTCATCCACATAGTTTAAAATTGAATCATTTTAAACCCCATCTCACTTTCAGGATGTTCTAGTTACTCATCCTAACATATTAAGACAGTCTAAAATACTATTCCTATGTTTAATACATATTGCGATGCATAATGTTAACTGCACATAGGCGAAAAATAGGATTTCTTTCCCTGTTGTGACAAATGTGCTTGCCTCATTTATTTATTTACTTCCATCCTCTTTCAGAAGCATTCCGCCCATTCACACACAGGCCTTTACAAATCTCATGCCAGGTCTAGACTCATATCCCATTTTCTCCACTGCCCTGTACCTGAATAACACACTGGGAGTAATGAAGGCATAAGAGGTTGAATAAGCAACATGTGCATGATGGGAGCCAAAACTGCTTTTCAGTTTCTAAATCCAGATATCTTTCCTTGTAGATGAGCTCCAGTGACTGAAGATGCATCAAGAAGACACGTAATACAAAGGATCAGAATGTTTAGCTATGCTGTGGTGCACTGTGTGGCGTACATAGATTTTATCCTTTGTAGTGAGAAGGCTCCACTGAAGGTCCTTGGAAAGGAGGTCTGGTTTGCCTGAATAAGGATTAGTCTTCTTGTTAGGCTCCTCTGTATATACAGAACTCTTCAACAGGAAATCCTCAGGTTTAGCTCAGCCATCAGATTTGATTTCATCACATTAACGCTCAAGTATCATTGCCCCTAAAATAAAAATGATTGAATGTGATTATGACAGTTCACCCCCTTTCTAACTACCACAGATATGACTAGTCTTTACAGTCTTTACAGTATGAGTTTGCTTCCTGGCCTGGCAAAGCTGAAATAGATTAGAAATATTTTAATGAGATACCTCTTTTTTCCTCTTTAACATCAAGATGTTTCTAATGTAGTTAATGTTTCCCACACAGAAAATAAAACCAAATACAATCCAGACTTAAAAAAGAATATCATATTCTGAAGGACTGTGTACTAATAGTGAAAATTAAGGGAACTGAAGAGCAAAAGGATAGATGTTGGAAAGAATTGATTAGAGGTTAGCAGAATAAAAAAAAAAAAAAAAAAAAAAAAGAGCAAAAAGAAATACTTGTGTGTGTGAAGAGATAGAAATGAACCAAGAACACACCAGGAGAGAAAGAGAATAAAGTTAAAGCCAAAGAGGCTGGTGGGTCAGCAATGAGGTTAGGAAAGAGAGAAAGAAGCTAAAGCTATGGAAAGGAAAAGAGAGACAAAAGAGGGGAAAAGAAACAAATACAAAAGCAACAGCCAAATAGCATGTGAAATGTCAAATACAAACTTTATTAATGGAAGTGAAAAATAGTCTTTGAGAGAAAAGTTTGAAAAAGCTAATACTAGAGAAGTACACACAAACTTAGCTACTAAGGTAAACAGCTATGACACTGAGAAAACATTGTTAGCATAGCTTTTGTAAGAGAACAAAATTATTTTATTCCAAATAAACATTAAGTTATCTAAAGTACTGATTTCTGTAGATATACTGAGAGAGGATATAAGTTTTATAAACATTTTGTATTTCTGAAGCACTGCTTTCCCTCAAGTCCCAGTTAAAATATGTCTTTTTTAAGTTTTAGTTTCTGATTCATTTATTTATATTTTACACTTGTAATTATATAGCCTCTTGGGGAAAAATACTCATATTATGTATCAACAACACAATCTGTCACAGTTTGGCACAGTTGTCAGTCTTTGCTTAAGGGTAGGCCAGGAATGGAATGTCAGGGGTTTGCAGGTCAAGACAAAGATGAATTGACAGGGGACTGTGGGGACACTTGCTCATCGTTTCTTGCAATATACCTAATTCTGACTAATACTAGTACAGTGTATCACTTGAGACTGTGATCCTGCAACAATTATCCATTTCATGAACATCGAACTCACTCCAAATGTAGTTTGGAATTGACTTAACTAGTGAAGCTGTAAAGAGCCACTTGTGTGTTTCTGTTCTGGTCGTAATAGGGTGGTGGGCTTCTCACACAGAAGAACACACCTTCAGATTAAAAGTATGTCACATAAATTACTTAGCTATTTATAAAATTCTACAGATGCCACTGAATGTGTTAAGGTAACCACTACTTAGACAAATAAATACCTTTAGACAAGTAAATACCTTTCATAACTACAGCATATGCATAAATAAATCAAACCTCTTTCCATTTCTTTTGAGAAGTCTGGAACCAAAAGCCTTTTTGAGACTAAGCACACAAAATTTAAAATTCTCTACATCATGACTGGTCAAGAAGGCCAATAGCATCCTTGCTTGTATCAGAAACACTGTGGCCAGCAGGACCAAGGAATTGCTTGTATCTTTGTATTCAGTGCCAGTGAGGCTGCACCTCGAATACTGTGTTCAGATTTGGGCCCCTCACTGCAAGAAAGACATTGAGGTGCTGGAGCATGTCCAAAGGAGGGCAATGATGGTGGTGTAGGGTTTAGAGAACAAGTCTTAGGAGGAGTGGCTGAGGGGACTGTAGTTGTTTAGCCTGGAGAGGAGGAGGCTGAGGGGGGACCTTATTGTTCTCTGCAACTACCTGAAAGGAAGCTGTAGCAAGGTGGGTGTCAGTCTCCTTTCCAAGTAAGAAGTAATAGAGCAAGAGCAAATGGCCTCAAGTTGTAGCATGGAAGGTTTAGATTGGATGTTAGGCAAAAAATTTCTTCACAGATAGGGTTATTAATCATCACAGCGGGCTGCCCGGGGAGGTGATTGAGTCTGAGTCGCCATTCCTGGAGGTATTTAAAAGATGTGTAGACATGGCACTTAGGGACATAGTTTAGTGGTGGACTTGGCAGTGCTAGGTTTACAGTTAGACTCGATGATCTTAAGAATCTTTTCGAACCTGAATGATTCTATGATTCTATGATTTATTTCAGAAAATATATTCATAATAACTATGTTATTCCAAATATAGACCTTAGTCTTATTTCAGCACATAAGATCTTTCATTAATCAAGACTGAAACAAAAATTAGAGATATTATGAGTTCTATTTATTTTTCCTGAGATTATTATCCATATTAAGAAATCATTTTTAATGGAGTTTTTCCTATTATGCATTTTCCATTTTTCTTATTTAATTGATCTCTGGTACAGAACATTTCTAGTGACTTTTAGATGTGGTTGAAAAATCAGTAATTTATTTCATGAATTATAATGAAGTGTAATGAGAATTTTTAAAATCAATGTACTTTGAGTATTCTGGTACTTGAAAAAACATGGAAACTATCAATTAAACCTTTCAACAATAAATGCTTGCCTACAAATAATAAAGAGTTATGTATTTTTTTAGCAAAATGTATAGAAAAATGAAATTTTAATTTTTGGTGATCTTCTGTGATTCTTACTGAACTGCTGTAACACCACTGCCATGATCTTAAACATGATGAGGATGAGGCAAAAGACCAGCAGTTACAAGACGACACTAAACGGAGTAACACAATTATGATCTTGCTAGGAATTTGTGTGGTTTGGTACTTTGAAAGCACAAAATATCCAGCAGTTTTCATTACCTCATGGGGAAGTTATAGGTCCTAAGTACATTGAAAAGGAAATTGAAGCTGTACTATGTTTAACAGAATAAGAAAAGAAAAGAAAAGAGGAAAAAAACCCACTAAAAACAATAAAAACCCAAAACCTTTTCTTCATAGTAAACTTAAGGCTGAGACCGAGTACATGGGACTGAGAAAAGAGTTTATGAAAATAGATCGGTGATAAATTCTGTTGTTATGATTTCCCCTGAGAAGCATGTATCATACATACGTATGAAAACAGGTTTTCCTTTTTGGTATTCAGCACTGTTTTTTAGAAATAGCTGTCTTCTAAGCTATTCCCATGTTCTTGTTTGTTATGTCCATTTCTCATTTTTTAAATCATAATTAGTGTACCAACAACAGAAGGTAAGATTAAAAGTTATTATTTTCGACATTTGAGGATCAAAATAGATTTTTTTCTTTTTATTCCTTTTTATTGTGTGAGAATGTGCATTGCAAAGAACTTCAACAGTGATGAAAGATGAAAGCTGTAATTAAACTGAATTCAGGATGTCTCTCATTTCAGTTTGTTTGAAAGTAACAGGCTAAATAAATACATAGGCTCCATTAGCACTGAGAACTAATGCATTGTTTTATTTGAATTAATTTGGTCTAGCTGAGGTGGAGTTCATTTTCCTCATAACAGCCCTCATAATGCTGTGCTTTGGATGATAGTTAGAAAAGTGCTGATAACACACCAGTGTTTTGGTTACTGCTGAGCAATGCTCACACACCATCAGGGCTGCCTCTCCAGCATTCCCCACCACACACCCCAGTAGGCTGGGGTGGGGAAAGACCTTGGGAGGGGACATAGCCAGGACAGCTGACCCAAACCAACCAAAGGGATATTCCATGCCGTAGGACATCTGGTCAGCAATAAAAGCTAAGAGAAAGGAGGAGGAACGGTTGGGAATTCATTATTTATGATGTTTGTCTTCCGGAACAACTCCATGTACTGAAGCCTTGCTTCCCAGGAGGTGGCTGGACATCCCCTGCTAATGGGAAGCAGAGAATAACATCTTTTGTTTTCCTCTGCTTCTGCACACAGCCTTTGCTATTGCTTTATCGCACTGGCTTTATCTTGAGCCTGGAGTTTTTTTCCATCATATTTTCTCCTCCCCTGTTCTGCTGAGAAGGGGAGTGATAAAGCGGCTGGGTGGGCACCTGGCATCCAGCCAAGGTCAACTCACCACACTGTGAGTATATGAGAATTTAGTAGGATAAAATATTTATTTTGTTATTCATGTGTTTTTAAAATTGACAGATGAGACAGCTGAACTACAGTAAACTATGGATGTAGACAGTTCACTGTTCCAGTGTTTCCTATTCAAATCAAACTATTCTTTTCACAAGCACAGTAACTTCTGTGTCTATATAGGGCCCTGCCATTTTCTGCATGTTGCATTTTTCTGCTATTTCATATATATTTCATAAAAATCCACAATGTAATATTTGATCATAGAAAAAGAGAAAAACTATTTAAAATAATAATAATAATAAAAAGTCAATAACTGAATAGATTTCCAAACACTGGCCTTTGCTGCAGACAACAAAAAGAAGTAAGATACAAGTGGCTGCGTTTGCACCAGGTTTTCACCAAGATTTTCCATAGGGGAAAATTCTCTATCTAGAAACACATTAATTAGTTTATTGTTATGCCTGTGAAATTACAAGTGATATCACCAATACTTACATAGCTATCAGTAGGACAATAGAGATGGGAATTCAGACTCTTGGTTTTTATTATTTCTGTGCTTGGTTGCTGGTTTCTGTGTGAGCTTCACCAGGGCACTCTGATATGGATTTTCCAAAACATGAGGAAGTACACTGGGTCGTGACCAAGACCATTGTGAACACCCATCTCTTCAGAAGCATTTACCAATTTTGTAGATACTGATTTTGGATGCTGAAATCAAAATTCGTAGCATCCAGCTTACAGAAGGGACTGAAAACTCTAAAGAGTTTATACAAATGAATTTTCATTACTTTAAATTTCAGGAAGCAGACTGATAAGGTTTGGTGGATTTTACATAGGTTCTCTATAGTAAAAAAGTAGCTTTAAAGTTGGAGTTTTGGTGTGCAGTTTTTTTGTTTGGTTGATTGATTGGTTGGTTTGGGGTTTTGTTTGTTTAGTTTTTGTCATTTTACAAAGAGGGAATGCCTATGATATTCAGCTGATGTCTAATCACAAATCTCCTTGACTCTGTGTTCCATGTGTTAATGATCAAGCATCAAAACCAGCAGAAACAAAATTTAGCCTGAGGCTTTTGAGTAGTTCAGGTTATGTCTCTATAGGATTATGATAAATGAGCTGTTGAAAGACTAACCAAAGGACTATCCAGTGACTCAGCAACATTTTAAATCCCCAGCTGTGTGTGAAAGCAGAATTTGCTAGAGATTTGCTGCTGCAATCATTGATGTATCACTGCTCCTGCTATCTTCTGCATCCATCTGAAGCAATAATCTGAAGAAAAAATTAATCATCCACATCTCATCCTCTTCTCTAAAAAACAAATTGTTATTGTAACAAACCAAGAGAACATGGATTGCAGCTCTGCTCTTCTCACTGTATCACTCACAGAATACAATCCCCAAGATCTAAGTGAGAAAGGACATAAAAATGACCAGTGATGGAGCCAAAAACATTATTAAATTTCTAGACTCTAGAAGAATATAATAGTAAAAATCACATTCTTGCCTTATGTACTTTATCTATGTATCTGTGCTTTTCAGACAACAAAGTTAATAATGCATATATAACCATCTGTTTTGTGTTTTGTATGTACTACACCGTTTGGTCAACTGACAGGTTCTACTATAGGATCCCAACATTGAGGTTTTATTTTTTTTGCTCATACTGTAGTATTGGATAGCAGTCAGTGTGGTAGCCCTAAAGGGGTTTCAGACTTTCTCAGCCACTACTGAGAAGCTCCTCTTCATGCCAACCAACACTGTTCATTTGGTACCTTTCTAAAAAAGCACCTTCATGAGTTCTCACAAAATACTACCTACATAGGGCGTATAAAGTTATCTGAAAACACAAAAAAGGGGTCTTCTCAAGAAGAATTCAATCCATCCCTCCTCTCCCTCCCTGACAAAAATCTACCACAAAACTATTTTATGAAGTTGTCAGTTTTATCAGCTTCCTTTGCAAGCACTCTGATGGTCTTTAAATAACCTCGGACACTACTACAATATGGCAACCACTATATTTTGTGGAATGCAATATTTCGAGTTGCCATGGGGACCATTTAATTTGTTAGACTGGTACCTGCTGAATGCTTACCCACCAAAAGGTTAGGCTGAAGGAAGATTAGCAAAGAATGCTTCTTATTTTCATGTAAGTGGGCAAAGAAGGCAAACCCGCAAGTCAAAGTCATGTGTATAAATCAAACAATGTCAATTTTAAAAATGCAATGTCTAAATGTACAAATTGCTATATTTAGAATTTATTCAAAGTGGCTTTTTGCTCAGTGAAAATCAAAGCTTAGAGAGCAGAGAAGTAAGGACCTCAGAGTATTTTTAAACCAAAAATAAATTACTTACTTATCTGAGGACTTACTGTGAGGAGAGCAACAGTGAGAGGTGATACATGGGGGAGTAGAAGTGAGAGGTATATTAATGTGGCAATTAAATGCTAAGCAGATGAAATGGCTGGTGAGAATGAGAGACCAGATGGATCAGAGCTAGCCAAAGCAAGTTCAAGGGATCTGGCTGACTGAAGTAATGATTTAGAATGAGACTTTGGTTAGTGTAAGCTCAAGAAGTGTTTGACCTGCTACCATTGATAGGATTATGTAGAGATGATAAAGCAAGGTAGCAAATACATTAACAACTATGAAAAATAAATGATCTACTGAGAAAGAAAGAACAGAAATATTTCCAGGCTATATGTCTCAGTAGTAATCAGACATACAAAGCAGAGGAATAAAACCCCTTACTCATTACAGATGTGCTTCAAACTATTGCAGCCACCAATGCATAATTGTTAATACTTGATGACATAAACAATGATTTTCAGCTCTGCTTCTTGTGTGAGCCAATATATCCATAAACAATTAAAAATGTAATTATTATAATACACTAACATAGTGTGCAAGGCAGTGAAAGTTGACATAAAAATCATACACAGGTCTTCAGTGTTATTCTTTTCTCAAACATGGTTGTTTCACAATATTAATAACAAAAATACATATACAATTGTTTCTTAACCACTTAACAAAATTGTGTTCAAGGGCCTATGCATCTCCACAAACACTAAATTTTTTAACACTTACTGAAAAAGTGCCCATATACTTGATACCATAGACACCTAATGGAGGTCTTAGCAGAAGTTATTAGCAACATATTTCACGTACCTATGTCTCGTCCTAAAACTATTTGCCTTAAGATAAGCAGAATGAACTGAAGCCCCAGGGCAGAATTAGCACTCTTCAGACACATATTTACTAAATCTCCTGCTTGCTACTGCACATTAATTTCCTTGTAACAATAAGCATGGCAAGAAAATCTTCCTATATACCATTATCAATGCAGCAGTCACAGCTTTGAAAATATCTATACTAAATCTGTCTAGCTAAATGTTTCTTTCTATCACATTAACGGGCAGGAGGTGATCATGGCTAAGGTGACAAAGGGTCCACAGTAGATCTCATATCACTATTAACAGATGTTTCAGTCTGACTTCTCTTCACTAATGCCTGCAGCTCTCTCGCACAATCTGAGTATATGTAGAAATTTTCCAGGGGCTGTCCCATGTGTATGTACCTTAAAACTACTTTTCTTGGCTTGCAGAGTCTGGATTTTGCTGAAGAGAAAATTGTAAAGGAAGCTGCTGTCTCTTTTCCTGCTAACAGAGACAGTTTGCTATTATCCAGCTTTTACATTTTCTTTTTAAAAGTTTTCATTCATCTTGTAGAAAGAAAAGAGATACACAGGAATACTAGAATTGTCTTCACTTTACTATTTATTATTCAGTGTGCTTTGTCACATCCTCTGTTATTCATCTTCCCTTTAAAGTCCTTTTAATCCTAGCCTTTTTAGTTTTGCTTACCACAAATTTAATTTGATATTCCAAATCACTTTTGACATCCACTTTGATATCCATGTGTTGTCCCACATCTTTCTGAAATACACTAACAAGAAATGAATGCACTATTCCTTGTGAGCACATAAAATTGAGTTATATAATACCTAGTTATGTATTCCGCTTTTTGCTTTTTCATCTACCTGCTTTTATATTAGCAATATATATTAAGCAAATGTTTCCTTTGGGGTTGTACATGATGTTTTTTAAATCTTCCTGATTTTCCATACCTTGTTTAGACCTGGAATGAGGTACAAGGTGTTTTGTTATCACATGTATGATTTTTTTCATTCTAAACCATATTATCTGGACCTTGAAATCTTTACAGAAGTTAATAAGCACAAAGGGATGGAACAGTTACCAAATATATACACCTACACCGTAGTCATTTACATTTGAGCTTGACTGTCATATTGTCAATGGACAGCTCATTTAATCACAAAACAGATGTTTAAAAATACGTATTTTTTTTGATAAATTATTTTGTATAACAGAAAATTACCCTCAATATTTGTACAAACAGCAACACCAAACCTACTGAAAATTACATGAGCTGCTGAACAAGGCTCTGAGTACTCATTAACTCCTGAATTATCTTTCATAACCTTGATCACACTACAGATGTGATGATTTGAAGAAAGATTTAGAAACAAGTACTTATACATACAGACCCACTGGCTTCAAATCCTTTGTTCATTAATGTCAGTCATGGCATAAAATGTTCCCTTAGGTTGGGTATTCATCATGCAGTTGAGTCCTATGTAGAAATACCTGAATTAACACCATCTGAACACGTTATAACTCAGCAGTTGTCACTGAACTTTGCATAAGAACACTAGTTCAGTCCTAACTAGCATGGTTGTAGAATGATTACGTTCTCTGCTTAAAAGCCTTGTGCAGGTTTTCTGCCAGGGTTTGTTTGTTCAGGTAGCCTGCTACATTAGCAATGCAATAATACTTTCAGTCCTGAAGCAAGATTTATTACTGCTGGCTCTTGTTTTCTGCCCTACATTCTACATACCTAACGGAAAATTCATATTTTGACTAATGAGCAACCTTTTAAAAGCGATGGTATTATCTGAGTATAATCAATTCCTCAGCGTGAATAATGAAGACTCAGACTATAAAGGATTCATATCATACCAAGTCGTCACCCTTCCTCTGTCCTGGAATATTATTGCATTCTGAACAAAACACAGAATAAAAAAACACCAGGGGTACATATCCATATGTGAGGTATAACTCTGTTTTTGTTTTTCAGTCGCTCAGTGACTGCTCCCTCAAGGAATCTGTAATGGAATGCAGACTATTTTGGGGGATGGGGGGGTGTTAAGGGGTGGTGGTGTGGGGTGTGTGTGTGTGTTTCTTTGTTTTTTTGGGCTTCTTGGTTTTATTTCTTTATTCTTTTGCATACCAATTAAAAATTTCAATCCGGAGAATCCAGGTGGTAATCAAGCTGGTATGAAATTGATTCCACGGAATAATTTCAATGGAAGTTACATGGTAATCACCACTCTGACATTAGCATTAACAGCAGGGATAGGGACTGAAGTCACTGGCCCTAGTCCAAGATGACCCTATTTCCTACCTGAAGAAGCAGAATAATACTTATTGAATTTGACATTCATACACATTTGTAGCAGTGAGCACTTAAAAAAACCCCAAAAGTAAACACCTGGCTTTGAGATCAAGTCAGATCTATGAATGTTTTAAAATGCTAACCTTTTACTTACAGAAAAGCTATGTTACAGTATTAATTTCCTAAACTTCACACAGCAGTTTAATTACCTTTGGAGATACAAATTAATGCATTTTAATGAAAATTTTATTCTGGGCCTTGGCCTGTATCTCAGAAAAGAAGGACAATATAAGACATCTTTGCACTCTAGTCCTGCTGCAGAACTAATACTGATCTTCTTTATATAGTAATGGGGTTTTTTGCAAGCATCAGTGACCTTTCTGGTTTACACTAGCTGTGAGCTACAACAGCACAAGTTCGTTCCCTTTCACTGGTCACATACATAAATCCCAGAAGAGGATTGCTTAGGCAAATATTTAGAGTACTGGGTAGCCCAAATATTTTGCCTTCTTTGTCAGGTTTCAAACTATAAGCACTTTTCTTAAAGCATAAGGAAGTATTTACATCCCTAGGGTTTTATGGAAGTTCTTTAAAATCAGAGGCAACATGTAAAGGTTTGTGATAATGCCTGAGGAGTGCAGAAAATGCGCATTAGATAGCTGAGGACTTTTGTATTAAATTGAATTAGAAGAAAACTTGTGCTTGACAGAGACAAGAAGTTTAATATTTCCTTTTTTGATATCCCAAAAAAGAATGCATTTTTAATCTCTTTTATTTCACAGACATTATGTATTGGAAAAACATTTGCTTATGGATGCATCTCTTTGGCAAATGATTTTAGCTGAAACACTGGATTTATCCTTATGTACATGAGAACATATATTCAGGATTTGATATCTGTCTTGGGTCTAGCTGAGGTGGAGTTCATTTTCCTCATAACAGCCCTCATAATGCTGTGCTTTGGATGATAGTTAGGAAAGTGCTGATAACACACCAGTGTTTTGGTTACTGCTGAGCAATGCTCACACACCATCAGGGCTGCCTCTCCAGCATTCCCCACCACACACCCCAGTAGGCTGGGGTGGGGAAAGACCTTGGGAGGGGACATAGCCAGGACAGCTGACCCAAACCAACCAAAGGGATATTCCATGCCGTAGGACATCTGGTCAGCAATAAAAGCTAAGAGAAAGGAGGAGGAACGGTTGGGAATTCATTATTTATGATGTTTGTCTTCCGGAACAACTCCATGTACTGAAGCCTTGCTTCCCAGGAGGTGGCTGGACATCCCCTGCTAATGGGAAGCAGAGAATAACATCTTTTGTTTTCCTTTGCTTCTGCACACAGCCTTTGCTATTGCTTTATCGCACTGGCTTTATCTTGAGCCTGGAGTTTTTTTCCATCATATTTTCTCCTCCCCTGTTCTGCTCAGAAGGGGAGTGATAAAGCGGCTGGGTGGGCACCTGGCATCCAGCCAAGGTCAACTCACCACAGTGTCATATTCACTTTCAGCTCCTCTATCAGTCTATTTGGCCATTGTATACTTCTTCAGTTTCCACATGAGACTGTTGTAGAAACGGCCTCAAGAGCCTTTCAGAAGTTGTGATATTCCTGTTGTTGTTTCCTTCTCTCTGTAGGCAGCCATTTAACTGTAAAAAGCACTTATATTGGTCAAGGAAGATTGCTTTTGGTAAATTTGATTACCTTCCTGTCTGTCACACATTTGTAATCCATCCTGGATTTCAAAAGGACATGCTTCATGGTCTTTTCAAGAACTGAGAGGAAGATGACATGACTTTAGTTTTACTGGTCTGATTTCTTGCCTTAGTGAAGCATGCAACATGAGCCATTTGCTTAGACATTTGTGACCTCTCTCAATAACCATGATGTTTCACAGATGATAACAGCCTTGCAGCTTCATCAGAAGCTCTTTTAACACACTCTGGTGAACACTGCTCTGCCCAACAAATGCAAATCCACCTACCTTCCCCAAGTAGTCCCAAATCTGTTGCTCTCCACTGTTGGCTGTTTTGCTCTTTCCCAAATTATATTTTTTGACACAAAGAGCTGAGTTTGAGTTTTTCTGGGGATTACAGTCGAGAAGGGTTGAGTACTTGAGCCTTTATTTTAACTCTTACCAGGCTGCCTTTTCCATTCAGCAGTGGACCCATATTTTCTCTGAACTTCCATTTCCTTTTAGTTAGCTTATAAAATTTTCATCTTGTTACTGATTATGTCCCTTACTAGTTTTACCTTTGTCTTGGTTTGGTCTTCTAATTTCTATCTGAAGTGGTGAAGCAATGCTTTTATTCCCTTCCTTTGTTGCCTCTCCTTTTTAACATTTATGTTCTCTTAAAAAAAGCCCCAACAAACAAAACCAAAAAATTGTTTTTTTCCTGACAGCTTTGTAAATGCCCTTTAATAACTGGATAGATCTTTTGGGCCACCTTTTCCTTCCTGGTTAATTTCCAAAAGATTCTGCCTATCTGTTCCCTAAATAAGGGAGTTTGCTTCCAAAGTCTTAGTGCAGTTGCTTACCTTTCACATTGTAGTCACTAGAAGTGAAGATACCATCTATGATCATATTTACTATTTCATTGGGAGAAAAAGTTCAAGATGAGCTTTAATACTCACTAGCCACTCATTGCTTGATTGAGATAATTGTTAGCAATGCAACCTGGAATCCTGATTGCTTTCACAATGTGATGCTACCCTGCCTGCAGAAGTCTGACCAGCTGGACACCCTGGCATGAGGATGAGGGCCTTTTACAGGGCAACTTTTGCTCTTTATCTCTAGAAAGCCATATCCATTTCATCTTCTTGCTCATATGGCATGTAACAAATCTTCAATTTTACTGTTCCCTCAAATCTAGTCCTACGTATTCAACAGATTCTTCCCTAATTTCATAGTGAAGCACTGTGCAGTCAAGGGGCTCCTTTACAGAAAGGTAAATCTCTTTCCTCTTCTTTTCCTATCCTTCCTGAATATATCATACCAATTCATGACAATGTTATGGTCATCCTGCCACACCAGTCCCCTGTGATTAAGAGTGACTCATAGCTCTCTGATGGTGCACAACCTCCCAGTTCTTGTTTGTTGCTCATGCACTTTATATTAGTTTAACGATAATTTTTCAAAGCAGCTTGAGAAAAGCTTCTGAACTCCCTTTCTGAGAGGAATTGTGAAACTCTCTCTTACTGTTTTTTGGTCATGTTTTAATAAGTTACTCTAGGGCTTTAGTCCTCACTCCCAGTAAACAGTTAAAAGTCTTTGCACTGGGTTAACATGTTTGTACACAAATATGTTCTCCCCACTTTTTATTAGGTGTACTCTATCTCTTCCCAGTCATCCCCTCAATCATCAAAGGAAGCACAATTACCAAAGAAGCCAAAACTTTTTTAGTGACAGTGGATACATAGTCAGCTGTTAGCCTGCCAGCTGTGTCTGCTCCCTTTTAGGCCTCCTTAATCAGGCATTACAGAAAAAAAAAAAACAAAAACAAAAACAAAAACAAACTCAGGAATCTGTTGCTTTCACCCTTACCCCCAGAGACTTGTGATCTACTCAGGCTTTTCTCCATGTACATCACTGGTTCCCATATGAATGAACAGAAAGGCATAATAAGTGGACCATGATGATTGGCTAAATGATCATCAGGATTGTGGATCTTTGCAAAGTGGCAAACTTCCCTGGAATGAAAGATTGCAGGTACCTCTGCACCACTTAGAATGAAATCACCAATGGCTAACATTTCTGAGTTCTTGGCACTGATTTCCCATCCAAAGGCCTAAATTACACAGCCAAGATAAATCTGAAAAATGGAACTTATTCTTCCCAGTCAATTCTAAGGCCCTTGATGTGCTCTCTAGGTTTCCTTTCACCAAGGAACGTGGTTAGAAGTGGAGTTTAGAAAGGAGAAAGGACAGACTGTGGTGATCAGGCATAAGGCACGGTCAGTCAGACATACTTATCAGCAAGCTGTTTACGTGTGACTGACCCCTTTTACCTTCTTTTACCTCTGTTTCCTATGCTGGCTCCTCCCCAAACCACCTGATCTCTTCCTTTTCCTGCCTTTGGTCCCTTTCCCTAAACACCGCATAATAAGTGTTGGTACAATCTCAAGATTGTCTTCCCCAGCATCCTGTAAGAAGTACACACTCCTTAGGCAGTAACCTCCCTCAGTCTGTAAAGTGGAGAGCAGCCCCCAGCTCTCATTGATGCATCTTGTCTTTCACAACTGGGCAATGGGCATACACCCGGGACAACTCAGGCCAGGGTGCTCGGGTGGCTCCAGTTAGCTTATCAAGTTTTCTTCAGCTGTCATTATGCTCTGTGTTCCTTCGTGTTTACTGAAAGGAGCTTTTAATCACAAAATCTAACATAGACAAACTAACAGTTCAAATCTGGAGGCAGCCTTTCTTCTGCTACAAGAAATCACAATTATCCATAGAGTTCTTCGTGTTAGCCACACCCTTCCTCTCACCTGTACAAAGTTTAGGCTCTTATTTATGCAATTTCTTGTTCATCTCCTGTTTGTCATCCCAGGTGCAATGAATGCTGCTCAATTTCTTCTCTAATGCAATGTCAGGTGAAGGAACAACACCTGCCATCAGAGGTTATGTCCTACAGGTGAGATCACCACCATTGTTTTCAACCCCAGGGAGGAACACCAGGTATTTTCTACAGCATGAGACCTGAATGGTGACACCCGGCATAAGATCTTTATTAGTAGTGGCTAATCAAAGGACTTGGTTTGGCTATGCTACTAAGGCTGGGGATCATGTCCTTTGGTGATAGCCACCACTACAGTTTTTTTCTGTGATTGGCACCTGCCTCTGGATCTCTTTTGCTTTATCGGTATGCTGGCTGCCATGGTAACTGTGTTTCTCATGATTATACATAAAGTTTGCATCAGTCCTGGTCATTGATATTCTCTGCTGCTAGATAAGTAGGAAGTCAGCTGTAAGTTTGCTCTGCAAGATTCTCTGCTTGGCAGGAAATTTCTGTCTGCTAGTTACTCTCCTTGATTAATTTTTCTTGTAGTCTTCGGTACTGCCTGGTTCTTCCACATAGCTAGTCTGAAAACTTCTGATAATACATGAGAGAAGTAAACATTGGTAAAAAGAATAATCCATAGAAAAGGCAAATTACACTGACGATCTCTCCAGTACAAGTGTTTTAACTTTGTGTTTGCACAGTAGTTTTTTCATGTCTGTCTTTTCTATTAGGTGTAACAAGCTCTATATCAAATTTTTCTGCCAGCATACCTATGACAGTTAGGACTGTGGGGGGAAAAAAAGTCCTACATAAGTATACATACACACATAACACTGCTTTGTTGGAGAAATTCTTTGTAAAGGCACAGAAGTTGTAGCCGTACTAGTACAGTAAATCCTGCCCAGCACTATAATATAATTAAGCATGTTTCAACCCTTGCCTAAGACATTTATTGTACTCCAACTAGCATTTTCCTGAACAATTCCCAGGAACAATCTGTTATTTAAAATGTACAGGGACCATCTCCAATAAGGATTTGCATACAACCATCATAGTGTGGAGACAAAGTTCATTACCTTAGATGTGGACTGTTCTGTGCCAAGTAGCCTCTGCCCAGCAGCATTCCCAAGCATGCTTGGTAGAATATCTGTAGCCAAAAATGCAAAAGAAAAAACAAAAAGAGTATTCTTGCTGATTTAATTTTAGAGTCTTTTTTTATTATTTTTAAATTCCCTGTTGGCATAGACCGTGCCATCATTAGCTGGGTTCTGTCAAAATGGCTAATCTGACAAAAGACACTTTTGAGAGTTATGAAAATCCAAGTAAGAAATTCTTTATGATATAGCAGTAACATTTGCAGACAACCACTTTTATGTTTGAAAACATCATCCTTTCTTTGTGTGGCAACAGGGAAACAGGTTTTGATCTGACTGTTAAAATTACCAGCAGTTGTAAAGCAGGAATTAGAACAAGAAATAAGAGTTTGTGTTGAGTTGTTTGTTTATAGGAGTCTGTCTTAAGAGCATGGTGAGTTCCATGCAACATCTGGGCTTTCTAGCAGATTTGGCAATACTTACAGCTTATAAGGGATTGCTTAGAAAAAAATATATTTTTATTAATAGTATTTTATTTCTATTTTATACCCATCTATGATTTGAATCAGACAGACCATTCACTAATAAATTAATTTATTCCATTTAGAAGTTTTCCTTCATCACTTAAAAAACCTTCAACAATGCGTGGAAAGAAATACTTTTCTAAGAAAAAAAACCCCAAATTTAAGATGAGCAGGCCGTGATTGTAGCCTCTGTATTTGACTGTCATAAACTTAATTCCTTTGCTGAAATGTTTTCAGCATCTGCTGAAATTACTGAAAATGGACAAAACCACTTTTTCCTAGAAATCAGTGGCTACTGAGAGAGACATTTTCCATTTATTATTTTATCCATTGCTTTTATGAAAGGAGTGAAACAGCAAAATATTTTATAATATGTAGTTGAATTTCAGAACCCTATCTTAACAATAAGTTAAAATATTTTCAAATGAATGTGTTAAATGTTCATTTGATGCAAATGAAGAAACAAAAGCAATCATTAACTGAGGATGATTTGACCTTAAATTCTATACTCAAAACCAACAGATTTTGTAAGTTTTGAGAAAAATACATGAATAAATCACAGCAAGGGTGGGAATGTGGGGTTTTAGTACTGAAACAGAATATCTTCTAAGGATTTTTTCAGGCATAAATCCAGTCATTAAGGAAAGAACTTGAAAGTTATTGAAAACAAAAATAATTCATGTGAAGACCCTATTTTGGGCACCATTCTACTAGTAAAAGAACATTCTGTTTAACAAAAAAATGACAGTGTAATTCCTATTATACATAATTAATTACAGAATTCCATTCAAACTCCATCTATATTACATATATCACACTAAATTAGCCATAAGAAATGGAGAATTTATACTGAATATTGTTTCATATATTTTTTAGAATAAACATTATTTTTACTATGTTATCTGATAGTGCTTCTTGTTGAAATACAATTAAAAGGAATTGGAAAATAGATCATGATTTCAGTTTGTATTTGTTATTGTAGAAGGGCCTGAATTTAAGATATTAGCTTGTGTCAAACAAGACATACAGCTATACTAACTATATTTTTCTTCTTTTAGAAAATTCAAAAGTACTGACAGATTTCAGTGGAAGATTTAGGTGAAAAATTTTGTCTGAACCAGATTTTTCCTACCTCTCAGACAGGGACAGGGCAGCTGGAGGGCACCAAGGCAGCCCCAGGTGTCAGGCACCTCCCTGGGGACAGGAATGGGCCAAGGTCAGGCTGGGACATGGGTCCACAGTGTGCCCAGCTCAGTGGGACCCATGGCCAGGCAGGACTGGGCTGTGGGGAGCTGAGGCAGGGGCTGACATGGGGTTCTGGGCTGTGGGAAGGGTGAGGAGTAGGTACTAGGGGGTTGAGCAGGAACTTAAGGTTCTGAGAGTTTTCTCAGACAGCTTCTCAAATTGCTTTATTTCTGGAAACTGCTCTCAATGGTACACATGTCTGTTGTCCACAATGGCCCTCAGCCCTTTTTTTTATTTCTTCATAACCACTGTCATACCAGTGCCCTGAATTGCGTGGGTCTGGCTGACTGCTGTGCTAACTGCAGAACTTTGCTTCTATTGAATCCTGTCCTGCTCATTTCACACCCTTGCTCCGACTGCTCAGGACCTCTCTGGATCCATCCTTGTTCTTTGAAGAGCTTAAAACTCTCACCCAAATTGCTCTAAAATGGAAGTATGGTGCTTTGTTCCGTGTCATTAATGAATTGGACTGGACCCACCAGTACCCTGGCAAGCATTGGTGGTACTTCCTACAGCTGGGCAATGAGCTACTGGTAACTACTCTCTAAGTACATTTTTATCAAAGATGAATTAATATAACTGTAATTTATTCCAGCCTTTCCTTTTACTGATGGGCACTTTACTCAGTTTCTGGGAAAGACTGTTCCCATATTTCTTATTCCTAAAAATGCATCAAGCATTAACATGAAGGGCTGAGTGGCAAAGGTGATGAGGAAATGGTGGTAGAATATGTCTGTGTTATGTGTTATTGTAATTTAAAATGGAGCTTTACTTATTTAATCCTCCTTAATTTTTCTTCATGGTGTTATTGATAATATTATTTAGCTTTTTGTGACTTTTTTGTCATCCTAAGACAACAATACCATCCTTGTGTGTGCTTCCACTGCTGCGTTTCAAATTTTGGTCCCCAGAGCAGACTGGCATGACAGTGACTATGTCTTTGCAACCTTTTGTGGATGGTTGAATACAAAGAGGTCTAGTCAAGGTTGGGAGCTTAGAGAACAATGACCTATTTGTCCATAAAAGAAAGTTCCTCTTTCTTGAAGAGTTTATGCTTCCTGAGTACTCAAATTTTTATTTCAGTTGTAGTGGTTTCTAATGTGTCTGTAAAGAAAAGATGAGACACTACAGAAGTTGGTGTTAAATATTAAGTTCAATGGACTGGATCTCATTAACAAGAAGAATATCTTACAAACACAAGTGTGATCACCTCATATACATACAGATGCACAAATATTTTACACTTATCATTTGGGGAGAAGAAGGCAGTGTTACTTTGAGATTAGCCACACAAATCTTGAACATTTTTTGCTATTTATGAGACAAAAAATATTTTTGAAACAACCTTTTACTCTCATTACAAGCAATTATAATACCTCACCCCATAAGGCAAGATGGACTTCTTCCTGAGTTGGACTTTTACACATTGACAAAAATACACATTTTTGCTGTCCCTTCTTAGGGTTTTATAGCCATTTCTATGTATTCAAGTCCTGTAAGAGAAAAAGCAAAACTATTTGCTTTCTCAGTTCTAATCAAGTCTATTAGCTGACTTCTTATCACTATAAAACATTATCCAAAGTAATCATTTACTTTGCTGAATGTTCAAATAAAATTTGACTCATTCTACAGAACTACTGTTCTCTTCTGTGGGAGGAAGAAATATGGAACATGCTGACACTTTAAGAAAAAATCAAAATCCTTTAACCCCTTTATTCTGGAATTTGATAGCTGCAGTCTGCAGTGAGGAAAGAAGCACAGAGATTAATTTTATCAAGCTGCATTCTCTTCTTTGCCATGAAATGAGAACTGAAAGTTACATTTCTCTAAGTTCCTTGTGACCTCTTCCAGTTATTTGGTTGGGATTTTCTTCCTTGCTTAAAGAATGTCACATACTTCAGACAAAATCCCTTCAGGGTAAACGTCTTTCAGGCAAAGACCTTTGACTGGCCAGCTGATAGCAAAGCCCCTACAGAAGTCATATGGCCAAAATACTGAATGTGCAAAATCTATGTAAATCATGCAGAACTTGGGAAGTTAGGCAGTTTATAACTGACTAAGCCAACAGTAATTTATAAGCTTTGTGTATTTGTGATTCAGAAGAACATGCTGGGCTGTAAGAAATGAAGAAGAGATGGGGTAGACAGCCCTGCTGAATGCATCTCAAAACCTTTTTGCTAACTTTTTCTATCTTTATGTGGCTAAATATTTTTTATCTTGTACTTCTACTTCGTATTACAAACTATTTTGAGGATTTATTTTAAAGTGTTGTCCTGTTTATAAACTTTTGTGATCCATGAACTCCAATTTCTTTTGAATCCCACCACAGTCAAGTGGTGGGCAATGTTATCTCTGTGTAAAGACTCTCCATTATTTCTCCTTTCACCAATATTCCAAGAGACCTTTTCCATATTGGAAACAATCAAACAAGCAAAGAAAAAACAGCAAATCCATAAAATAAACTTTCTGAGTACATTCTATAGACTACTGCATAAACAAGCGCCAGTGTTAGTAACAAGCTACAGTTAACTGTGTTAACTTGGCAAAGCTCTGAAAAGGAGACTTTTAACACTTTGTCTGAACTACTATTATTTTTTCTAGATCTTTAATTTGGTTTATTTAGCTGTAACAACAACAGAAAAAAACAACATATCAAACAGGTGGTTATTGACTAATTGCTGTATTTTTTCTTAGATTTGTACAATTGTGTGGTATAACTATAATTTTTAAATAGACAGTTGTAACAAGTTGCTATTCCCAAGGCTATAAACAGGTCACCAATAGTCCATTATTTATGGCTAAAGAAATGCAGACTTGATAACTGGAAGAAAACCAGTTTAAGGGCAAAGGGAGCAAGAAACAATCATCTAACCCAGGGGTCCTCAAACTTGTTAAACAGGGGGCCGGCGTGAGGATGAAGTGGTAGGCAGTCATCTGCGGCTGCTTGGTTTCCCCCCCACAACCCCCAGAGGGGGGGGGGGGGGGGAGGGGAGTCTGTAAATACTGGGGGCCGAATTGAGGACCCGGGGGGGGGCATATCCAGCCGTGAGCCGTAGTTTGAGGACCCCTGAATTCTAACACATGCAAAAGACTCCATACACAATGAATTACACCATATAGCAAGGAGTAGCAGTTCAATGAAGTATGTTAGAAAATGGATATGAATAGCCCCAGGTGGGTCCTGGAGTAAGGAGGAGGAAATTATCAATCTCCTCCCAGAAAACAGGAGGAGGAAACTCAGTCATCAACACAACACTCCCTAGCTCTTCACTTGAGGCTGACTGTTGAGTGTTTAATCATACAGTCCTCCTGTCTGTCCTCTCCTTGCTTTGTCTCTAGAAAGAGCCTAGAGCCTCCCTTAGACGAATAGAAGTGCAGAGGAAGGGTGAGTATAACACTATGGAAACTGTGGTAGTTACTAGGATTTTTTTAAATATTAATTTTACCTGTATTATTGACAAAGTTTGTATTGGTAAGATACTATGTCCTCTTAGTGGTAGTAGCTTTGT
This sequence comes from Falco naumanni, assembly GCF_017639655.2. NCBI lineage: Eukaryota > Metazoa > Chordata > Aves > Falconiformes > Falconidae > Falco > Falco naumanni. The sequence continues at coordinate 42,897,131 of NC_054055.1, forward strand.
ATGTGGATGTCCTGGTTTCAGCTGAGATAGAGTTCATTTTCTTCTTAGTAGCTGTTACAGTGCTGTGGTTTGGATAATGTTGATAACTCACTGATGTTTTAGTTGTTGTTAAGTAGTGTTTACTCTAAATCAAGGACTTTTCAAGTTTCCCATGCTCTGCCAGTGAACAGGTGCACAAGAAGCCAGGAGGGAGCAAAGCCAGGGCAGATGACCTGAACTAGCCAAAGTCATATTCCATACCATAGAACATTATGCTAAGTATATAAACCGGGGGCAGTTGGCTGGGAACTGCTGATCGCTGCTCAGGGTCTGTCTGGGCATCGGTCAGCAAGTGGTCATTGTGCATCACTTGTGGTATTTTTTCCCCTTGGGTTTTATTCCTCTGTCTCCTCTTCATTACAATGATTGCTGTTATTGTTGTTGGTATTGTTAGCAATATTATTATTTTTACTTTATTTCAACTATTAAACTGTGCTTATCACAACCAATGAGTTTTACCTTTTTCCAATTCTCCTTCCCATCCCATCAGGAGGGGCAGAGGCAGGCTGAGCAAGCGACTGTGTGGCACTTAGTTGCTGGATGAGGTTAAACTGTGACACTGGATTATTGGTAACAGCTTATAGTATCTTAATTAGACCTCAGGTTTAAGGTAGACCACTAGTAAACTCTTGGCTTTCTATATAAAATGGGTTCCCCCTTTTGGCCATAATTACCTTCTGAGTATAAAACCACATAAAGAGTATATGATAGAAGTGAAATTTTCAGAAAAGATTTTGAGCCTTTACTAAAGAGTGCATTATCTTAGTGAGTCTGTGGAGAAAGGGGTTCTTCATCTCTATAAAACTTATTCATTTAACTTACATAAATTAATTTTCCTCTTAAAATGCCAGTGAGAACTGATTGTGAATGTTATTTTTAAACGTTTTTTTCACTGAAATGAAAACTGTTCAAGAGAAAGACCTGTTTTCCAAAAAAAAATCATTACCTATAAATCTGGGTTTATAAATTACAGATAATAACAACATAAATTATATTTATGTATGTAGAAATAAAAAGGAAGGAAAGGAGGGAAGGAGAGGGAGGATGGGGGAAGACTTAATAGTTTGCAACATTTACAAAGTCAAATATACAAGTTAGAAAATTCTGCTGTTAAGACTTTCTGCACAAACACAACTCTCTTCCCTCTTGTCTTATATATGTAATTACTAGTAATATAATCATGCAGAGATTTTTTCTTCCCCTGCAGGATCTTGCCTTATACATTCCACAGAATGCTGAACAAAGCTAGAAGAATTGTGAAGAGGTAAATTAAGCAAGACAATTTCTACTAAAAGATTAAAACAGTTCAACATCTTGTGGCATATTATTTATACACATCTAGGTGCCTAATAAGATTTGGACTCCTGCACAGTATGCCTGGCTTCCTTAAGTAATCAGAAGAGCTATATTCAGCAGGAGGTCTACAAAATCAAATATTCTGTGTAACAAGCACCAAAAGTTAGCTTAACAGCAAATAGGTTGGAGAAAAATATACCTTGAGCTCCACTTCTCCCAGTCATCTTACTCTATATTGCAGGTGAATTACCACCTCTAACAGATAATCACATCCTTGATATCTATTTTTGAGTTTTACATATAGGTTTATTGTCTCTCCCAGTAACAGCTGGAGACAGAACAGTAATAGTGATGTCCGCAGACTTCTTTTTATTTTATAACTTATTGGTGAGATCTTGAGTTCAATTATTTCAAAGATTATTGCATGATGATAGGGCTAGAGCACTTATGGGAGAATTTGTGGAAGGGGCTGAAGTGGTTACCTCATAGAGTCTTCCAGGACCAGCCAGACTGACACAGGAACAGACCATTAGACCAATAGTGTTGGGTAAAACTATTGTCTTTAGACACTAATGCCCTCAGGATGAACAGTAGATTTGATAGCCTGTCTTTTAAAATGGATTGACTAGACTAGACAGGACACTTACATAAAACTCGCTGTACATGTGAGCCCTAAATAATTGATAGTATTCACTCACTTATGCTCGTCTCTCCTTCACCACATGTGGTAGAGCAAAATATAGCATCATGTAGCTTTTTAAAGCATTTGTAGCAGCTCATAATTTTTCACATGTAACAGGTATTTCTGACTGCTGTGTATAAAGCTAAAGCAGGAAACATAGGAAAAATATTTTAGTAGTTATGGCAACTACTGTTAAAAGGCAAGGGTTGGATAAAGTGCATGTGTTGTATCATAACGGATTTCTATTTTTACTTAATCCTAGACAAACTGAGTTGTTGTCTAGCTGAGTACCAATTTAATATTTTGCTCCCATTTTTTTTTAAATGGAGTTGATAAATGATATAATTTTGTTTACTAAAAAGAAAACTTAGATCTAGTGCAGAGTAGCAAGGAAATATTGCTAACATTAATATACACATAGGTATTTCCTTGGAGCATCAGAATCACCATTTTAAGATATCAGTGGAAGAAATCCTTCAGTTCTATAAATTGTCCACATGAATATTTAAGAAACATAGGCATCAACTCAACAGAATCATAAAATCCTTGATTAAGAGGTCAGATCATCTAGTCAAACCATTCGTAAGGAAGGTTACATATAACTCAATGTTCCTACTTATCTGTATTGAACCTGTCCTTTAAGAAAATCCAGGAAAGAAATTATTCTTAATAATCTTTTTATATTTATTTTTAGAAGTAAGTAAAGGAGAAATGAAAAATACTTAATAAGTCACTGCTCCCACACTGCATGGAGAACCCTGATTAACCCAGAGAGTTTGATCTGTGCATTTTACTGGTATTAACATATTCTGTCAGAAAAGACATTAGGGGCTCTAATTTTCTGTATTTCATCAAAGGAGGCTTGCAGAAAAGCCATTAGGAATATTTACATTTATTCCTAAGTCTCTAATAGTCTTACTGCTCTATGACAAAGTCACATTAGATAGGATTAATCTGAGCAGCTGTAGATTTATCCTAAAACAGATGTCTAACATAGGTCAGATGAATCATATCTCTGAGTGATTAACTGTCTCCAGTATAAAGGAAGCTTAGGTTAACTACCTCATATGTAGAAGCCTACATAGTAAATGTCTAAAGTTAGATAAAGAAATCCTGTCTTGTGGCTTTGAAATATGTGTCTCAAGCACTTGGGTACTGATTTCATAACTAGATTAAAATGATAAGTGATTGTGCAGCCAGTAGCGGGGTGTATGGAAACAGGCAAAATTTGTTGGAATCATGTGAAGCAGAGGTTACTGGCGTTATATCTTACTGTTTTTTTCAGTGATCACTGATGACTCCTGTTAGTGATGGCAGCCTACTCAGCAATTAGTGAATTGGAAATTCTCAGAGGGAGACGTAACTATGAGTAGGCTAATTTTCTGACTACAGACACTACATGTGTTTTGTAGGGGGTTTTTTTCTGCTTGAGTAGCCATTTGGCAGGTTGTGAAATGGGAACTAAATACTGCTGAAGCTAAGAATAGCTGTCCATGAGAAAATATGTAAGTGGCAGTAGAAATATAAGAAAATTTAACATAAACTTATTGTCACTGAGAAACAAAAATACTTGAAGTAAACAACTCTTTGCATTACAGTGGCACATATATAACATGTAAACATGCAGTAAAATGTAAAATGCTACACTGATCCTAGAGGTAGCAGAAGTTTTTCAGGTCTGAATCAGAAGTCTTGACATTATAACTTCATGAACAAAAGGTAGAATTCAGCTTCGGACTAACACACAGTATAAATATCTCTTCTGCTTAATAAAAATTAAAATGCTATTTACATTCTCAGGTACAATGAACTTCCTTGCTTTACCATAATCCTGGTCAGATGTCTAATGAATAATACGCAAGTTATTTTTCCTTAAGGCCAGGAGTGAAAATAGCTGTTAGTAATGCCCAGCCTTTTCTTTCTCTTTCTTCCCCCTCCTCCCTGCCCAATATAGGAGTGAATCTGGTGGAAAAAGTCTGTATTAAAATCAAGTATATAAATATAAAACTGATATATTGGCTCCTTCCCAGCTGGATTCAGTCACTGTAGAAGAATTCTGTGTTGTATTCAAAGTTATTCCAAGAATAAGTATATACATAAATTAATAAAAGAATATTTATATAAATATATTAATAACAGAATATTTATATAAATATATTAATAATGAATTCACTTTTTTTCCTTTTTGTGGGGCATTTTGGGAACTACAATAGGCATGCCTTGTTATGACAGATTGGTCTTAGGAGGAAAGTGACAGCAGGGATCTTCCAGACCAGGACAGCAGTGTAAGGTTCAGCAGCATATGGCAAAGCTGCTGGGGATTTCTGGGCTCAAGCATCAGGATCAGCATCTAAATTGTAGGAAGAGAGTTTCCAATGCATAGAAGTCCTTACATAACCTCTGTCCTGAAAAGGTTTACAACTTGAAATCAAAAAGCTAGTACAGGCTTGAAATCTGAAAAGCTGCTATTGGAGCTATGGTGGATGTCACATTGGAAGTGAACTGCTGAACTTGCTGGTCTTTGGCGAGGTGGCTGTTCATAGTCATTGCTGGTGAAGCAGGATGCTGTTGACCCACTCTGAAGCTGTCAAATTAAGGTTAAAACTGAAGACTGCCATGTCCTAGGGCTGAATCAGTGTGCAGGTTGTGAGCACCTTTGTACATTGTTGGTCCTGGATCTTTGTGGGAGCATGAAAAAGACTATTTGCCTGAGGGGAGATGCCAGGGATGATAGGCTCTCAGGCTTCTGTGATGAGTAATGAAGATGCAAGTTCAACCAGCATAGAAGTTTTTGAACTTTCAAATGGCATTGCTTTCAGTAGCAGTGATGTTTTCTTTGTACCAGGTCTTAAAACATAAGGAAGATGAAGGCTGCCTTACATGTTGCATTCAGCAGGATGAGGTGAACACTGAAACAGGAAAGATTACGAGATCTATTGAAATAAATTTGGGGGAGAAATGAGTTAGTTGGGATTAAACTGCAACACTGTATCAACACTGAGCATGGCAACACAATCTTCATGAACATCACTGCTGCCTTTCTCCATATCTTCTCACTTCCCTTCTCATTGGGATTTCTTCGCCAGGGGTGTGTTCATCACAGATGTCCCAGCCCATGCCCATCTGCATGATGTGTCACAGCCCAAGACAGGTGCAGCATCTTCTACCCTTTAGAACAAGCTCTCTAAATGCAAGAAAACATGCCTTAAATGCATCCAAATGCACAAGGCACAGAATGAAATGTTGCATCATTGATGTTTTCTTTGGATTTAAAAATGGGAGGCACAAAGAGGAAATTTGCCTTGTCTATCTTCTATCATCCTCCTCATACATGTTTACTCTTAGGTGAGGTCTGCTTCAACAAAAGTATATTATCAGTATCTTTTTTCCCTTGGGGAGCTTTTGAAGAGGAAGAAACTTTTCACAAAATACTGTTCACCAAGTGTTGGGGACTATTTTTTTGGTTAAGCGTACACCGCAGCTTCTAGTAAAGTGAAAGGGTATAATCATATAACTAAGAATCATAGAACCATTTAGGTTGGAAAAGACCCTTAAGATCATTGAGTCCAAGCCTACTGCCAAGAACCTAACATTGCCAAGACTAGTTCAATGCTCTGCTTGTTCAATACTAGCTGAAACAAGTGAGCCTGAAATGTCGTATTTAGTAGCACTGCATGTAAAGTAACATTGGAGCTACAAATAAAAACAAGTTATATCTACAAAATTCTCTAGTGCAAAGGAGGCATATCGATTAGCCAAGGTATGCAAAAGCATATTTATTATGCCTAGTCATACTTATATAAGTGAGGATATGTAAGGATATATAAGGACTTATAAACCCTCTATTCACATTTAATGCACTTGTCAAAAGAGAAAACTATCTGGCTGCAGCATTATTCCAGATCTTGGTGAATGTAAGTCCACTGATACCTGTACTGTTATACATGCACAAAAGAGATGATGCAGTTTTAGAATAATCTACCTTAAATCATTAAGAAAGCTAGCCTCGAATAATGTTTACAATTTCAAACATGGTTTATGCATTCTATACATGATCATCCTTCACTCTGCATAATTTTTTTTTTTAAATAGAAGGCTTCAGTAGTTTGGTTTTGAACTTGACATTTGGCCTGGCAAAAAAAGAGTCCAGTTAGAGATTTTTCTGATTGTGATTTAGTGATTTGAATTGGTTTCAGTACAGACTGAGAGAAACAGCAAATACTTCTTTCATAAGCAGACAGAAAATAATCTCCTGGTAACTTTAGAATATATTTTACTGCCTGTTCAGTATTGCTGTCCAGGAATAATAGCCTTCAACTGCTCATCCACATTTCTGATTATTAAATTTTAAACAGTCTGACAGCATGAGACATAAAGAATTAATATAATTCTATATCACATCTGTAAAAGACTGAAACTTCTCTTCCCCTGTTGTATTCAGCCAAATTAGTAATACAAGGTTTGTTTCTAGTGGGGAACTACGCAGCCCACTCTAAGATTTTGCATTATGTTACACCAAGGACCTCTAAGTGTGAAGAAATGCTGCTTCCTTTTGCCATCACACTATTTTTCAAAACCAGCATTTTTCCAGCCATGCATGTAAGAGCATTCAAAGTTATGATTTTTTGCTATTATCTTCATAAATTAATGAAATATTTATTATCTTATTATTAAATGAGGTATTTCATGCTTTCCACATCCTTTCAAACACAGTATAACCTGCACTGAGATATCTCTATTCAGAAAGTATTATTTGACAGTTAAGTCTGGCTGGTTATAAAAAAACACTCAAGCTTCTCATTTTCAGATAAGATCTTTAAAAGGAAGGTGCAAGAGCCAACTCCAGCAACACAGCGCTGCTGCATAAATTATGGAATCTTTTTGATTGAATGTATAAAGCCAAGTTGTGATGTGTAGATGACAAAGACTATTTTAATGCACATCTTCCACATTAATAATGGAGCATCTATTCACAGTAATCGATCATACATAATTTTAAGATTGTTAATTCACCTCACAGATTTTGCATGTGTGAACTGTCTTTCACTTTTCAACACATCTGTACACTCTTCCTCCATAAGGAATAGTATTTGTGCATACTGTATGTTAAATTATGTCAATACATCAATCCAACATCCATGTGCCAGTAGTGATAAATAATTAAACATCAAAACAGAAAAGGAGCTAACATGTCTAAACACAGCATTGGCAGAAGTCAATTACTTTTTATACAGATGTGGGGATGATGTGGTTTCAGGAGAGGCAGCCACATTTGAGAACTCTCCATTTCTTAGAAGGAACTTAAGAAATCTCTTCTACACTTTTCTACTTGTATCTGCACAAAGGGACTGTATAATGAACATAAAATGGTATTACATTGGATTGATGTTTCATTCACATGTTTGTCCTCATTTATTGCTCAGAAGATAATAGAAACACAATCCTTAAACCAGTGAGCTGGAACAAATTTGAATTAATTTCTTACAAGACAAGTGATGTAATACCAAATTGGTACAAATGATTTTACACAAATGTGATCAGATTATTTATCGAGAAAAAACATAGAAGAGCAACTTCAGCATGGTTTAGTAGCCTGCTATGCTACCAAACATAAATATATCTTGTTTCCACACATGTATATTTGCTAAGTTATTCATAAGTGGCTTTGGGTGGAAGTTGAGCTGTCCCTGAGCACACTATGTTTACCCTAATTTTACCTTTCAGCTATGTAACATATCCAGTGGACTCATGGGATGATACAGAATTTTAGAAAACTAAGCTAAAAACATGGGGCTTACATCATCATTGTCCAGTTAATTGCTCCCACCCCCTAATACTTGTCTGTCCTCTTGAATTGTCTCTAATACTTTTTTTCTTCTACACCCCCCCCCCCCCCTTTATTCTTACTGCCCTGACTTCTTAGGTTTTTAGGGTTTAAAGAAGCAGCTGCAGAAAGATTGTACCATCAAACTTTTTGTAATTAATTACAGCTAGAATTAAACTCCATTTCTAGGTTTGACAGACTAACTGCTAATAACCATATGGGACAATGCTCACAAGAGTGATCTGAAAGAAGGTTCTAGCAGTCAGGAAACTAATGTCTTATATTCACTTCCAAAGAAAAGCCACATAGGTCTGTATTTTTGAGATAGTTTGTTTCAGAGTACCATTGGCTGAGGTCTGTAATCTGAAACATTTTAAGGAGCTACCCACATCCTCTGTTTTATGATATCCAGCTATCCAGCTTTCGTTATATTAAGTGTAAAAGTGTGTTTGCAGTGAAGGGGACCAGGTCAGAAGGAAGTCAGATGCCTGACCTTAGAAGACCTTTTTAGATTCCTACTTTTTAAGGAAGGCACTTCTTTGGTCTGATTATGGAACTAATATTTTCAGTTTTCACTAAGAAGTGCAGGACATGGTCATACTCAAGCAAATAAGCGTGACGTGTGCTATGCCAAACATCAAAATGTCAGGGTAAAAAAATCTGAGACCTGCTTCTTGAAATCTAGGATCCAGTAACCTGTGATTATGCTGTTTGTATAAAACAGACTACACTTTTTTGCCTCTGTCAAGATTCCCATGTTAATAGCATTCTGTAAGTGCGAAGTATAATTGTAGCAATAAGTGGAAGAGGGAGAAATAGAAAAAGTAGCTAATTGTTAACCAATAATAGTGAGAAATATGTATACATTTCATTAAAAGGTAATTACATTTAAAGGAGAGAACTTCAGAATGATGTTTAATTAGTTCTGCAATAGAAACAATTATGAAAAAATGTGTAGGAACAATAAGAATGAATCTTTTCCCAAATGTATTTGATTACGCATAAAATAAATTGAATACAGAATATAATTAATTCAAATTATATAAAGCTAGCTGCTTTTAATTTTTATTTTTTTTTAATTCAAATTTAGAAAAAGTTGACCGTAATAATGAGAGTTACTACTGCAATCTGAACAGGACCTTAGCTGAGAAGCCATCTAAGAGTACATAGAAGTACTGCAATATGTTAAAAACAGCAACAAAGTTTACTTTAACATTTTAAAACACAAGTATAAATAAATTCCTAAAGTGGATTGTCATAATGATAAATGCAGGTAGTTAAACAGCAATTTCTAGCTTTATGATTTTCATCTACTCTGTCAAGTACAGAAACCAGAATGAGGGTTCCAAAACACTGGAAGACTCTTCTTCCCTTTCCAAGAAGTAACCCTGAAAACTGTTTTTAGGTCCTCTGTGTTTTATACACTTACCTGTCTAAGCAATTTGTGTAATTCTGTCAGCATGGAATTCAAGTTACAACTGTGATGAGATTCAGGTTTGCCCTATAGCTATAACTGTTGTTTGGCTGGGTATGAGGGATGTTCCTGCATGCACCCACATTGCTCTTAGTCATCAGTTTCCCATGTTGTCTAGAAACTTCCCAGGCAGTCTCTGTATAGATGAGACAGTACACTGATTTGAAACAGCAGGCTGACTTGAGACAAGATGATTGACTGAACTCCTAGCCACTGTCAAACAAAGCATTTGATTGACTGTTGCAGAAAGTGGGAGTTTTGGACAGTCCCAGACATTCCCCAGGCTGTTCATAAGCTAGTTGGAAAGGTGCTATTTGTGGACTTAATTGTGTTGATTCTCTCAGGTGGGAAATCCAGCAGTTTCAGAGCTTTTAGCTGATGTAGAATTGGCCAAAAAATACATAAGTCATATAAACCAGTGTAAACTCTTCCTGCTTATGCAGGTTTGGTCACCTAGTCTTTTGTATATAGTGAGGACGGACAAGAGGTGTTTTGTACACAGTTTAAGGTAATACACAAAGAAGGATCATGCATTTTCTGAAGTGGTTGCATAGGATGATCAGCTGTCTTGATTATAAGAGTTCATCAGAACAGTTTGGAAAGTCTCAGCTGATCCAGGTGACGATACTGTTGAAATGGTCCTTGCAATGGGGACTTGCATCACCATCCAAATAACAAACACCCATTCTGTTCAATGGATTTGATTTCTCATGTGAGCACTACCGTATCCAAAGATGCCAATACATTACAATATTTTCAAACAAACCTCGTCTGTGCTGTGCAGCGCGTTATACAGAACATACTACTCTTGCTGAATGTTATTTTTAACATCAAGACAACAGAAGCAAACCAGAGCAAACAACATATTCAGGATAGCAAATTACATTTTTAACCCTGAGATCCTAAAGTTAAGAGTGGAAATAAGTACAAGTACAAAGCCCAAATAATTTCTGACTTTCCTGAAAAGATCAAGTGCACTCAAGGAAGATTTTTCCAAGCTGCATGATTCTAGTTACAGACTTAGTTAATTTCCTGAGTCTAGTCCTCTCTCACTACAAAACTTACAGAACAAACTGAAGGATTGAGTTGAATAGGTTGATGATAGGTAGGTAGATAGATTAATTATTTCTGTTGCTGAATAGAGGTCAGATCTCTACTTTCATCTTTTGAACCTGGCTGCATATTTAATAATCTTATTGAAAAGATGGCTGGAATGCCTGATATTAGTGTTCCCAATGTTGATAGATTATGGTCTCTAGGAGGCTCCCAATATCTCTTCTACCTGAATTATTTAAATCTCACTACTGATTTAGACCCTCCTTATTTAAAAAAAAAAAAGGGAATTACCTACGCAATAATTAATACTGTCATAAATTATTAATATTATTTAAGAAGGAAAAAAAATGTCAGTGGTGAGATTGAATGCACAATATGAATCTGTCTTCTCTTGGTACTACAGTGTCCTAAGCTTCAACAGCAAATATTATTTTGGAAAGCTCCGGTGGTATTCCTTTGACCAAATGTAAATATGTTACAGAAAGTTTGACCTACCTGTCTTGATGCCATTTGTAATAAATGGAGGAAAATTAGCACTCACAGGACATGATTCATTTCATTCTGAAGCAAAAATCTAAAACTGATTAAAGAAAACATGTTCAGGAAGTGCTTAATTTCTTCCTTTATGGCAAAGGAAGGTGTCCTGGTTTAACAGCAGCCAGCAACCAAGCCCCACACAGCTGCTTGCTCACTCCCCACCCAGTGAGATGGGGGAGAGAATCGGAGAAGTAAATGTGGAAAAACTCAGGTTGAGATAAAGACAATTTAATAGGCAAAGCAAGAGCTGTGCATGCAAGCAAAGCAAAACAAGTAATCCACTACTTTCCATTGAGAGGCAGGTGTTCAACTGTCTCTGAGAAAGCAGGGCTCCATCATATGTAATGGTTACTTGAGAAGACAAATGCCATCACTCTGAAAATCCCCCCCTTCCTTCTTCCCCCAGCTTTATATGCTGAACATGACATCATATAGTATGGAATATCCCTTTGGCCAGCTGGGGTCAGCTGTCCTAGCTGTTCCCCCTCCCAGCTTCTTGTGTACCTCTAACCTACTCACTTCTGGGGTGGTGTGCAAAGCAGAACAGGCCTTGGCTCTGTGTGAGCACTGCTCAGGAGTAACTAAACCATCCTTGTATTATCAACACTGTTACCAGCATAAATCCAAAACATAGCCTTACACCAGCTACTATGAAGAAAATTAACTCTGTTCCAGCCAAAACTGGCACAGAAACCTAGGATGATCAAGTCAGGTATGGCCACCTGCCTTATGGATAGCTGATGTTATGATGACTGTTGTCTACAGAGTCACGTTCTAAAACGTCAATAGAAGGTACGCATTCTTCTATATGCTCTGATTGCAGGATCAGATTCAACTACTCATAACAGCATAAATAGTTAGTCATTTTCTTTGAAAGTACTAAAACCAAACCAAAACAAAAAAGGAAATGATGTTGTTGATGGTTCACTGAAGAAAATGTAGTAACTGGATGAAATTTTGCATCTTTATCTACTCTTATACAATTACTAATATAATTTCTTTAGTATGACTACTGTAAATAAAGGCGTGAATTTTTAAAGGTATATTATAGGACTGAAATTAATGGTATATTTTTCACTGAAGTCTGTAGGTATAAAATCAGCATAGATGCTGAGGGCCCTACAAATGTTTCACTGAGTTAAAGACCAAGGTTAGATGTACAAGATCAGATTTGGTCCTTAAGGCTGAACATAGCAATATTTATCTTCCAGGCAGTTTGCGGCTCAGAGTAATTCATAATACCAGTCAAAATGCTTGGACTGTCTGTAGGTTTTCAAGAATGGTATTCACCAGGCTTGGGAACTTGGTGAGAAGTCATACTTGCTTTGCTCAAAGGACAGGTAAGAGTGGAGGACAGCTTTCTGGAAAGTTAGATACTTATTTTTTATTGTGGAAAGATATGGTTTTATTTGCTTGAAACTCTCAGCTGTGAAGCATCCTCAAAATTAGACACAAATGACTTGTAGTTTTATGGTTAAAGAGGTGTGAATGTTTCATTTCAAAGGCCACTGGTGGGGAAAGACAAAATAGTACTGAAAATGCTGTACCATTTCTATCTGCCTGACTTTTTAGCAGTAGGTGTGTAACCTACTGAACATCAGAAACAATTTGTCCTGGTTTTGGTTAGAGTAAAGTTAATTTTTTTCTTTAGTAGCTGGTACAGTGTTGTGTTTTGGATTCATTATGAGAGTAATGTTGATAACATAGCAATGATTTAGTTGTTTCTAAGTGGTGCTTACTCTAAATAAAGGACTTTTCAAGTTTCTTATGCTCTGCCAGTAAGCAGGTGCACAAAAGCCAGGACAGCTGACCCGAACTAACCAAATGGATATTCCATACCACAGAACATCATGCTCAGTATATAAACTGGGGGGAGTTGGCTGGGAGCTGCCCATTGCTGTTCAGGGACTGGCTGGGCATCAGTCAGCAAGTGGTGAGCAATTCTACTGTGTATCACTTTTTTCTTTGGATTTTATTCCTCTCTGTCCCTCTCTCTCTTGTTTTCATTACAATTGTTGTTGTTGCTATTATTATTATTATTGTTGTTGTTATTATCGTTATTATCATTATTATCATTATTAAATTTGTTCTTATCTTGACCCACAAGTTTTACCTTTTTCTTGATTCTCCTCTGCATTTCACTGGGGGAGAGGACCGAGCAAATGGCTGTGCAGTACTTTGTTGCCAGCTGGGGTTAAACCACAACACAATTTGACATCTAAATCTGACCTATGAATCTGTTTAGTTTTATGTTGCTAAGTGGGATATGTCTGATTTCTGGTTATTTGCCTTTATGAAGATACTAATAAATGTTTTTGCTGTAATTTGAGAATAAGTCTGTGACAAGTATTTGTATAAATTCTTATGTAAGAAGTCAAATGACTGTCTTCATTACTTTCAGATATATATCTATCTATTTGCACAGCCTAGACCAACAGTGATACCAAACCCCATCATAAATGTATGTTTGTTTAAGCCATGAAATTACTTTCCTTTTGGCAACATCATGTCTGACGTACTACTAATGTTCTCTTCATGGGTAATATCAAGTGTGAAAAACTATGCTTACCACCCCAAAACCCCCCAAAATTATACAAGGACTGAGGGAACAAACAATTAAAGACCCCAATGTCTAGCTGTCATTTCTTTTTCTTGCAAAGGACTTGGCATCCCCAAAGTTAAGAGCTACGAACGATCAGATTCTTGCTACAGGGATTCAAGGTCATTTCTTTAGATAACAAAATAAAAAGAGAAGGTTTCAATCCTGTAGCAGTCCAAATCGTTCTACTGATGCAAATATTTCATTTAACAAAGAATCATGTTTTCCTAGTGTGAGAAACCTTGCGAGACACACCATCGCCATAGCAAATGTGTTGTCTCAGCATTGCTATGGCAGGAAACTCATGCCATCACCACAGTGAATTATATCACCACTTCCACAGAAGTGATTTAAGGCAAGAAGATACCACCACTGCCACCACAGAGATTTAGGAGACTGACTGACGCCATGGAGCAATGAGGGAGACTGATCCTGCAAAACTTAAACAAACCCTTATGCATATTCCCAGACTTGGGGTATGTTGGGCATGTAACCCCTGTGCATGTGCCCAGACTTGGGGTCAGGGGGGTCAAGGTGCCTGGAGGCCCCTGAGGAATGTTGGGCACGTACACCATTGTCAGGTGGGGGGTGTGGTTAAGTAGAGCAGCTTGTAACAGCTCTAAAAAAAAATGGAACCAACTAACATCGGACGGGACGTTCCCCCACCGGACTTGAAAACAAATCGGACTGCTGGGATGCCGCAGCTCCAGGGTGGTAGCTATTGCTCTGAACTCTTTCCTTTTTTTTCCCCTTCTTTCTTTCTTTCCTTTCTCTCTCTTCATCTCTCACTCTCTCTCTCTTCGCATTTGCAGATTTATTGTTGGGCAAATAAAGTTCCTTGGCTCTTGACTCTGTTTTGAGTCTTAATTCTGTTCCCAAGAATACAAACAGAGCCACGCTCCGGTTTCAGACCAGCATGCGACACCTAGCTGAGTTCTTTACTTGTTATGTCCGTAACATATATAGTTACACTTAGAGGTTATGTCCATCCCACACCACATAGACTGCATTGATCACCAGACTGAAGGAATTAAGTATATTAAGCAGAGTTCTTATAAGTATATTTGCTTGCAGAAACTTAAACCTAATTCTGTAGATGAGAGTTAACTGTTTAAAATAAAACCACATATTGGTCACTGTGGCTTTAGTTACTTAGTCCTTCCTTTAGCAGTAATAGGTGGACAAGTAGCTACAATCCAACAACAAACAAAACTGGAAAGAGGGAGAGTAAAATAGGTAAATAGCATAAATGAAGCAAAAAGTATCCATGTGGCTTATTTGGGGAAAAAATAAAGTGAAAAACCAAACCCACCAGACATCTGGGTGGGGCAGCAGGAGGAAAAAAAGTCTGAAGTAAGCACTGAGGTAAACACATTAGCAATCATAGCAGAATACTGGACTACCAAGAACTCAATGGCATCACTAATGCAACAGTACTCAGGAGCTTGATCAATGTGGTGAAAATTTATTAAATTGATTACAGCTTATGAAAAAGTATTTGTTTTTAATTAGGAATCGTTTAACTTGGACAGGGAGCTCAGGGAGCTCAAGGACAACTTTAAAGAGCAGGTGATGTTTGTCCTGAGACCCCTGAACAAGCAAGATATGAGCAGGATGATCCAGACAATAAATACTGTGTGCAGCTGTGTCATGATGGTAACTCCACCACACTCAGGCGTCTGGCCAATGTCCCTGGCATGTGTGAACCTTACAAAGCATGAGATAGTGCACACCTGCACTTAGCCTAAACTTAAAAGTTTACACACACTAGGTATTGTGAAGGACGCTATTAGAACTGTGCTATCTGTCTCAACATTGCTGGCTGACCGCAAACCGACACAGAGGCCCTGTAGGGAACTTGTCTATGTCTGGCTTTGGCAGGCCACGGATGTTTACCCAGACACCGCTGCATCTGCTTGACCATGAAAACCACACATCTCCTGTTTTGTACCCTCACCCCAGCAATTACGCCCAGACCCCAGAGGATGAAAAGTTCTCTGATAAGACGGTGTGGGTGCTTGCACCACTGCCAAGTGAGGGGTGAGGCTATGCAAAACAGCTCTTGGAAGGAGCAGAGACTTTTGGGTGAACAACTCTCGAACATCTATAAAAGAACCGTGACAACCAGCACCGAGTGGAATTCCCCACCTGATGTGAAGTCGATCTGGGCTGACAGGATCCCCAGCTCCGTGCAGTGGTAGCTATTGCACCTCTCTTTATTCTTCCTCTCTTTCTCTCCATTTCCTGTCTCTATGCAAATACCATTATTCTTCTTTTCTTTACGGCCTTTGACCTCGTTTGTGTCTTAATCTCACTCTGGGAATCACAAAGAATCTCCCGGACCCAACCATTCTAGGCCTGGACAGGTATATAAACTATTTTTGGTTTTCACCAAGTATAAATGCAGGCAAGCTCTAGGACTGGGTCAGAAGCCTCACCTACCGGTGGACGCACCGCGTAGGGATTTTCCCAGTTACAGAGAGAACCCTGGTGCCAGCTGCAACTGGGCTTCCCAGCCAAAGTGTGGGCCTGGATGATGTTAAGGTGGTAATGGGTGATGTATCCTTTTCTTAGTCTCTGTAATGCTTTACAGTAATGATTTGATGTTTCACTCTTATTGCTTTTTTATCACATTGTGCATAATAACTACTACTATTTCCTTTTATGCTATTTTCCTTTATTGTACTGTAATATAATAAACTGTATTTGTTCTTATATTTTATTGGGAGTTCATTTTTGCTTGTATCCAGTTAATCAGCAAAACTATCGTCCATACTGCAGAAGTGCTGGAAGTCTCCTTGGTAGGCTTGTGGGTCTTGGCTGCCAGCCCACTCTGAAACTGTACACAGGAATGCTCAGAAACTGTAAGATCCGTGGCATACTCAGCAGGTAGTTTGCATGAAACTATGTGTTTCTGAGGCCTTGTCAACTATCATATATAAGGGCCATCCCACATTAACTGGCCTCCATGTTAAAAATTATTCATATTAATATTAGAATTGCTAGTACAGACAAATACTGGTCAGAGCTTCCCCGATGACTATATTGCAATGGTATAATAAAAGTAACCGACATTCTTGCTTATAAATGTAAGTGTATCGATGCGCTGCCAGTAAAGGTGTTCAGAAAATAAATCCTTATAATCTTGCACTAAACTTATTCATGATGCTATCATTTAGGTGAAAGCGTTTGCATCACGGGGTGGAAAAAAAAAAAGGAAAAAGAGGGCACTTGGCAAAAGAGGAGGAAAAAGTGTAGGGTATAGAAACTTAATATACTACAGTTCCTCAACAATGGCATAGCAAACAACAGTTCTGAATGCTTTTTTTTTATGTGACAAAGATGATAAAATAATCTAATTATGTTATGACATATTGAACCTAATTAGTCATAGGTATCTATAAAAAAAGACAGTAGCTTTGTACACAACTTTTTAAAAGTTCTTTGGACTTCTCATTGCAGGACCCACATTGTCTTCCGAGGCATCTGTCCTAAGAATCTTTTATAAAATATCAGCCTAAGACATAACTAGCCAAATCTACCACCTTCTAAAGTTGAAGAAGAAATAAGCACTAATTTATAGTGCTAAAGTGTCAGCCTTAAGATTTTGCTTATCATTAAGACCTAAATATCCAGTTATAAGATACCTGACACACTCATCTCTAGAAGAAATTAATTTTTTTTCTAAAAGGATAAATTCTAACACTATACATCAGTATACATTTTAAATAGGAAGAAGAAGGATCAAAGTTTACCCAGACAAAGTATGATAACATAGTATTTCAGAACACGAGAGCTTGCTCTGCCTAAGCTTCAAACCCAGCTAAAACCTACCTGACCGCAATAATATGGTGCTAGGTCAGAGTTAATAAACCCTTCTGAGAATTAGCATTCATCTGTTTGGGATCTGTGTTATGCTAGGAAGGTCAGAGATGCAGATATCTTTTTAAAATACGCTATGTAAGCCTACCCTCTGCAATAAAATACTGAAAGACAGTTGAGAAACCTATAATTACACCAAGATTTGACTTATCTTTTTCCCAAGTACAAGGGTCAAAATGATATTATTTACAAAAACTGATCTTTTCTAACAGGTCCTCATATCTTATTCATATATATCATTTAGCTGTCACAATTAAAATGTTTCCCTTTTTTCTGTGCACATAAATCCATACTCTTCTCTCCAGTTTGCTATGCAGAGAATGAAATTCAAAATTAACATCTATTAACATTCCAGTGTAATATTAAAACCAGCTCTTTTTTCAATACACAAGGTATCATTCTATGAGTATTTTGTCAGCAATATGTCTGCCACAAGCTGGAGACTCGGATATCCCAATTACAAAGTAAAATTTTAATTTAAAATACATTTTATTCATGCTGAGGAGCAGTTTCTGAGTTTCAGACTGCTGGCTATGAAAAATAGATACAATTTTCTTTTAACTATTTATTTTTAAATCTCCTCTGAGTATTAAACACTCTCATAAAAACATGTCCATAAAGAGAACAAGCACAAGCTTTATCCTGACATTTGATTTAAGTTGTGTTAAGAAAATTATTTGACAGATACAGTTTTTCCCCCAACCACTGAAACAGAGCAGATTGGCAGGAAGACTTGTACTTAAAAAGAAGACCTGATTTTATAGTGAAATGTGGATATGAGTAATACTCTTATTCTCTGCGGAATCCCCTACCTTTCAGTAATGTGCTACTGTGTAATGTCATTAGCAAAACAAAATAAAGACTACAATCCTTCCTTAAAAGGATACTATTAAGTTATTTTAGCTCAAAGTTTGACCTGTATTAGTATAAGCTCTTGGCAAATGTCCTCTGGTGGAGAAAACTTCACCCACAATTAATCTGTTACTTCCTGAAATTAGCACTCTGGCTCAGCAGAAAGAGTAAAATTAAAGTTAAAATATTCCAGGTGATATGATAATTCTATAAAAAGAAGAATGAAAATCTTTATAAAAAAGAAAATTCTTACCTTAATTAATGAACTGCAGGTTGTGTATTGCTTTTGAATCATCTATGGTCTACAATAATTCAGAGGAAAAATTAGAACAGCCTTGTATACTCATGATCCCAATTAAACTTGCAGATAGTTTGAAAACTTCTTTTTACAGCTGTTTTTAGGCGGTAGTACACTCATGAATAATATTAAGTGTACACGAAATGGAACATTTTACATGTATTTTTATGTAAAGTTTCAATAAATCCATAAATATCTATTACTACAAATATTAATGGTATAACTATCAATTTCACAATTTTTTTTTCTTGATAAGGTTGATTTATTTTCTAGAAGTAGCTTCTTGGTAGGAAAGATACGGAAATCCTTCCCAATGGGAGAAGAAAAGACAGGTACCTTTCCAAACAGAAGTTAACATTACATACTTACTCTGACTAATGAATAAGCTTTGTCCACCTTAGTCAGTAGAGGTGTTTCATAGCATATTACTAAAGTGGCCTGCATCTGATCTGAGAGATTATTAGAACTTGCCTTAGTGATTCAAAAGAACTCTGTGAATATTGTCTAGAAATAAAGTTATGAGTCTGATTAGATTTTTTTTTTTCTGCCACGTAAATGATTTTATGATACCTTCAACAGAACACAATCTGCATGAATGAGGTAACATATGTGCAGTTTTGTTTGACTAAACCTATATTACAATTTATAGCATATTGTTGTATTCTATATAGTATATACAGTTATTATTGCTGGTATATAGGGTTCTTGTTACTGTACTGAATAAACCAAAAAAACCCCCAAACATATGTGAAGAAAGGACTATTTTTTAATAAACTGATGAAAAAGACATCATTTTCTCAAAGGGTTAACACTAGAAGTAATCCTAAAACTGTTTTGAAATAGATGAAAAGAGGAAAAGAAAGAAAAGATATAAGCTTTTTTTAAAAAGCAAGAAGAAAAAAGCACAACCTCTGAGCTCATACTTTTATACTTGCCATGAATACCAAAGACCTCAACAGCACTACGGACACAACTTAGCTTCACAACAACTGTTTTTTAACTACCAAGTCCATAACTGCTTTTAGGAACATCATAACTCATGGAATGAATCACATATTGGTGGTATATATTTTTCTCTAATTGTACCGAGAGCCTAAGGAGGCAAAGCTTTTAAAAGAGAGGGATGAATCCTGACCAGCATAGAACACCAAATATGTCTTGCAGATCTTGAGAAATGGTTGACACAATAATTTCAAACTGACTGTTTAACAGAGTAAAACAAACTTATCACACTTGCACTTCAGTTCACTCAGAAATTGCTGTGCTAGTCTCTTCTGCTAAACTGAAACTACTTATTCCAAACTGTTCAACCACAGCTAATCAGAGACAGTTTATGATACACTTTTATGAATCACAAAAACTAATCTAACATCATTTCCAGACTTAGTTTTCATTACTAGTCCTGGGTTGTTCAGAGATCAAGTACAATCTTTTTGAAGTAAATAGAGCAGAATTGAGCCCTTATTTTTAGACAAATCACATGGCTGAAAGACCAAGTTTCTCCATTTGTGTTTTGGCAGGTTCAAAGCTATGATCAATATTCTTTGACATTTTTTCATGGTACATAATCATGAAATGCTAGTTGTTCTAATGACTACAATTTCAAGCCATTGAATTTGAAAGGATCAGTGGCTGAAAAGTTGGTATTTGCAGCAACCCTATGTGCTCATTTGTGATTACTATTTCTGAAATGTCGAGTATACCTTCTATCATAATATCTTTTTATAAATGCATTTTATTGCCAAATAACTTTTAACTATTTTCTCTGTGGGTATATTTTCCTATCTGCACATAATTTGGCTTTCTCTTTAGATGAAAAATTATTCTCTTGCTGAGAGAAGCAGGCCTTGTAAAATTTCCAGGTTGTTTGCTGGACTATGTTTCACAGCAGACGCATTCTCTGTTTCAGGGAATTATATTGATTCTCTTTAAATACACATTCACCTCTAAGAATTACTTAAGAATATAAATATTGCATATTTTTCATTAAAAAACCCCACACCAATAACCTCTTTGATGGCGTAATGCTACATTTTTGAAATCATTAGATTGCTGAACCTTCTCTTGTTCATAGTTCATCTTTCAAATCCAATAAGATTATTTACATTACTAATTACCAGATAAATACCAAGTAAATAGAATCTGACCGATTTCAAGGATAAATTAATAAATCTTGATGTATGAGACACATTTAAAGTGTCCTTATCACAGTTTTTTTTCTATAATTTCATTATATCATTGAGGCAGCAACACATCGTTTTTTTGCTTGTAATGTGTCTCCATAAAAGACTGCAAAATTACATAAATTCTAGAGAAATTAATGAAAAAAAAATATTGATTTCTAGGAAGTAACTTTCTATCAGGCCAGAAGACACAGAAAGAATGATTTATCTGCTGTGTTGACTAATAATTTATTTCCCCTGCTCCCCACCATTGCCCTGCAAGGCCAGACTTGCTTTTCTATTGTGGGGAAGATCAGGAGGGAAGATTACTGGAGTATATGACTTAATAGGAAAGTAGAAATGTGCATTGGAAAAAAACAAACAATGGACCCAGCCAACAAATATGCCTTCATCTAGAAAGATAGGTCTGCCATTGCAGCTACTGAGTCTACTCAATCACATAATCACATAGTTGAGATCAGAGGAGACCTCTGGAGGTCATCAAATCCAACTCCCTGCTCAAGCAGAGACACCTAAAGCCAGTTGTGCAGGATCATGTCTATACAACTTTTTTGATATCTCCAAGGAGGGAGATTCCACAACCTCTCTGGTTAACCTCTTCCATTGCTTGGTCACCCTCAAAGTAAAAAAAACAGTTTTTTCCTGGTGCTCAGACAGAACCTTCTGAAGACCTTGTCTCTTGTTCTCTTTGCATCACCCCTTCAGGTATTTATAGGCATTAACAAGATTTCCTCTTTTCTCCCAAGCCTTCCCTTCTCCAGGCTAAACAGTCCCAGCTCTCTCAGCCTTTCCTCGTATGAGGGGTGCTCCAGTCCCTTAATCATCCTTGTGGCCCTTCAGTGGACTCTCTCCAGTATGTCCATATCTCCCTTGTACTAAGGAGCTGTGAGAGAACATATTGTCAGCTGACTGTCTCAAAGCTTGTTTGCATACCTGCTGAGCTTGGTGCAAAGCTACCTGGCAGGAACTTGGCAATTTTGGTCCTGACAAGGAGCAAACAGCCACCTGAAACCAGACATTGGTGAGGGTCAAGATATGGCCACAAAACTGTTGTTTTAGGGGACAGGTCCAGACATGAATGACCATCTCAACCTGCCAAGGCACGTACAGTCCATGAGAAATGACCACATGGCCTCCACGTATGCACCTTGAAAGCAGCATGCCAAGATAGGAAGCATGTGTGGATGTGCAGTACATGCCATTGGCCAGGGAAACAGGGTCCCTGAATACACTATAAAAGACTGCACCTTTGAACAGTAACGGTGCAATTTGGAGACCTCCACTACCAACGGACAAGGAAACTGTGGCCCAATAAGATGCCTCTGGATCCACGGTGGTGACTCTCTCTTCCAACTCTATCCTGACTGCTTGCTAGTTTATCTTCTTTTCTATCCTTTCTTCCTTTTCCTATTGCTCTTTTCTTATCAACAGTCTTCTGATAAACTTTCCTGATCAGCAACCTTTGGCATTGTTTGTGTCTTCATCTCACTCCAGGTGTATTGAATCTCCCTGGCTTGGGCTGTCCTGGGCTGGGACAAGAGCCCAGAACTGGACACAGTACACCAGGTGTGGCCTCACCATTGATGAGCAGAACACATGGATCACCTCCCTCAACCTGCTGGCAATACTATTCCTAATGCAGCCCAGGACACCAGCTTTGCTGCAAGGGTGCTCTGGTGGCTCATGTTCAACTTGGTGTTCACCAGGACCCCAGGTCCTTTTCTACCAAGGTACTTTCCAGCCAGGTGGCTCTCAGCCTATACTGGTGTCTGGGTTTGTTTCTTCCCATGTGCAGGACTTTTCACTTCCCCTGACTGAACTTCACAAGAATCTGTCGGTTCATTTCTCCACCCTGTTGAGGTCCCTCTGGATGGCAGCACGACCCTCTGGTGCAGGGGTCCTCAAACTATGGCCTGTGGGCCGGATACGGCCCTCCAGGGTCCTCAATCTGGCCCCCGGTATTTACAGAACCACCCCGCCCCCATCGCCGCTGGAGGTTTGGGGGGGAAACCAAGCAGCCGCAGATGACTGCCTGCCACTTCATCCGCACGCCAGCCCCCTGTTTAAAAAGTCTGAGGACCCCTGCTCTCGTGTATCAGCCACTCCTCCCAGTTTTGTGTCATCAGCAAACTTGCAAAGGGTACACTCTGCCCCATTTATTAGAACGTATCTAGAAAAAGAACAGCAGAGGGGGGGTGGAGAGGTCTGAATCTAACCTACACTTCTTAATTTTAATGATAAAGAGACTCAGTGAATGTAAAATAGCACGGAAGAGAGAAAATCCAACTATCAGCAGAAAGCCAGCTGAACTGCTGGTGGTAAAGCATCACTTAATCAAATAAGTTATTTCAAAAAATTAAGCAGACCAGAACAGAAGCTTAAAAGCTAACACTGACAAAGTACCAATCAACATTATCAGCAAACATTAAATTGCTTTCCAAAACAAAATCCACTTAGAAGTTCACTACACAGGAAAGGGCTACTTCACCGTAACATAGCAAGACAGATGTATTCATCAACAAAACTGCTGAACCCCAGGACAGTGATTTCAAGAGTAAGAAAATTTATTTTGATAAAACGCCTTTCATCAGTTTTTGTGCTAAAGTTTGTATTCAAAGTCAAAACATTCAGCGTGACCATACTGATTAAAAATTAAAATATTTTTAAATAATAAAAATGCAGTCTTAAGGAAGTTTCCTAATATTTGTGATTTACACAAGCAGAAAATAGCTACTGTTTTACTATTTATTAATTAATACATTATCTGTTTAATTTATAATTATTTTGGTTGTTTTCTTAGGAATGTTTTAGTTGCTCAGAATAAGAGGATAAGGTACAGATGCAAGTAGTTTACTCCTCAGCCTCAGGCATACCCAGTTATGCTTATGTCATTCCTGATAGATACCTTTCTTACCTTCTCATAGGTTTGCCCAGACAAATTATGTTTTTGTATAAAGATTGCTCAGTACAGTATTTCTTTTAATTAACTCTCCTGGTTTCAGCTGGATAGAGTTAGTTTTCTTCTTGGTGGCTAGTGCAGTGCTGTGTTTTGGATTTGCCATGGGAACAGTGTTGATACCACGCTGATGGTTTTGGTTGTTGCTGGGTCATGTTTGTACTGGGTCGGGGACTTTTTGGTTTTTCAGGCCCTGCCAGCAAGAGGGCTGGAGAGGCATGGGAAATCGGGAGGGGGCACAGCCAGGACAGCTGACCCCAGCTAGCCAGGGGTATTTTATACCATGGGACATCATGCTCAGTATATAAACTGAGAAGGTTTGGCTAGGGCTGCTGTTCATTGCTCAGGGACTGGCTGGGCATCTATCAGCAGGGGATGAGCAGTTATATTGTACATCACTTGTTTTCTTTTCTCCCTTCCCTTTGGATTTCATTCCTTTCCCGTTCCACTCCTTTTCATTATATCTGTTATTGTTACTTTTGTTTTGTTTCTATTTCATTTCAATTATTAAATTGTTCTTATCTCAACCCTCAAGTTTCACATTCCTCTCTGATTCTTCTCCCTGTCCCTCTGGGTGAGGGGCGGGGGGTTAGTGAGCAGCTGTGTGGCACTCAACTACTGGCTGGGGTTAAAGCACAACATTAAATTTACATCAAATTCAAAGTTCTAAATATTTTAATATTTTTTACTTCTACGTACTGTATTTTTCTCACTTTTGATTTTCTTTTAGCTAGTACGTCACTGAAACTGGAAAAATACTTTAGCTACATTTTCCTCAAGTGTTTAAAATGAGAAAGCTCAGGATAAATAATTATCTGGGTAAGAGGAAAACAAAATATATTTCCTTTTGATTGCTATCTCAGCAAGTTTGAAGCTACCAAGAAGTCAGCAATATGATGATCTAGCATAGCTAACAGGGTGCACCATCAAGCAATGGCTGGTTCAACAATGACAAAATAAATTGTAGTGAGAGATAAAAAATGTTATCTACAAGGATCACATAAATCCTCCTTTCCGTTTCATCATAGTGGCTTCATTTGTAGTCAAGGAGCTTGATTCCTATTTTAGGATTTTTTGCTTTCAATAATTTAAACTCGCTAATTATGCTTTTTACAGTATTAAATCAGCTATGAAAGAAACAGCTGCAATGACAGGTTTAGATCTTTGGTGAGAGTTTCTCTGCTTGTTTTATTTATGTTTTGCTTGGGTTTCTTTAAATCTTTTCTGAGAGTCTAAGTAACAAAGATTATAATGGAATTTCCCAATTATGAAATAAATTTTCTTCCTACATTCTCTATTTTACTTTTATAAAGAACAGGAGCTCATATCAAATAATGAGAGCCATTTTGACCTGGTTCAAAACAGAACTAGGAGTGAAATTATGGCTTCATTTAGGTAACTTGACATCTGTATATGTAAAACATTCAAGAGTTCTTTCAAAACAGATATGGCATGCTGTTCAATACAACTTGTTTTGTGAAAAAGGAGGCAGTGTTCATGTAACATAATTTGATCTAACTTTAGAATATTTTTTTTGCAATTATTTCATATAATTAGGAAAATATATCCAGAGTAAATGGCTAAGGCAAAAGCACAGCTGATTAGAAGAAATCCAGAACCAAAAAACCACAAAACAGCAAAACCTACAAATTTCAGTGTCATTGCTAGCACTTCCACATCAAATTGAAATGTTATTTTAAGCACAATCTTAAAAGTAATTTGATTTCTGATTGATGGTGTCACCAAGAACATGGATGATCTGTATGTTTATAAAATGTTGTGGTGTCTCAAGAAGGAAGTCAAAAGATTAAAGGCATTAAAAAGAAGAAAATGAAAATTTTGAATAAGCTGAGTAAATGAGAAAATTAAACTGGAATCGAGGAAAACAATCAGTACAAAACAGATTTTTTGAAGCATATCTTATGTTATAAATGAACTTTACATACACTATGGTAGGGATTGTTATTCACAGAGGACTGTAGACCCCAAAACCACCCAGCCAGATAAACCAGCAATAAAATGAGAAAAGTTGACCTTGTAACGGAAAAATATGCTGCTGGCATTTAACCTAACTCATAAACTAGATTGAGGCAGTTTGAGACCTGTAGAAAGGAATGCAAAGCAAAAATCAGCAGTCTGTGGCATATGTAATAAAGACTGTGACTGGATGGAAGAAATGCATTCCACGTAACACTTAAAAGCCTATAAAGAGTGACTGATGGGTATAGCAGAGGAAAGAACAACATGACAGAAAGAAGGTCCTGACCTGGTAACAGCAAGGAACAGCACAAAGATCTGAGAAACAACATGAGAACCTAGACCTGATCAAATCTTATTTAACTGTAGTTTTGTTTATTTGCAGTATCTGAACAGTAAATTTGGCATATTCTAAGAGGGAACACCCCTTACAGGACTGGTTAATCTGTTTGTTTGCAATTCTAAGTGGCAGAGCACATTGGAACAAATACTTGCCATCACTGCACACATTCCCTTGTCTTATTCATTTGGGAGTCAGCTGGTGGATGGAGGAAACTGGAAGTATTCCTTTTATCAACCAGCCTGTCTGGGGAGTGGCAGCAACCCTCAGCTACCATCCAACATCCCAAGTGGAAATCAAATATCTGCATACACACACACAACTGAGACCATGTTAATAATCAGAAAAAGATCCAGAGACTGGATCAAACTGATTTCAAGCTTAACAGCAGTCTAAATAATGATTTGGATGCTAAAAAGGCAGCTTTAACTGAGCTTTAATGAAAAGGGAATGAAGTTTAGTCTGCTTAAACAGTGTACTGTCTCACCAGAATTTTAGGCATGTATCTATGAGGAAAATCCAGTACAGCTGGAATAACTATATTACTTGGGTTTTTTCACACCGCTCCTCCCTTTTTTTTTTTCCTCTCTCTCTTTTTTTTTTTTTTTTTTTCTTTTTAAGTAGTGGAAAAATGTTGGGGATAATCCATTCTCCTTAGATAACATGTCTCTAAGACTACAGAAAACCAGTCAAAATAGTGAGTGTTTCCCTTTACTTTCTTTAGATCTTTGCTAACAATAACATTACAATAAAGTCAAATTATTTCAATAGCATCCAGGAAAATAATTATCTGGGTGATCTAGAAGCAAACTCAATCAGATTTTCTATATAACTTAGAAGCAAACTCAAACAGATTTTCTATATAACTGGAGGTTTTCCTGACTATTAATAATACTAAAAGATCCAAAGAGGTGGGCCAGCTCCAGTAATCACAAATCATACATACCAGCATAGATTTTTAGCACTGCTTCTGCAATGTAAAAGCATTTTATGTTAGAATATCGCTAAAGTAGCTTCCCATCACATCCCTCTCACATGGAGAAAAATTAAACAAAAAGATAACCTAAACGCTAAATTGCTGGCCTAGAACCAGGAAGAAGAAACTACTGTCAAAGTTGAGACCTTCTTATAACAAAACGCAGCCAGGTACTTCATCAAAGGGAAGACCCTAATTGCTATCTTAACTGCAGCTTATGTCCCATAGATAAGTATCGAACATATTCCAACTTCTCTACAGGTTAATGATTTTGGCCCTCAGAGTACAACATTTATGAATTAGCTTTCTTTTGGACTGAATGGAATACAAGAGGGTTCCCAATATTCTCCTTCCTGAATGACTGCTTTAACTGTCAAACTATTATGTAAAAATGGAAACATTTTAATCATTAATTTTAGTTAGCCTGTCACAGCTCACTTTATCAGTGATCTAGAATTGTGTACGTACCTATCTATCCCAAAACTGCACTTTTATTCATGTAAAGAGGAACACTATCAACTGTCCCAAAAATTCTCAGGTTCACAAAGGCAATACTTCTGAATTTACTAATTAATGCATAAGCATAGAAAACTAGACAATCCATTACTACAGAAAGATGTGGTAATGCCCTTATAATTCACAACAAGTTACAAGACAATGAACAATTTATTCACTTTTTTCTATCAGAAGAAAAAATGCCACCTTAATTTGCAGCAAAAAAAAATCATGAAAGGAGTTGCTTAGAGCCGCTGGGAAACTTCAGCTAGCAACTAGGATGGATGCTGCTGTAGGAATAGCTCAGGTATGCAGAACAGCAGTTTGTGCTGTGGTAAGCAAATCAGCCTTCTAACAGTAGCAGTAATAACTAACCTCAAAATCCCAATACGAACAACAAAAATCCATTGTTCCAGGTAAAATTCACATTCCTCTCCCCTCAGTCAAGTACACTCTGCCTTCTTCTGTTTTAATTGTAGTAACAGGCTGAATCTCATATTCAGGATAGAAAAATTCAGTTTTGTCTGCTTGGTTGCCAAGCCCTGAGTCCACTCTGCTAAATAGATTAATCAAGTTAAAGAACATACCAGAAGCCCACTTTGCGGTGAAAGAAAATTTATGTCTTCTGAAAAAAAAGGAAATTTTACTTTAGTTATTGATTTCTTGCTAAGATCACAACTGTAGACACTGCTACCTCCAGGACAGAAGAGAGAATTGTATCTGTTTCTAATTCAATGTACAAGATAGAAGGAGAGACACACTAAGATTGTTAGCTACTTCCTGACAATTGCTTTCTATTATACCAGATCCAGCCCAGCTGTGATGAACTTAAGGAGTCACAGGTGCAGCAATCACCAGTTGGCAGGAGGAGAGGCTGTGTGAGTATTCGGCTCTACTAATGCCCTGCAACAGTTGTCTCAGATTCACTTCAGGCAAGAGTGTTAAAGCACTAGGAATGAACTGAGAATCAGTAGAAAGATTTGTGAAATTTGTAGGCATGGTGTGAGTATGTAGATATTTAAGGATATAATTAATGTTTGGTTTTTCCCATCTTGCAGGTAACAACTGTTTCCATCATTTTTTTCAATGTTTAGTTCCTAGATGGATGAGAAAGTAATACAGCTTAGGAGATGCGGTACTACAGTAAGATTTTGATAAATTAACAGGAGTGTATTTATGTTTATGTATTTTCTTTCATCTCTAGGTGTGGGTTTGTTTTTTTTTTTAATTAAACAGGTATTTTATAGGAATGTTTTCAGTAGATGGAGATGATAATGTACTCTAATTAAACTATTTTAATGTTTTAATTTTAAAATATGTAGTATCCAGGTTTATTAGTTTGTTATGATAATCATTGGGCTGTACAGTTATTTTAATTTTGAACCTTCAGTACAACTTGTGGGAGGAACAGCTGCAAACAAAGAGTATTTTCTTCTCCCCTCTGTTAATTGTAAATCAGTATCTGAAATAGCATATTACACCTTCATTTAGCATAGCTATTTTGTTAAACTTTTGCAGAGGTTAATTAGTGTCTTGCTGTTTGTGTCAGCTGTATGATGAGAAGTAGCCCTTCATCAGACAACTCTCTTATGTTATAAAACTTCTCTGGAATTTGTGCCTTGTGATTCTTATCTCTAGAAAGGCTACCTCTGTGTAAACACTTCAGTTAAGAGTTACAGGCTGTACTCTCCTTGTTTTTCTGTAGAATTAGAGGTAACATAAGTAAAGGTTCAGAATGTGCGTATAGACTTTTGCAACTCCTCAGAAACAAGAGGTGCACTAGGTACAAAAGACAGGGATGTTCTGACTGTAATATGGAATCTGAAGTAGTCTGGACTCTGAAGCCTTTGTTTTGTCTCTTAAATACAAAAGATCAGCTTCCATGTCTACTGTTTTCTGTTACGAGAACTTCCCAAATGTAATGCACAAATGATTGACGAATTTAAAATGAAATGAAGTTCAGGAATGGGATTAGCTTTCTGATCTATAAGCACTACTATACAGTTCCTATGTGGTACACTTAATGTCTTGCCTAAACGGTAGAACATTCCAGGTTTGGCTCTCTTGTTCCTGGTTTGTCCAAACTGATGAGGACTCTAGAAATTTGTCATACTGTTGTTCTTCTGTATTTTGATGAACAAAAAGTGTGCTTTTGCATCTTCAAATACAAAGAAATCACATCTCAACTATGTCTTAGAATAGAACTGTATTTAAAAGGGGGGGTGGGGGGTGGAGTTTCATTTGTAACATAATTGTGACAATAACACTGGGAAAAGTGACACTTGGGTCTGTGCCCCATACAGTACACAAGCAGGAAGAGGTTTCCATTGCACTGGTTATGCTGTTAACAAAAAAATCGTGTTCATAGGGTAATTATGACTGAAAACTAAGAACACATACTTGAATACACTCTATTTCTACTGACAAAAATCTTACTGTTGCAGTGTTATGCATGATCCTTATAAATGAATGAAATGTACAGTAATATATGCTATATCTCTGCCTCAAGGAAAAAAACAACAAAAATCTCTCAGTGTAACAAAACTAACTGCAAATCATTAGCCACTATAAAGTTTACCAATATGCAGAGTCTTCCACATATTTTTTTGTTTGGTTTGTTTTTTTTTTATTTTATCCCAGAGAGCTGGGATTGGGTATGTTTGATCAGAGCATGTCTAATGTACCTGAACAACAATTTCAGTCAAGAGAAAAGCAGACCTACAGGTTTTACTTAATTTGCCATACTTCCCTGTAATAGCATGGTGATAGGTGACTGACCGTGGAGTTCTGAGATGACCGGCATGAGTCTTCTCTTATTTATAACTCATGGATATTATTATCTTGTTACCTATGTATTTCTTGTAAATGTTTTTCTTTTGAGTTGGAGGGTTTCCTGTCCAGTGCCATGAATGGCTTGAAATGTCCTGCAAGTCAAGCCCAGCTTCTGAACTCAGATAAGGTCAAGTCCCTGCTCCAAGCCTGATGGAATTAATTGTAAAGTAGTCTGTGGAGAAGATGAGCTGTCTGATGTTGAAAGAGAAATTCAATAGTGTCTCTTCCGGGAGATGAAGAGAGATTGCTCATTGTCGGGGGGTGGGGGGGGTGGGTGGGGTGGGGGGTGTGTCTGTGTGTATGTTGCAGGATGTTTGCATGGGAAGGCATGATTCTTGGCTACAGATGAAGAGCTGCAAACTTCTTGTTTTGTGTTAAATGTCTGAAGGCCTTCTACTGCATAACTAAGATGGAAAGGTTTAGAGGCTGATGAAAGAATTAGTAAGGGAGTGTCATATGGTAGCTAGCTATTTGGTCAGTACTTTGGAAAGGAGATAGAGAGCTGTAAGTTAAGAACTTTTTCTACATTCTGTACTAGAGTTGTCAAACAAAACATAGCTGTCAGTGTAACCAAAGACTGATGATTGGCACTTCAAAGGAAATCCATGCCTCACTAGGTTCTAGAATGAAATCCCTTCATTCATGTGTTTTCTTTCATTTCAAGAAGTCTGTTTCCCTACTGCTAAGGCGGGGGTGGGGTGGGGGAACCCAGAAATGAACTATCTGGATTTGTTTGGAGACAGAATATCTGCCTTTGTCCTGATTTAATTTTATGTATAGATGAAAGAATAAGTCACAAAATAAAGGGCAGGAGGTGGGTGGGGGATGGGAAAGTACGTACAATAAAGTTATATAGGGACATCTTTTTTCCCTGGTATTGATTTAGCGAAAGAGAGATTAAAACAAACCAACCCCCTCAAATCAGGAAAAAACCCACAAAAAACAGTATTCCTCCATCCTGGGAAGAGTATAGGGATAATTCCTGGGACAGGAAGGCCAAGGTACAGCTGGAGGTGAATTTGGCAAGGGATGAAAGAATAAGAAGAGACTCTACAGGTATGTCAGATAGAAAAGGAAGGTCACAGAAAGTGTAGCCCCTAGTGAATGCAACTGGCAAACTGGTAAGAATGGACAAGGAGAAGGCTGAGGTACTCAACACATTTTTTGCTTTAGTCTTCATTGGCAGCCTCTCTTCCCACTCCTCTTGAGTGAATGGAAAACAAGATGCAAACTAAGGGAACAATGTCACTCCAAAGTTAAGAGCAGGTCAGGTTTGTGACCACCTGAGGAACCTGAACATACAGGAGTCTATGGGACCTGAGGAGATGCATCCCAGAGTCCTGGGGGAACTAGCTGATGTAGTTGCCAACCCTCTCTCGATGACATTTGTAAAGTCATGGCAGTCAGGTGAAGTTCCTGGTGATTGGAAAAAAGGAAACATTGCAGCCATCTTTGAAAAGAGTAGAAAGGAGGACCCTGGGAACTACCGACCTGTCTCACCTCTGTGCCTGGCAAGATGATGGCACAGGTCCTCCTGGAAGCTATGCTAAGGCACATGGAGACAGCGACATGATTCAAGATAGCCAACATGGCTTCACCAAGGGCAAGTCTTGCCTGCCTGACTTAGTGGCTTTCTGTGGTGGAGTGTCTGTATCAGAGGACAAGGGAAGACCTATGAGTGTCATCTGTCTGGACTTCTATAAGGCCTTTGACACAGTCCTCCACAACATCTTTCTCTCTAAACTGGGAAGATATAGATTTGATGGGAGGACACTGGTGGCTGATGAACTGAGTGGATAGTTTCATCCAGAAGATAGTGGTCAGCAGCTCAATGTCTGGATGGAGATCAGTGACAAGTGGTGTTCCTCAGGGGCCTGTATTGCAACCAGTACTGTTTAATATCTTCATCAATGACAGACTGAGATTGAGTGCACCCTCATCAAGTTTGCAGATGACACCAAGGTGAGTGGTACAGCTAACATGGCCAAGAGAAGGGATGCCATCGAAAGGGACCTGGAAAAGCTCAAGAAGGGGACCCGTGTGAACTTCATGAGGTTCAACAAAGCCAGGTACAATGTCCTGCCCCTGGGTCATGGAAACCCCTGGTATCAATACAGATTGGGGGATGAATGGAACAAAAGCAGCCCTGTGGGGAAGGACTTGGGGGTACTGTTAGATGGAAAGCTGCACATGAGATAGCACTGTGCACTCACAGCCCAGAAGGTCAGCTATATCCTGGGCTGCATCAAAAGAAGTGTGATCAACGGGTCAAGGGAGGTGATTCTGTCCCTCTATTCTGCTCTTGTGAGACCCCAGCTGGAGTACTGTGTTCAGCTCTGGAGTCCAAAGCACAGGAAAGACATGGACCTGTTGGAGCAGGTCCAGAGGAAGGCCACAGAAATGGTCAAAGGGATGGAACACCTCTCCTATGAGGAAAGACTCAGAAAGTTGGAGTTCAGCCTGGGGAAAAGAAGGCTCCAGTGAGACCTTACTGCAGCCTTCCAATGCTTAGAAGGGATTTATCAAAAAGATGAGGACGCATTTTTTAATAAGGCCTGTAGCAATAGGGCAGGGGGCAATGGTTTTAAACTAAAAGAGGGTAAATTCAGACTAGATATGAGGAATATTTTTTTTTACAATGAGGATGGTGAAACACTGAAAGAGGTTGCCCATAGAGTCTGCAGATTCCCCATCCCTGGAAGCATTCAAGGTCAGGTTGGATAAGACTCTGAGCAACCTGATCTAGTGGAAGATATCCCTGCTTATAGTGGGGGGAAGCTGGACTAGATGACCTTTAAAGGTCCCTTCTAAACCAAACTACTCTATGATTTTATGATTCTATTTAGTTGGGGGGGGAAAAAAAAACACTTCCTATAAGAAAGTGCTGTCATAGTAACAGTCTATTACTTGGGGGTGGAAATAACTTCCTATAAACACTAGGGATTTTCAGCTTTTACTGATACAAAATCTGAGGAGATTACATAGAAAGAATAATGAAACCCCAAAGTGATAAATGCTATGAGAGATGCACGTGACCATCTGAGATAAACTTTAGCTTATATATGTAAACTATGTATAGATATATTTTTATATAACACATATATAATTATATGTATATAAACAATATGTAGTTGAACATATAGTTTATATAAACTATATTTTGTATGCATTATCTTGTTTCATGCATAAATAATAAGCAATTTTTTTTCTCTGTGCAAATTTGTTTTCTACCTCTTTTTATTATTGGTTTGATAAAATGAAAAGTGAAGTGCTTCACTTTTTTAGAGAGAAAGCATTTCTTCTCTTTTTCTTCTAGTAAATAATAATTCATCTGTTTTGCAATTCGTTCTTGCCACAGCATCATGTGACACTGTCTTCTACATTCATTCAATCTAACCATTCATACCTATAAACTAACCTATAAAAAGCTTGGGTTTGTTATATATATTTTATTTCCTGTAAAGTGCTCTGAAATCTTTCACTAGTAATTAGAATGCATCAACAGTAATTGCTAAATAAATAGTTAATTTCTTTCATGTATGTTTATTTTTTTAATGATGTAATGTTTTTATGTGTTTTCAATATTTGCTTCCTATATTGTGGTAAGACATAGTGGTGTTGTCCAGTACCTTAGTGATAATCCTATGGATAAGGTGTGGATATTTTTTTTTTTAAATAAATAATTGCTTAAGATGGATTTGTTTATTTAAGATCCAACAGACACAGTGAAAGAATATGGATAAAAAATATTTTTAGTGGGATTTTTGAAACAAAGTTAGTGTTGGGGAGAAACACACAGCCCTTTGGAAAAAGAAAAATAGCAAGAAGATTAAAATTGAACCTGCCTTCTCAAGTTTAAAGATCTAATTCAGGATAAAGTTGGTAAATTAACAGAGAGGGCTGGTTGTAATGATGATGTCATTATTAAGTCAATATGTGCCTCAGTGTGGTTAGGCAAATATATAGTAACTCTTGAAGTTTCCTGAACCTGCTAGTTACTGTGACCAAGAATGATGCATTAGCACTAGTAAGCATTAATGATACAGGTATTTTTACAAGGTCTTTTCCTACTAAATGTCAAGCTAACACTTTTTTTAAAAAATTAAAAATTAATGACAAATCTATGCTCTTATTCAAACTTCTAATTACCAGGAAATGTAACATGGCATCATGATAAACATATGAAGACTGAAGGCTTAATCAAAAAACTGAAATGGAAGAAAAGGCACCTTGTAAGAAAATATAGCAAGGCCTCTGGCAAAAATTCAGTGTTTTGGAAGAGGCAGAAACCAACATAAGTAGTTAAACCAGAAATTTTATTCCCTTAAGAAGTAAGAACTACTAAAATGCAAAAATCAAAGCTAGTTATTCTTCTGAATACTGAAGTCAGAGATAGAGTTTAATGTGCAATAGTTATATGAGGAAGATGAAATAAAACATCAGACTTCAGTCAGAAAAAAATAGAATACTGAACTAACTTCAACTGCTGCAGTTTTAGAGACCCAGTAAGAGCAGAAACTTTAATAGAAGATGAAATTGGGGGGCAGGGGAACTAGTAATTCTTGCTGATCAGCACAAAAGGTGTTTGTATGTATAAATATATATATATATATTTATATAAAATGCTTCTTACTGCATCTTAAAGATGAAAGACATACTCTAGGACTCCTTAATATGAGGTGTGGAGTGGTAGGAGGCAGGGCTAGAAGGAATGACAAAGAAAAAAGAAAAAAAAATGGAGAAAAAATCGACTTCACCAAAACACCTTAGTTAGATTGAGAAACTTTAGGTTCATTTTTTGTCATTTATTAAGATTTGTTTACCTGCTTGGAAAAGTGCATGGATTACTTTTATATTCTCAGTTTTCAGGAATAGAATTATGAATATTATTCAGAAAACTGAATTATTATCCTCACACATATATTTGAAAACCTGTGGAAATGAAATTGTTACAGTAATGGTTATGGGTTTCAATACTATGGACTTTTTGAAATAAAACTGAGGTATTGAAGAAAAATAGTAATAAAAAGTTAAAAAGATGCTCAAAAAAGCTACAAAGCTATGAAGTTTAAGTTCTTATAATTACAGGGCAGCCACTTTTGCACTGAGAATTTAACTTATTACAATGTTAATCATTAAGAAGTTTAAAACTAAGCTGTTTATCCCTTAAAAATAAACAAAAATAAACTGATATATAAATGATAAAAAGCAAATGCATTATGATTGAGACAAAAATTATACTTGCTCTGTATGTTTGAATATGTTTGTGTATGTATATGCTTGTGTGCTACACATAGATGCCATGTATTTATGGCAAAATATGGGTATAAGAAGTAAGTGTTAAATTACAGTACAGTGAATGTTTACTCATTGCCTCAGGTAGGCAGATAAACCATACAGTTTTTATAAAGTATTTCTAAGAACATAAAATGTTTGGTTGTACCTCCCCATACTGGTACTTCAAACCCATCCCTACTAATATGACAGTGTGACTGCTAGTATTTTGCAAGCTCTTTTGTGTGGAAATTCTATTCATATTACTAAATATTTTGCACATTGTAAAAACACATAAGTACTGTTCTGTATTATTTAAGGAAAAATTATGAGAAACTTCTTGTGTAGTAAATTACAAGCCAGTTCAAATTTAAAACAGTTGTCCTTGACTGCCTTATATCTACTGGGCAAAAATAATCCTTAGTGATTTATGATAAGAGAAATAATGACTTTATTAAAGAGTTGTTCAAGCTCATTTTTCAAAATAGATACCACATGTGATCATTTATTACTGATTTTTTAATGCTTCAGTTGTACTATGCAATACACATCATTTGCTTATGTCATTAAAATTTTGTCTACCAAAAGAAGATACTAGGTCATCAACCTAACATTAAAAGTTCTTTGGGATAGATTAGGAAAGTCAGGTTGAAAATACGATGCCTTATTTGATGAAAACCACTGTTAATCTATAAAATACTTTTTAGTGCTTAAATGTTTACAAGTCAGTGCCACCTTGTTTTGTTCTGGAATTTGTGCAATGGTGAACACTGATGAGTCAGGAGGAATAGGTCACTGAAAAAGAAGGTTTTTTTCCCAGATCATTCCAGTAACATTTTGTTTTCCGTTGTTGTAGGAACTTAAGTTAAAAATAGACTTTCTTTGAAATTCTGATTTTACAAAGGCTCTTGCATTAGTTTAATTTACTGTTGTAATAGGTCTCCATCATTTCAAATAACCTGTTTATCATTATTATTCTAACATCTCCCTTTGAAAGTAATTTCAGTTCTCATGTGATTGCAGTCTGCCACCCTTAGCACTTTTACTTTCTTATGTGACCTTGACTTCGTCTTTCCATCCATGGTTTGTCCAATTCTTTGCACTACTAAAGGCATTCATCTACATGAGGATAGGAATGCCTCAGGATGTATATTCAGGCCTTGGCTGTACTTGTAGAAATAAATACTCTATGCTACTGTGCAGCATCTCTGATGTCAGTGAAATTTATCAAGTCCAGCTGTTACTGCAAGATATGACTCGGACTCATCCAGTGTAATTCTGAACATATATTAGTGACACCTAATTTAAGAGACTAAACATCCTGGGCACCCTCAGATGGCTGTGTGTCTTAGGTAATCTGCATCTATCTCAGTCATATTTGTTTTTACAAATACTGCAAACAGTAAAGGGTGCTCTTAAGTCTGTGCTTACAGTTAGTAGGATGAATCCATGCGTAAGTCTGCTTTGCAGCATGGAATCTTCAGGTAGGTAAAATCAGTAAAAAAAGGCAGGTGAAGCTCACTAATAACTGGTTGTATAGAGTTCATACCAGTAACAAAAATCTAAAGCAACCATCTTATTGTGAGTATTTATGAATGGTCTAAATTTAAATAAACCGGACACAGTGGAGAAATAAATTCCTGCTTTTTATTAAAGAAAATGTCTCTTCTGATTTGTATAAACACTATGTAAATATATAGTACTGTAGAAATAAGTTGTCATTCTCATGTACTTCAAATATAACCCTTTTATTTGTGACAGAGAAATATTTTGAGTTTAGTTCAAAGTAAAGCATATTCCATTCCCCTTTCCTGTCAGAATGTCAAGGATGCTGATGAATTTTGATTACAAACAAAATATGAAAAAGAGTATCAAGAATGGTTTGGGTTTCTTGCTTTGAAGATATTTTCATACAGTAAATCCTGCTTGAGACACTACTGTCTTTACAGAAACAAACAGAAGTTGTTCTATTCTAAACATCTGAACACACAGAGAAATAAGCTTTACTAATCATGTCCAACTGAACAAATAGTGCATAGGAACACTTGCTTTTCAGAGACCTCTTGCATGTATTTTCAGAATTTCCAGTCCCATAAATTTCAGCTTTCAGACAGTCTTCTCCTTAAGCCATGTATTGCTCTTGATCTGTCAAATAGCCACTTGAAAAATCTCCAAAATAAAAAAGGTGTAGAAGTTTGCCACGTGGATAACTCTGTCTAGATAGTAAGATTTGACTGAACTGGTAGGAATCAGAGAAGGGAAGTTTCCTTCCCTCAACATTAAACATTAACCATCTATACAGAAAATAATCCTGCGAAGTCTGAATTATGTACTGTGTTCCGAAGTCATGAAGCAGCAAGCCTATATGAAAATAATGCTTTCACAGTACTTGGCAAGCTCCATGCTAAAGCTATTTCTATTCAGTTTTCAAGCCTGGAAATACAGATGGAATGCTGTTGGTATCACAGTAGTTATGCAGCTGCCGATGAAAAGGATAATTTACAGTAGTTGTTTCTATTTATCCTGACAAAATAGAATACAATAGCCACTGTAAATAGTGCATCTCATTAGTTTTGCATTAAAAAAGTACACATTTTGGATACGTACATGAATAGGTTGGTCTGAAATCCTTCAAAAAATAACTGTTTAGACAAAACCATGATTAAATATTTTCCAATAAATTATGTAGCTTGTAAATAAAGGCTGAAAATTGATTTTAAAATTTGTGTTTATCTTAAGGAACTGAGTGCAATTTCTTTTTGTAGAAATGGAAAGAGAAGGAAGTTCTTAGGTATAAAGTCCTGGTTTCAGCTGGGATGGAGTTAATTATCTTCTTAGGAGCTAGTGTGGTGCTGTGTTTTGGCTTTGATGTGAGACTTCTTAGTTCCTCAGGCCTTGCTAGCAAAAAGGCTGGAGGGGTACAAGGGATTGGGAGTGGACACAGCCAGGTCAGCTGACCTGAACTAGCCAAAGAGGTATTCCATACCATGGGATGTCATGCCTGCTATATATACCCAGGGGGGTGGCCAGGGCAGGCAGATTGTTGCTCAGGGACTGGCTGGGCAGCGGTCGGCGGGTGGTGAGCAGTTGTATTGTGCACGACACTTTCCTTTCTTCCTTTAGCTCTAGATTTTATTTTTTCTGTTCCCCTTTTCATTATAACCATTGTTGTCGTCATTGTTACTGTTCTTTCATTGTTATTTTATCTCAATTATTAAATTGTTCTTATCTCAACTCTCGAGTTTTACATTCCTTTCCAACTCTCCTCCCCATTCCTCTGGGTGAGGGGGGAGTGAGTGAGCAGCTGTGTGGTGCTTAATTATCATCTGACATTAAACCACAACTTTATAATTAGCATATTCAGGGAAATTCAGATTGTAGTAGTAGTAGTTGTAGAGTAAGAAAGAAGAGTTCTGGTATGTGAGACAATCCAGAAAGGGGAGAAAGTAGACCAACCAGTGCAGATACTCTGTTCTGAGAGGTCTAAAAGAGGCTTGGGGAAAGCTGCCTGGAGGAAAAGGATGTGGGGGTGCTGGATGACAGCTGGTTGAATGAGCCAACAGTGTGTTGGGTGGCCAAGAAGGCCAACAGCATCCTGGCTTGTATCAGAAACAGTGTGGCCACCAGGGTAAGGGAAGTGATTGTCTCCCTGGACTCAGCACTGGTGAGGCTGCACCTCAAATACTGTGTTCAGTTTTGGGTCCCTCGCTACAAGACAGACGTCAAGGTGCTGAAGTGTGTCCAGAGAAGGGCAATGAAGCTGGTGAAGGGTCCGGAGCACAAGTCTTACAAGGAATAGCTGAGGGAACTAGGGTGGTTTAGTCTGGAGAGGAGGAGGTTCAGGGGAGAGATTATCACTCTCTACAACTACCTGATTGTAGTTCTTTGCTGTAGCAAAGTGGGTGTTGGTCTCTTGTCCCAAGTAACAAGTGATAGAACAAGAAGAAATGGCCTCAGGTTGTAGCAGAGGAGGTTTAGATTGGATGTTAGGACAAAAAAAAAAAATCACTGAAATATTTATCATGCATTGCATCAGTCTGCCCATGGAAGTGGTTGAGTCCCCATCCCTAGAGGTATTTAACAGACATATAGATGTGGCCTTTTGGGCTATGGTTTAGTGGTGGACTCAGCAGCACTGGGTTAATGGTTGGACTTGATGATCTTAAAGGTCTTTTCCACCCTAAGTGATACTATGATTCTATGATTCTATGTTATTGTGATGCATTCTGAAGGTTCCACTTTTATTCATCCCTTGAAACATCTTTGCTCTCTCTTAACAGAGTAAAATGAAAATGAAATGGAGTAAAAGACATTCATAGTGTTGCGTCATTGTCAAGTACTATCCTATAGAATGTTAAATAAATCCTAACATCTGTATTTCTTGTATAACACAAATATAAATATTTCACTGGTTTCCTTATCCTCAGGTCTTTTTAATTTGCTTACTATTCATTGTGATTGTTGTTGCTTATCTACAAATACAGATGGTAAGGGTATATTGAGATTGTAATAGTAACTGACGAAAACATGCAAACATTTAAATCAAACAGCTCGCTCTGTTTTGGTAAGAAAACATTGTCTTGACCTGGGGTATCTGTCACATGGTGTGTGTCTGTAGAATAGAATTCTCCTATTATTACATCTAGTGTTTGATATGTTAGCAGCTTTTTAGGTGTGTTATTGTTAGAGATATGTTGGATATGTTATTGTGCATCTACAGAGACATTTGTTTGTGACCACAATGAATGTCACTTTATACTGTGAAATTCAGTTTGCATGAACTCTGAAATAAAGGAAATGTTGCTGAAAAGAATGTTTTAAGTGAATACATAATGGACTAAAATCTTGATTAAAATGAAAAATGGAAATGGGTACTAAATACCTGAAGCCAGCAGGTACAACACAGATAGTAAATATAATCTTTGAAACTGGTCTCTTAACTAATCGCAATATAACCATTATACACCATTATAAAAGCAACAGCATGTATGTTGTTTTACTTGCCTACAGCCTTCATATGTTTTGTTACTAATTAGGATGGATCCTCATTGTCCTGGTTTCAGCTGGGATAGCATTAATTTTCCTCTTAGTAGTAAGTACAGTGCTGTGTTTTGGCTATGATATGAGAACAATGTTGACAGCACACTGATGTTTTCAGTTGTTGCTGGGTGATGTTTATTCTAAATCAAGGACTTTTCAGTTCCTTGGGCCCTGCCAGCCAGAGGGCTGGAGTGGCACAGAAAATTGGGAGGGGACACATCCAGGACAGGTGACCCCAACTAGCCAAAGGGATATTCCATACCATATGATGTCATGTTGAGTGTATGAACTGGGGGAAGAAGAAGAAGGAAGGGGAGGGGGGACATTTGCTCTTATGGTGTTTGTCTTCCCAAGTAACCATTATGCATGATGGAGCCCTGCTGTCCTGGGGATATTGAACACCTGCCTGCCCATGGGAAGTAGTGAATGAATTCCTTGCTTTGCTTCTGGTCACAGGCTTTTGCTTTAGCTATTAAACTGTTCTTATCTCAACCCTTGAGTTTTACATTCCTTTCCGATTCTCTTCCCTATCCCTTTGGGAGAGGGGGAGTGAGCAAGTGGCTGCATGGTGCTTGGTTGCTGGCTGGGGTTAAACCACGATACTCATCCACAGTAGAACTGTATCTAGCTCTGTCATAAAGTAGAATTTGGTATTTTTCAATACTGGATTTTAAGTCTCCATTTTAAGTATGTTCTTAACAGTCCTAGAGGTTCCTTTTTTTAGGTATTATTCGTCATTGATTGAAACTGCTACATCTCTGGAAAGGCTGACAAACACTGAATAAAACTAATACATGTTTTCAGTTGAGGGTCATATATATACTAAGCCTTTTTCCTCTTGATTGCTTTGAAAGTGGATCATTTTCATAGCTATATCTTGTGCTTATTTGTGTGTACATCACTTTCCACAGGAAGAACACTTTCAATCTTCAGATGCAGTGTTTATCCATTAACAAAGACATTTCAAATGCTTTCAGACTTAGTGAATATTGTATGTCAAGAAAGACTTCACAGTGTCTGGGCTTTCATAGTAGTGTTCCGTAATTACAAATATGCATTTGGAAAGAATCTACAGTTCTCCACTTGCATCAGAATGCAGATGTGAACCTTGGAAGCACATAAAAGTGTATCAGATCTTGACAACACTCCCAGATAGACTAGTATTCATTCAACCCTATGAAAAACACCATTTTTGATCAAACACACAAAGATAGCACCATGACAACATGGTTTTGATTTCTATTGATGGAATATTTTTTTTACCATTAGAATTAGGATTAAAAATAATCTAATTCTATTCTCTTAAATACTAGTTAAGAAACATTTAGTCAGGCATTAGAAATATAGAAATGAATTTAAATCCTGCTGATTAAAAACCACTGGTTTGAAGTGAAGTAATAAATTCAGCTGGGAGAGAAGATACATGATTTTCTTTCACAGTGTTCCGATATTCTTCAATTTTTCTTCTGAAAGCCTTGTCTGAAGTAGCTGGAATCCTACATTCTTTCAGTTGTTAGCCTTTCTGCTAGAGCTGCCAGTAACTGGGATAATTAAAGCTGTGGTGATGATGTTTTTGTAGTAAAAAGTTTTGTCTTCCAGCAACTGATTCAAGATAACAAGGTCATTATACATTCTCCTTTTTTCAAAAATAATTCAAATCCACAAATTCTTTGATACTAAATATTGTGTGTCGTAGCAATGCCAACATTTTTCTGCTAGTAGGTAGATTATTGGTACATTTGCTTGAATAAGGAATGGAAAAAAATGAAAAGCAAGCTTCAACCACGGTGTCATGGTTTAGACATTGCTTGCTTGGGATCATATGAGATCATGGCCAGATGGCTGCAGTAACCATCTCCATTCAGATCAGGGTCTGAATTCTCCCTGATTTGGTGAAATTGTGTTTAGGCTATTGTTATTAATATAACTATAAAGAATAGAGTGATGCCTAGAGAAAAAAGAATGTGGACAGAACTAACCACAGTAAAGAAAACAAATTAAGTAACCAAAACAATGACTGTCACTTGTTGATCAACAGTACAGTACAAATGACAAATCAAGAAGCTTTATTCATGCCATTCAGGCAACAAATAAAAAGAAGAATGAGTCTCCAGGTAAAACTGGGTTAAGGCTTTCAAAAGTGTGGGTTTCTAGGGGAGACATTTTAGAAGCTTGGTTTTGGTTTTTATTTTCCCACTAATAAAATAACAAAGTGGGTTAGAATTTAACATATACATGTATGAAGACTATCTCATGAAGACAGAATTGGGGATTGTTTGGAATGAATGATTTTAAATTCTGTCTTTATTAAATACCTTCAGTAAATTAATTCAATACAGCTTTGTCTTATTTGATGTAAACAGTTTGTGTCAGACTTAGTAGCTCCATAAAAATTATCTTCAATGTTTTAATTTTTGCTCTCAGATCTTTCCTAAGGGGAGAAATAACTGCAGAAGTTGGAACATCTCAACTATTAGGTCACACTGGTTTATAATAGAAGATTTACTGGGTAAATGCTCCCATATTAATTGTAGTTGTTTGCAAATAATTCCTCTGAATCTCATACTTTTTTTTTTTTGTTATTATGCAAGTCAGTATCAATTGCATCATTAAAGAGCAGCACTTTATGTCAAATCTTTAAACCTTTACAAAAAGTAGTATCAAATAAAGAGAAATCTAACCCATACTAATAACATTGCTGTGGTTAGATACTTACAAGTTGCTGAGAATTTGTGCGCTCATTTATTCTCTGCTTTCATATATTTTTGTTTTCTATACTGACCTACCAATCACTTTAG
Organism: Falco naumanni; assembly: GCF_017639655.2. Lineage (NCBI taxonomy): Eukaryota > Metazoa > Chordata > Aves > Falconiformes > Falconidae > Falco > Falco naumanni. Next base: position 42,940,541 of record NC_054055.1, read on the forward strand.
AATAAGTGAACATGTGTCCCCAGGAAAGCAAGATGTTAGGAGCCTTGAAATTACAGGAAAAAAGTAGTACCAAAGAAGAGAGCTAGATTGACCAACAAATAATTGATGATATTATTGTGTAAAAAACCTAATGAATTTATATTAACTGATAGCATAGAGAAGCTGTCTTTAAAGTGTGTATAACACCACCACAAAAAATATCTAGTTGTGCTGTAGCCACTGCTTCAGAATCAGGTGTGCAGTACTGATCACTCTGATAGCCTACACTGTGCTGCCATGTATCAAAGTATTAACTATCTTTAAAGGAATAACAATGGAATTGTTTCTTTGCATTTCATCTAAGGTTTTGTTGGTTGTGTTTTGTTAGTCTGTTTATCTGCCTTTGAGAAATGGTTGTTAATTCTGAATGCAGCTTTTGTGGCACCACTGTAGTTTCCATCTCTAAAATGTCCCCTTATTCCCTTTAGTGTGAGATGGATATTCCATGCCCTCTGGAGGAGAGAGAGGATGTGTGATAGCTCCTAATATGTCAATTATTACAATCTGTCTTCAGATGGATCAACTCAGTCTCAGGAGAACTATGCCTCAAGGCCCTGAGCTTTGAACAGCTTATATATTTCCTTAAGTTCTAATGGTTTCTTGAAATCTTTTAAACATCTGGAAATAGTGAATTTAGGAACATAACTTTTATTTTCAGGCAGCCAAACCTATGGCCTTTTTATATGAGAGAACAATCTTAATTCTGGAACTCCTCTTTGTAAGCCTTTTCTGCTCCTAACTAGAAGAGATCAGAAAAGGTATCACTCACGAAGAAAGACTGTAGACCTCTATTGTGTTCTCTCCAGATAGGATGTTTTTGTAACAGAGAAACAGATATAGAAATTGGGATGAAAATATTGTGAAATAATGTATTCCCAGATCAGTGCTCTGCATTTTTATTATGTCAGTTTGTTCAAAGGCAAAAAGATGAGTCTGAGGTTTTGCCTTTTAATATTGTTTTCATGCAATTATTTCCTGGAGGACAACAGGGAAGGAGCTTTTCAAGTCTTTTAGAATGCATCGGGAACATGCTAATGTAAAAATACTAAGGAATGTAAATTCTTATTTGAGCAGGAAGCATCTGTATAGAAAGGTATTTTTACGAAGGTAGACAGATTTGAGTTTGCAGATTTGTTTGAATAGCTGGAGTCATATAAATAATGCCAGTGGCAGCTATTGCTGTAATTCTGGAAAAGAGGGTGTGGTGCATTGACCTTCACTGGATACCAGGTGCTCAGCAACTTGTTTTATCACTCCCCCCTCCTCAGCTAGACAAAGAGAAAATACAGTGAAAGGCTCGTGGGCTGAGGTAAGGACAGGGAGAGATCACTCACCAGTTATCATCACAGGCAGAACAGACTTGACTTGGGGAAAATTACTAATCAAATCAGAATAGGATAATGATAAATAAAACCAAAACTTAAAAACACCTTACTTTCTTCCCAGGCTCAACTTCCCCTCTAAGTGAATCAGGGGGACGGGGAATGGGGTTTGTGGTCAGTTCATCACGTTTCTGCTGCTCCCTCCTCCTCACACTCTTTCCCTGCTTCAGCATGGAGTCTTACCCATGGGAGACAGTCCTTCATGAACTCCAACATGGGTCCTTCCCCTTGACTGCAGTTCTTCATGAACTGCTCCAGTTTGGGCGCCTACCACAGGGTGCAGTCCTTCAGTAACAGACTGGTCCAACATTAGTCACCCATGGAGTCACAAATCCTGCCAGCAAACTTGCTCCACCATAGGCTTCTCTCTCCATGGAGTCACAGGTCGTGCCAGGAACCTGCTCCAGCACAAGCTCTCCACAGGGTCCTAGCCTCCTTTGGGTTCATCCATGTGTTCTGGTGTGTGGTCCTCCATGGGCTGCAGGTGGATATCTCCTCCACTGTTAACCTCCATGGGCTGCAGGGCACAGCCTGCCTGACCATGGTCTTCACCATGGGCTGCAGGGGAATCTCTGCTCTGGCAGCTGGAGCACCTTCTGCACTGACCCTGGTGCCTGCAGGGATGTGCCTCACATATTCTCACTCATTGCTCTGGCTGCTGTTGTGCATCATTTTTTTTCCCTTACGTATGTTATCCCAGAGGTGCTGCCACTGTGGCTGATTGAGCTTGGCCTTGGCTAGTGGTGGGTCCATCCTGGAGCTGGCTGGCACTGGCTCTGTAAACATGGGGGAAGCTTTTAGAAGCTCCTCACAGAACCCTCCCCTGTAGCCTCCCTGCTACCAAAACCTTGCCATGCACACCCAATACAGAGGAAAAATAGGAAGAGAGAGAAACTGAATCTTGATATTAGATAGGGTTTTTTTTAAGCTTTCTGACAGGTTTAGAAAGATGTACTTGAAATAAAAAAAAAAAATCCTTGACCTGTAAATTAGTAAAATGAAAAAAGAAAACAAAAATCATACCAGCAATGTAATTTTCTTAGCACAAAATATTTCTCCTTTTTTTTTACCCCATTGAGATGCAAAATCAGACACCAAGGGAAAAACTTTGAAGAAATATTGTAGGTGCTTCACAGTACACTTCTGTGTTAGTAGAGGTTTTCTGCCAGTTTTAAATGTCTACAATATATTAGTCTTGTTCCTAGCATATTTTTTATTGGGTGAATTTCAATAAACAGGGAGAAAATAATGCTGCTAACAGTCTGTACAACCTTACCTTTGGAAAAAAATCACATTCAGAATTTTAACTTGAGAACTATGTAGTCATGTACCTGAACCAGATTAGTAATGATTATAAAGGTTCAGAAGAGAAATGAAAATCCAAACTATAAACTCAGAAGAGGGGGTTTGCTTGAGAAGTTAAAAATCTAACACCATGGAATACTTAAATAGTAATTTACTCAATGTACTGTTATGACTCCTGAAGACTTGTTATAGTCCAGTGGTTAAGTGATATACATATTCAAAACAAGAGTATTTTTCTCCCTTCAGATCAGAAGAGATTTATGTGCATAACTACTATTAGCTGTAATGGGAATTACACAAGTCACCGCTGCCAGAATTATGTGTTTTAATAGGCATCATATTACAATCTTTCTTAAGTCATAAAGAAATAATAAACCTTTAAAATATTTTTTTCTAAAAACTTGATACCAGTCCAGTCAAAAATGAATTTCCCTAAGCAGTGTTTTTTCTTTCTTTTTGGTCTGACAGCCTTTGGCACCATCAGGTTTAACTCCAGCCAAATTCTCACACCAAGCACAAAATACACCACTGTACCAACTAAGAAGAAAATTAACTCTATCCCAGCCAAAACCAGGACAGACATTTTCCCTATTTTTGTTTCAGCATTCCGAAGAGAAATATATTGAAAACACATTTTTGAACTTTACTTTCATCATTGTCATTTCACGGTCATAAATTAAAGAGGAATGTTAGATATAGACTTTTGTTATTTTAAAACTCAGATTTTATCACAATTTTATATTTTTAAATAAATAATTTCTTCCACTCTGACTCAGGAGCTATTTTCCTAAGGCTTATGCTTATATTACAGGTAATAGAAGCAGAAACATACAGAGTTTATAAACTTTAAGATTTTTTTGGATTATTTATGTGCTGCCTTAAAGAAAAGTGGATGTCATTCGAGTTTGACAAATGGGATAAAAACCAGGACAGAAATGAATAGAAAGCAATGTGGATAGTGCGGCGAATGAAGAGACGGGACGCAGCTTGATGCAGGCAAATGTCAATTTATTGTACAGAAGCGCGAGGTTTTATACACTTTCAGAAGCTGCGCGTTTTAAACTAATTGGTTCTTGAAGCTAAGCCTTGCATACTAGGCAATCCCTGATTGGTGGTTAACTACCATCAATTAACAACAAGGTGTTACCTTTCCTTGGTGCCATCCGTCTCCCACTCCCCTGTGCTCTGCAAACATGCCTCATGATGTTAATTGTTGTCTAGACAAGCTCGAGCACATTCCCCTCAGCTAACTGATTGCCGCGCATGGTCCTAGTTTCCAGCCCGCTCCTGCATCTCCCCCTTCCTGTTGCACAAAAAGAACCTTTGAAACCGAACAAGTAAAAACAATGTATAAGTAATAGAACAAATAAAAACCCAACTGAGACATTTGATCAATGTCAAAATAACCCACTGTCTTTGTTCCGTACAATTTTACAGGATAGAAATAAAAAAAATAATGAGTATGAGAAATATTTTTACGGTCTTAGACAAGATGTCATCTGTCATGGATTATCATTGAATTGTAAGCTTTATTCTGATACAGAGTTAAGGTTGCCATTATTTCAGAAAGCCTGATCATGACACTTAAGAACAATCAGTTCTATCACTTAGTGTCAATTGACCCAGAGCTCATGTCTGTTCTCTTATGGTTCAACTAAACCTTAAAATGATTTTTCTTTAGTTGTAACTCCCTTATATTCTTTCTTTGCATCCCCCCCCCCCCCCCTTATTGATATAAGCTAGCTACAAAACAGCTATTATAATACGTCAGTGGGGACAGATTCCTATTAGCAAATGATCGATACAGATATGACTTTAGGTGAGATCATCCTGTCAGTACTGATTACTTTCTATTACTTGTTCCTATTCTGTCTTGAGATGTCGCAGGAGGATAAGCATGGGGAAAATTAAATTTTTGAACATAGAAATAAAAGAATGAGGAAAGTACAAATGCTCTTGGAAGAGGTATTTTTAATAATTTCTTCCAGATGGCAGGGATAGGGTGGAGTGTGTCTGATGGATATGTCTTTTGGTCCTCTACTAAGTTGACCTCTAGGGATCTATTATCTAGGCGAAAAATTTTAATAAAAAACTAAAATCTCCCATCAAAACTAAAACTAAGACTACTAAAAAATATTTTTAGAGAGTATGAAACATGAAATTAATATGAAAAGTGTTTTCAGTATTTACACAAATCAAAGGTGTCCAATAGGCTGTCCTTCAGTCTTTATTACACCATTTATATATATATATACACAGAGAGAGAGAGAGAGAGAGAGAGAGAGAACTTCAACACCCAGTTGAAGATGGTGCTTTATTTCCCTTGAGCTGACTGTTTATGTTAGAATATGTGGAATGTAAAGAATAGGTGGATACCTGGAACATAAAGCATACCTGGTTTGGGAAGAAATCTAATTAAATGTTGTCAAACATAATAAATAATTAGAAGGCAATAAAAGTAATAAATGAAACATGTAAATACACAAAGTCTAATGAACAGGGGATGACAGAAACAATAACAAGGACCACAAGTCTCAGGCTAGTCACTGATGAGCCACTGAAGGAATTCCTTTGTATCTGGTAAGAAGAGGTCAGACCAGATCATGGATCTCATGAATGGGAGCAGAATTCTTATAAGATATTTGAGACATCTTGTGGGATTGTGTAAAATGTATGATGGGATGTTTTAAGGGGTGATTGGCATGTGAAAAACCTACTATTGAATGCTATGGGGAAGTACAAAAGGTGGGAAAATGAGGGATCAAAGTGGATTGGGGAATAACAAGTGGGAAAGTGAAGAAGAGGGAGATAAGAGGCTGGTCTTGTACAAATGAGCTGATGGTCAGGACACTAGTCTAGCCAGTCCCCATGCCTGACTACCACAGCCTACCATGTCTTACCAAATTCTGTTCTCGCCTATTTTCTGTATGACCTTACTCTCTATTATGGAGGTGGAGGGCAGGCAGAAGGAGGAGCATGATTCATTGGCAAACTCAAACTGGATTAGCCAGTGACTAGAAGGAGGCCAGAATCTGGAAAGGTCTAAAGCTGAAACTGAAGACAAGATATTGGAGCCTAGGATCTGGCCATGGATTCAGGTCTGGTCAAGGATTTGAGGCACTCGTGGCTATACATGAACTTGTGGATCACAAGCATGAGGATAAATCCATGTTCACTAGTGAATTGCAATCAGGTCAGCTGAGAGGAGGAACATGATTGGTCCTGTGTCTCCAACTTCAGAATGACAGCCTAAGTCTTGCTGCTGCCTGCACCTATCAATGGGAAGAGTACCACCAGAGGAATAACCACAGGCACCAGTATAACCTGCAAGCCAACAGGCTGGAAAGTGGTTTGCAGAAGGAGCTAAACCACTTTAAACCAGCAACGTGCCTCTGCAGCAAAGGCAGCAAGTAACGTCTTGGACTGCATTAGGAAATGCATTACCAGGAAAGATGTGATCCTTTCTCTCTACTTCAGCACTGGCGAGGCCACATCTGAAGTGCGAGGGTCCAGTTCTGGGCTTCCCCTTACAAGGGAGATATGAACACAAGAGACAGTCCTGTGAAGGGTCATGATTAAGGGACTGGAGCATCTCTCAGACTAGTGAGCTGGGACTGTTCAGTTTGAGGAATAGAGGGCTCAGGTGTATAATAATACCTGATCAGAAGAAGGTTTTTGTCAGTGGTGCTCAGTGGAAAAGTCAATGGGCACAAACTGAAAAACAAGAAATTCCATTTAAACACGTGTGGTGGGCTGACCTTGGCCACTTACTAGATACCCACCCAACCACTCTCTTTCCTCATACTCAAAAGGACAGTAGTAAATGAGATGAAAAAAAAACTTATCGGTGGCATTGAAGACAGGGGAATCAATTACCAATTACCATCATAGGTAAAACAGTCTTGTCTTAGGGAAAATTAATTTCATTTTTTAGTGAGAAATAAAGACAAAATTAAAATAACACCTTCCCGCCATTTTTCTCCCAAGTTCAACTCCAATACTTCATTTGCAACTCTTCTACCCACCATGGAGAACCTGCTCCAGCGTGAGCTCTCCATGGGCCACAATACCTTCAGGAAATACCCACCTGCTATGCTGTGGGGTCCTCCACAGGCTAAGGTGTGGATATCTGCCTTGGTGTGGTCTTCTCTACAGGCTGCAGGGGAATCTGTTCCAGTGTCCAGAGCACCTCCTCCCCCTCTTCCTTGCCTTACCTTGAGATTCACAGAATTGTTTCTTATGCTTTTTCCCCCCTCTCAGTTCTCAGTGTCTGTATGGTAATTTTCCTTTTCTTGAATGCATTTCCTCAGGGTGCCACCACCTTGGCTGAGGGGCTCAGCTGTGACCTGCAGTGCGCCCAATGGGGCCGGCTGGAACCAGCTGTGTCTGGCACAGGGCTGCTCCAGCCTCTCCTCACAGAAGCCACCCTTGTAGTCTTCGTAAGGACCAAAAACTTGCCACCTACACCCAGCACAGCACAAAGAAATGCAGTTGGTTTTGGGTTTATAATGTGTGTGATCAAACACTGGGGTCGATTTCCCAGAGAAGTTGTGGAGTCTCCATCTTTGTAGATATTTAAAATCTGACTGGACATGGGCATGGGCAAACTAACCTGACTTTGTGCTGAGCAGCAGATTGGACTAGATTTCCAGAGGCCCCTTTTGACATTAGCCACTCTGTGATTATATGATTATGTGATGTGGACCATAGAAAACATGTTAATGATTTGCAGAATTGTTGGTCAGCCACACTTCTAAATGAAATTAAAACAATTCAAGTTTATTCAGTGAGCACAGTATAATACTACAAACAAAATACAAAAAATAAAACAAGGAAAAGGAAGAAGTTAGGGAACTCTTGAGTGAGGTTTCCAATGACACTGTTAACATTTTTGGTTAAAACATGAACAGCTGTTGAACTGCAAAAAGGGTCTTTTTAAACCTTCTTAATTCCTTAATTTTGTCTACTGTTTTGCTCTAGTGGAAGCTCTGAGGAATTTAGCTTCTGAGAAACTTAGTTCAAACCTTTGAAGATTTCTGATGCACTTATAATCCTGGGAATTGACACTGGTTGACTCAGGGCTTTTATGTTTCCTTCTTCTTGGTGCACAGACCTTGGAACATTTCTCTGCATTGAATTAAACTCACCTAGTATTAGATGTCTGGATGTTCTGGTTTTGGCTGGGATAGAGACAATTTTTTTTCATACTAGCTAGCATGGGACTATGTTTTGCATTTGTGCTGGAAACAGTGTTGATAATACAGGGATGTTTTCATTATTGCTGAGCAGGGCTCACACAGAGCCAAGGCCTTTTCTGCTTCTCAACACACCCCCACCAGTGAGTAGGTTGGAGGTGCACAATAAAGCTGGAAGGGGACACTGTTGGCACAGTTGAACCCAACTGACCAAAGGGACATACGATGTCATATGACATCACACTCAGCATATAAAGCTGGGGGAAGAAGAAGGAATTGGAGGATTTTCAGAGTGATAGCATTTGCCTTCCCAAGAAACAGTTATGTGTGATGGAGTCCTGCTTGCCCAGAGACGGCTGAACACCTGCCTGCTGATGGGAAGTAGTGAGAGTACTCCTTGTTTGTCTTTGCTTGCAGGCATGGCTTTACCTATTAATCTGCCTTTATCTCAGCCATGAGTTTTCTCACTTTTACTCTCCTGATTCTTTCCCCCATCTCACAGGGTGAGGAGTGAGCAAGATGCTGTTTGGTGCTTCATTGCCAGCTGGCAATGGCTTATACCATCCAGTACTTAAAGCAGGCTTTTAAGAAAGACAGAGAAAGAATTTCTAGCAAGGCCTGTAGTGACAGGAGAAGAGGTAATGGTTTTAAACTGAAAAAGAGTAGATTTAGTTTGGACATAAGGAAGAACATTTTTTTTACAATGATGGTGGTGAGATACTGGACCAGATTTCCCAGAGAAGTTGTGAATGCCCCATCATTGGAAGTATTCAAGGTCAGATTAGACAGCACTTTGATCAACCTGATTTATTAGAGTATTTCCCTGACCATGGCAGGGGAGTTAGACTAGGTGATCTTTAAAATTTCCTCCCAACCCAAACCATTCCATGGGTTTATGAATCTATCATTCCATGATTCTATGATTCTATGATTCTGCAGTTATGGTCCCTGTTAACTACAACTTCTTGAGTTGACTGGAAATGTATTTCTTATTGACTTCAGTCAAGTTTCCTTGGCCAGATTATTCGTTTAGTACTAAGTCCATATTCAGTTCAGGATTGGGAGTCCCATAGAAAAATATTCAGATGTTTTTATTCTGGTGACTTTGAATCACTGAATTCTTTATCTGGATATGGATTATCTAGATCTTTTTAAGACATCCTTTTGAATGTTCATAAAGACTCCTATAAGTCGCTGGGGTTTGGCTGAGAAAGAAACATAGAAACTTTTATTTTTATAGTTCATGGAATACACTAGTATCTCTTATTTTATTTCAATATATTGAATAAAATCAGAAAGTACAGTTTGCAGTTCTTTGTTTCTAAAACAGAGAGAAAAGCAAACTGTATTCTGCAGATTGAAATATATTGATTATGTAGAGTGGCAAGGATAAGATGAACATTAAGTTTTTCAAAGCACCTCATAGCACTAGAATATGTTTAGTCCTCTTTTTGATTGCAGCATAGTAACTATCTAAGGAAAATAAGTCAACAATGACTATTGCTTAATTTGGTTTCCATTTTTTATCTGATCTGTTTCTGCATATGTATAAAAGAAGAAGCAATTTGGTGTTGCAGAGAAAATAAATATCTAAATAGTCTGAGCCAAAGATAAACACCAAAATGATAACTCTTCAAACTCTTCAGTATCACTTAATGTCATTTATGCTTTAGCAAGAACTTCATGTGAAAAGTCAATTACTTTCCAGTTTTAGTTTAATCATTGGAAATAAATTAATTGTGAGTTAAGTTACCCTTATGCATGTGTATAAATCAAACAAAGGAAATTATGTCTGTAATGCTCACATGCTTGTATTCTTCATTGATAAGAACAAATTTCATCAATGGAAATTTAAGTGTAGCACAGTTAATGTTTAAGAGATGACTTTATAGCACTTGAGTTTGATAACTACAGAAAACCTGAGCTGCAAATAAAACCTCTTTTTTTCCCCTGAAATATTCTCAAGAATCATGATTGATACATTTAATAAACAAAGAGAAACATTTTGTGATTTTATGTACCTGATAATATGTGGAAAGTGCATTTTTTTTTCTTCATAGCTAGTCTTCCTTTTTATTTTTTTTTTCCCTTGGTGAAAAACACATAAATGAGACAACAATCAAGTTACTTCCTGTCATCACAGTATTTCCAGAAGGAATCAGTTCAGTACATGCACAGTTTAGATTTATAATTTACTTTAAATGGCGAGGCTAACAAGTGCTGATATCGCTTACAGAGAGAGGAAGAGTCTGTGAGCTGTCATTGTCACTTTGGAACAGAGATTTATGTTTTTTAGATCAATCTGTCTTCTAAATTATCTGTGCTTTTTAGGATTTTAGTGTTTTGACTTTGTTCTCACACTAAGTTGAAAACACAGCGCTGAACCAGCTTCTAAGGAGAAAATTAAATCTGTGCCAGCTGAAACCAGGACAATGTTGATAACACACTGATGTTTTCAGTTGTTGCTGGGTGATGTTTATACTAAATCAAGGACTTCTCATTTTTTTGGGCCTTGCCAGTGACAGGGCTGGAGGGGCACAGGGAATTAGGAGGGGACCCAGACAGCACAGCTGACCCCAACTAGCCAAAGAAGTATTCCATGCCATGGGATGGCACGCTGAGTATATAAACCTGGGTAAGAAGAAGGAAGAGAGGGACATTTGGCATTATGGCGTTTGTCTTCCCGAATAACTGTTGAGCATGATGGAGCCCTGCTTCCCTGGGGATGGCTGAGCACCTGCCTGCCGATGGGAAGTGGCAAATTAATCCCTTGTTTTGCTTTGCTTGCATGTGTAGCTTTTACTTTACCTATTAAATTGTTCTTACCTCAACCCTTGAGTTTTACATTCCTTTCCAATCCTCCTCTCCATCACTCTGGGTGAGGGGGAGTGAGCAAGCAGATGTGTGGTGCTTGGTTGCTGGCTGAGGTTAAACCACAACAGACTTCCCCTCCCAGTTGATCTAAAACACGTATTTATAATAACGAGTTTAAAAATCTGCTAGGGTTTCATGACCTCAGAATTTTTAAAAGCAACACTTCGCAGAAGAGCATAAGGCAGAGGCAGAGGTGCCTATAAAAATTATAGAATCATGGAATCATTTAGGTTGAAAAAGACCTTTGAGATCTTCAAGTCCAACTGTTCAAATGTCTCGTGTTCTGATAAAGTATTTTCCCCTGAAAATTCTAAACATATCTTCTGAAGTATTTTTGTGACTTTTATTAAAATTAAGTTTATTAATTTAACAATGAGGTTAATATACAGAACATAGTAATGATCCAATCCAGAAGAAAAGATGTTTTTTATTCTCAAGACTTTCATTGACTTGATTCATTCTTTATTTTCTGGACTTTTGTAAGAACACAAAAGGTAAAACATACAAGGTGGGCACTTCATTATCCATAGGAAAAACAGTTCTTTATTAAAACCTCTAGTTAATTTTTATAATGTCAGTTGTTATAAACTTAAGTTATATAAGTAACACTTGTTTATGTGTCCCTCTGGAATTTATTAAGTCTGTTAAATTAATGTTCGGGTGATTGTTCCAGCAGTTGCTGATTTCTGTCACATTAAAGCAAGTCTAGACTGTAACATGTCTGCATGCACTTACACAGATTTAGCAAAAATCATCCTCTATCTGGCTTTAACGTCTGGTATTCTTTTCCTGCAAAAATAAATTTCAAAGAATGCATACGAGATTTTCTAGCTGTCTGTAAGATTTTCTGTTTACTTTGTAGAAAACATTTAAGAGAACTCTAGATGTAAGTTGTAAATCTACTGCAAATGATAGTTTGCAAAGATAGGGCCATCTGATGAATAATTAGATAATGAACTGATATGTCTACTTATAGAACAAGACACACTGTGACATGGACTTATTTCAAGGATACAGACTTTCAAGGTATTTATCTTACAAGAACAGAATTGTAAAATATAAAGATGTTTTGATCATGAAAGTGAAATATTGAAATGCATTATTGATTGTAATATGAGGCAGAAATCATAACTGGCAAGAACAATAAAACATTTTGTACTTTTCAAAATTAAATCCACTTTCATAATTACAGTCTTTCAAAAGCTGTCCACAGGGAAGTGTTTAAAGGGATTGAAACTTAAATCTTTGTTAATGTCTACAGCTTCCTTTTTTGCACATCTCCCTTCCATATTTATTCAGCTGTGAAATCGTCCTGGTTAACAACAGCAATTGTTTTTCTTGTTTCTACATTCCCAGGGATACCTTTTTTTTAAAAAAAAAATATTTCAAATGAGAAGTCACTTCTCTGGATTAGCACTGGAAAATTTACCTATAGCATTTCTTATTTCTTTAGACTACAGTATGAAAATAATTCAATCTGAGGTTGGTTGGAATATGATGACTTGTACACTAAAGAACATTTTATGAGCAGAGAAACACTCATTAACTAATTTACAGACAGGATTTTGGAATACTATACTTTGAGATACACGTTCAAATAATATATAAAATAAATGATACTGTAACAATCCACCCACAACAGTGAAAGCAATCAACCAGTGGAACCTGCCACCAAGAGTTATACTGGATTGTGTGCTATATCTTTTAAGATTAGGAATTATATCTGTATTGAATCACCTCAGAAATTTTCTAAACAATCTTACAGCCATTTGTTGAAAATAGAACTGTTTCTTCCCAAAAAGATTTCACCAAATCCTGTGAAGATTCCTTATGAAGCTGTCTTTGAACTAATGATGACCTGCCTCAGACTTTAGGAATAACATATTTCTCACCTGAACCTGAAAGTTCATAACCAGACTGTCCAGATGTATGTCAGCAGATTACCTCAGACTCTATGACCACTGAAGAGATGATTTCAGAGCCAACAATTCTGGGATGCCTATAGAGACAAGTATTTGAAAGTTCTTTGTCTAACAAGGCTTGGATTCAGGTGACCAAGGGTCTAATCAGAAGCAGCAGCTAAGGATGCAAGTCATTGTTGAAAAAAAAATGGAATTTGTTTTGTTTTCACTGATCCTATAGATTATTTGCTGAACAAAATTGTTAACGGCATCAATATCACCGAGCATCTGAAAGTCCATAAAACTGCTTTTATAGTGGAGAAACTACTGCATGCTTGTTTTTCCAAAATAAAATATACTCATTTTTTTTTAATCTGATACAAAATTAAAACCTACATTTAGAAAATTAAAATTCATCTTTTAAATAGCTTGACTTCTCCTGCTTCAATCACTTCTTGGAAAAGAAATGGTTCAATTCACATAACCATCCTGTTCCTTGCTGTACAATGATACATTCTGCTTATGAGATACCTTCTCAGAGTCTCCCTAACAAATATGCTTAGGGTGGAAGAACATCCAAGGAGCAAATGTGTAGCACACAGACAGCACAATTTAAAGGAGAGCAAAATATACTGTTCCTTAAGGCATCCTGAAGAAGCTGTTATGGCCAAATTAAGGAATGTGCTTTTACATTATAAAGAATCATTCTGGTCTGGTAAAAGTACTAAACTATCTGTATTGGATCTGGCTGAGATGGAGTTAACTGTCCCCATAGCAGCCCTTATAGTGCTCTGCTTTGTACTGGTAGCTAGAAAGGTGCTGATAAGACACCAGTGTTCTGGCTGTTACTGAGCAGTACCTGCACAGCACCAACCAACCTACCTCCTCTCCACCCTTTGCTGAAACAAGAAGGCTGGGAGTGGGGCAAGAGGTTGGGAGGGAACATAGCTGGGGCATGGATGACCCAAAATGACCAAAGGGGTATTCCATGTCATAGAATCATAAAATCATATATTCATTTAGGTTGGAAAAAACCTATATATCACCAAGTTATAAATATGTCATCATCAAGTCATAAATATGACACTACCCAGTCCACCACTGTCATATGAAATCATGCTCAGCAATAAAAGATAAGAGAAAAGAGGAGGAAGGGGGACATTCGTTATTAAGGTGTTTGTCTTCTGAAGCAACTGCTATATGTACTGAAGCCCAACTTCCGAGGAAGTGCCCAGACATTGCCTGCTGACAGGAACTAGAGATAAACCTTTTTGCTTTGCTTTACTTCCACAGGGCTTTTGCTTTTCTTCATTCAACTGTCTGTATCTTGACCCACAAGTTTTTGATTTTTTCTCCTCCATTACTCTGAAGAGAGGGAGTGATAGAGCAGCTTGGTGAGCACCTGGTGGCCAGCTGAGGTTGAGCCACTGCGTTATTTCCTCATTCCTCTGTGTTGCTTGTTTCTCAAGGAATGTTCTAACCCCACAGAATTTGTGGGCTTGCTATGAGATATAGTAGGTGAATTCCTTCTGACTGTAACATTTATGGTTCCTTCAAAATTAAGTCAGTTCCCACCCTCCCCCCGCCATTATCAGCCACAGGATCTGACCCAGCTGACATGATTAAAGTTTGATGGTTGTGCCTTTGGTAAACTTCTTTCCTTTTTTTCTCCTTACATAATTCATGTTGTGTCTGTCTTTGTTGTCTATCTTAATTCAATCCCTTCCATCTAAGAAGCTGAGCAAAGTTACTCTTATCAGAATAACTCAATGTACCCTTTCTCATTAGAAGTGTTAGCAAAGTAAGGAAAATATTCCTGTCTAAATGGTGTAAAGGTGGAAACAGATTTGGATGAAGAAAAGGAATGAGGAGAAAGGATTTTCTATGTTTTTTATATTGTTTTTCCCACAATTTCACAATTTCATTTTCTCTCTGTCATGTTTTTCTAATTCTTTTTAGGGCTTCACATTTTTTCCTTTTTGAGCTTGAGAGACTGAAGAACAAAGATGGTATCTGTTTTTTACTACTGAACAGCCTGGAAATTCTCAGTAGAAGAACTAGTAGTAGAAGAAAGAGAAGGTGCTATTATAGCTAATCAGAATAAGGAGTTTCACATATTTACAGTACAAATGTTTTTAAAATAACTAGTCAGTGATTCTTTTCATAGATTGTTAAAAATGCACCTTTCTATTGTTCTTAATTGTTATATAAATCTGTGAACAATTAGCAAAGGCTGCCAAGTTTATCAGCTGTACTAGTAAACTAAATGGTTAAAAATAAATACTTATTTTCTGATTGTGCTTCTTCCGCCCCATAATCAAACTGAATGAAAAAGAACAGAATAGCCACTCATTCTTGATTCTTGTTTCATCCTTACTACTTGTTTTTGGCTAGACAGCATCTTTGCATTTTGATTGCTTGAAAAAAGAAAGTCAGTATGAACTATGATAATTTGATGCAAACTAGAGGAATAACTAAATGCTTATTTGTCTACATAGCTAATGAAAGCATATTTTGTTATTTCACTCTGTGTGTGTGTATATATTTTTATATATGCCTATTTTTATATGTATATATGTATAAAAATTAGGAGAAATCCTAGCACAATGGAGACAATCCTTTCAGCAATGATTTTATTAATATCTTACCATTGTTACAATATCAATTTCAGTAATGCTGAATTAACTTAAGTCCTTCAGGATGAGAAGGGTTGGTTTCTGTAATGCACTATAATTTATAAATCAGATATATGTCCCCTCCATGATCCCATGCAAATAACCAAAATGCTAACAATTAAAATATCAATTAAAATATTTAAATTAGTCTTGTGAAGATAAAGCCTTAGGCTAAAGCTCAGAAATAAATTTGGGTTTTGGCTGTGTTAGAACAATTGCAATTTTATATAAGTCACAAAAGAATAAAAGTGAAAATGTCTTGTTATCAGGCATTTTAAAATCAACTATTTTTTCTTCTTGTTTTGGAAGAGGTGCTAATCATCCCAAGAGGAATTTGGAAAGCACTTTTAGGTCCCAAGTTTCCAACACTGTATGCAGAATAAGACATTCAGATGAAGATCTAATTTCACATTCAAAGTTAGAGAATTTGGGTCTATCCTTCTCAATATTGAAACCAAATCACCTCAGGTTGTAAATTAGAATGAAACTGACACTTGGATTAATATATTAAAAATCAGGCTGATCACAGAAATAGATCAGGCAGTAAATCTGTTCCTCCCTTTGCTGTATACATTTATGTTTAGCCTAAAAAAGCTATAAGCCATTTTGAGAATTTTGTAAATGTAGCCTCAGTTTTGATGATTGACATTATTTCTTTGTGGTAAGTTATAATGGGAATCCAGTGGAAACCTGAATAAATACTTAGGAATTGAAATTCAAACCAGGTCTACTTTTTAAGAAAGGGAGTAAGTAAGTATCACCAGCATACTAACAAAAAACAAAAACAATCAAAAAAAAAAGCAAAAGGATATCAGATGTGGAGATACATTATTTTGTTGTCAATTATTGATAAAAATGAAGGTGGAGGAGGCTGGAGATATTAAAATCTTTACAAGAAGAGAAAAAAGACAGGGTTCATGAGGGAAACATGCCTTAGCCAATGGCCAATGTTCAAATGTCAGAGTATTTTGACTGAAGCCTTTTTAAATATTAATAAATTTGTGCATTGTAAATATGCAAACAAAGGGAAAAAATGAAGTTTTGGGGGAAAAAAAGAGATAGAAGGAAAGGGCAAAGACAGTAACAAAGGTGAGAAAGTGGGAGATCTGCAGTGGTAGCTGAAATGCTTTTCTGTCATTGAACACCAGCTATGTAAGATAGATGAATTCTTCCCAGTATGTTATTTCTTCCACACACAATCACTAATTTTTCATTTATAAGATGCTTGTGAACTATGCTGAGAATGATGAAATAACACTAATGACAAGATTAAGGGTCACATATTGACTCCTGTATCTCACTTAATTGGAGAAGAGGGAAATAAAAAAGGCATTTGCCTTTTCATACAAGCTGATGATCATCCTTTTTTTTTCCAGTTTTTCCTCTCAATTTGCCAGCATCCTTCCTTAAAACTGTATACCTTATTACTTCACTTTTCTCCCAACAAATATACTGCATTGTAAATGTTTCCAAATGAGATTATTTTCTCTCTTCTAAGGATATAGAGCTTGTAGGTTTACAGCTGAGAGGCACATGGTGCCCATATGGGAAAAGCATGTCTAGCTACAGTGGGATTTTTTGTGTCTATTACATGGATCTTTCACAAAGGAAAGAACTTTTTCATAGCTGCAGAGACTTTTCTTTGTAATAAAGAACTGTTGGGAAATGCTGGCAACTTTACATGCTTCAGTAATCAATTTCTTTTTTTTTTTTTTTTTCAAATGCATTACAAAATCTATTTTTTATTTGGAAAAATCTGACATTCTCTGCTTCTCAAGTTTGTGAAAAGCTTTTGAAGTGGCATTCATGATTCCAGCAGATGCTATTCAATGTATATGTAAATGTATAAAAGTATAGTTTCTGTTTTGATTTCTGCATAATTTTAATTCACATTTGTTGCAGACAGTAGAGTAATTGAAATTTGATTATATGAAATGAAAAAGTAAAATAACACATATACAATTAAAATACCTTTTTTCCTTGTTACTTAAAGAACCAAAGTAAAATAAGCTTTTAATTTTAACATGCAGGGTACTAAGAGAGATTTTAAAGGTGGCTGGTATGAGTTTTCAAGAGAATATAATATAATTTTAATATACTTTTCAAGATATTGTCAGGTCAAAACAGGGGTTTTGTTTTCTTCATTCCATGTATATAATTTCAATACATGAGAAAAAGAGTAGAAAAAAAGAAGATCAAGTCCTGAGTCTGAGTGTTTTTGACCATATCTTCAGAGTACAAGGACAGAGAATACCTGGTGTTCCTCCCTGGAATGGGGCCAGGAACAGTACTGGGATGCCCCATGTAGGATGTGTGCTCTGATACAGGTGCTGTAGTGCCACATGGAAGAGATGTCAGAAATGGATGAGCAAGCTTTGCTGCACTCAGCATGAGAATAGAAGATAAGCAGCATCTCCAAAAAGAACAAAGGCAATGGCATGAGCCCCATAATAGTGGGAAGGAAGGCATGGCCAAGACAACAAAAAAACAGAAAGATAAAAGCTCTCAAGTGGGTGGCAGCTGGAAAATATTGCTTCTAAGAGCAAAAGAAAGGTTCACTCTCCACTTGTAACTGATAAGAAAACAGATTCAGGACTTTTGAAACCGAGAAGGAGGAACACTCAACGGACAGACTTTTTTTTCTGTTTTTTCTACAGTATTTTCAGTCAAGGGAGAAGACTATGGCAAGAGCATTCATATGCAGTGAACCAACACCTGGCTGCATTACAGTTTGGCCTATTCAATAATGGCGCATAATTTGATGAAGGAAAACTACTGTCAAGAAATGACAATACAGCTGATAAAAACAAGGAATAGCAAAATTATTAACCTAGTAAGAGCTTTAACATAACCTGACAGGGTGATGGGCATCTAGGTTCAGGAGTCATTAAGGAAGAGCCACAGAAGAGGAGATTCTCCTGGAATAAGGGACACTTATGTTCCCTCTCAGAAGAGAGGACGTTCAGAAGCTTTTCTCAAGCACTTGTGCATTAACACAAATTACTCTATTGAAGTAAACAGGAGGAACTGGAAATTCTTGTATTTAGAGGGTTTTTGTGGTAGCACAACAGGAACACATGAATGAGTATAGACTGTTAAAGACTGATAAAGAGAGAACAGGGAGAGTTTCACTGTGTAAACCAGCTCCCTGGCTCTGCAGAGCTCCAGCATGAAGCCAGAGACTTATTTTCTGTATCTCTAGATAGAGGTCTGAAGATAATATGGTCAGAGAGCTGGTTTTGATCAACTGACAGAGGATGAGCTCAAGACGTCTGGAATTTTTGGCAGAAAGCCTATTTGACTAAGAAACCTTTTTGTGAACTAAAATATAAAAAGGAAGCATACAGGAAATTGACAGCAACGGTGGAATCTAAAATGTGTGTACAACATCTCTAAGCCTTTTAATTTTGTATGAGTGCTTGATCATTTAATCCACCTAAGGGTGTTGAAAGAACTGACGATGAAACTGGACTACTGCTGTCATTCATTTATTAAAAAAAATCCCACACTGTTCAGGCATTGTTTCCAACAACTCAGAAAATTAATCATTCTGTATCTACTTCAAATAGAGGGAGGACTGAAGAACTAAAAGGCCATTCAACCTCACCTCGGTTCTTAGAAAGATCATGAAGCATGTCCTCTCAAAACCCATTCCCAAATGAATGATGGACAGGGAGGTAATAAAATTTACAAAGGCCAACCTTAGTTGACGAAACTGAATGCCTTCTATTCTTAAACGATGGGCTACAAGGAGAAAGAGGCAGCAGAAGGCCTAGATCAACTTCAGGAAGGCTTTTGAGACCATTTCCTACATCAGTCTCATCTGGAAGCTGAGGAAGTATGGGCTGGATAAACAGATAGCTAGAAGAGATGAAATTTGGCTCAGCTGTGATATATTTATAGAACTGTGCCTTAAAACATAGAAGACACCTATTTCTGGGTAGGCAACTGCAGAATGAGTGGGATTCTCCAGGCCTACCCTAGATGCCAATGTGTGTACAACTGAATCAAGCTAATTGGACATAAACAGCAAAAATTAAGATGAATTCCACTCTTCCTCAGTGTTTCAGAACAACATTTAAAAAGAAACAACATAAACAAAATGAGACAGAAATACGAAGTTTTGAAGACTAAAGCTCGGGACTCAACATGTATCACATAATTTTGCATTGTGGAAATCAATGCATTTTTAAATTTTATTTGTTACAATTTCTCTGGCAAAGCTCTCAGAACTGTCATTGTTTTAGCAGGGCAGAATATCCTCTTCTTTTATA
Organism: Falco naumanni; assembly: GCF_017639655.2. NCBI lineage: Eukaryota > Metazoa > Chordata > Aves > Falconiformes > Falconidae > Falco > Falco naumanni. Next base: position 42,960,186 of record NC_054055.1, read on the forward strand.
TTAGGAAAGAATAAGAAATAAAACAAAATACTGGAGGGATTTTAATGAGGCAGTTTCAATGAGTCAGACTCAACTGAATTTGAAAGGAATTGTTTCTCCGAAGTTCACATTTCTTTATTGGTTTTCACTTCTGTTTTACTGAGGCTCTTCTCTTTGGCTTCTTATTCATAAACAGTACAGACTTGTGTTTGCATCCACCAGTTGTTAGACAACACCTGTATTTGTAAAACTACAGCTTTTTGTTATGAAAATCCTTGAAACCTATATAAACATCAGGGAGCCACCATTCTTCCAGTAATACAAGAATAATGGAATGAGTAAAATGATTATCATTATGTCTCTTGGCTTTAAAGTCCATCTGTTTAATCATGATCTGACTATTTTGCAGCCAGAGAACTGAGAAAAAGGAGTTCTCCAGAATATCTACACAAGCCACATTCAGTTTTAATAGCACTGAATTTTAGAGGTTTCCTGGAAGCACTTACATGTCCTGTTATATGCTCCAATATCCTGTTTAACATTATTTTATACTTCTCTAAAATTTGTTTACTGGCAGTTAAATGATAGTTCAATGTCTTCCTTACATATGTTCCATGCAATGTCAGCTGAACACTGTCAGTTTTATATTTTAGAGTTCAGCCAGACGCTATGTTGCTGGTTCATCAGAGAAATAAGCCATCTATCTGCACTTAGCTGATGTTTGCTTATTGATTCTGCCTAAGAGTTACAAGTGTCTATGTGTTATCTGGAAAATATATGAAAACATTCAACCAAGATTTAATGTGCCTTATGCATCAAAATGGATACAAAGATAGAAAAAAATATCTTGTGTTTTTCAATTCTCACTGGGAAAAATCTCAAATGATAAGATTATAATAAAAAGGAAGCTGAAAGAAAGAGCAATAGATCATTTATTATATCTTTCTGTCTCAAAGTAGCATCGGTTATTCTGAATCATCGTCATGATGGGAAGGAAACCGCTTGCTGACTAGCATGTCACCCTACCTGCACAGCTTTGCCTGTTGTAATAACCATCAGAAAATAGAGTCCTCAACTTCGGTGCTCTCAGATCTCTTGTACTGTTTTAAGAGCCAACATTACTCATGCCTCCGCATTAATAGCCAACAGGTTGCCTTTTTTGTTGCCTCCAACAGCTAGTCTGATAGCATCCTGCCACTCTATGTGCTAGGTTCTAAGCATCTTTTAGTTATTCATTACTTCAGCAGAGAGAAGTCTCCTGCTGTCTGTATCTGCAGGCAAGCACAAACACCAGCCTCAGTATACTTTGCTACTGCACCTCTTTCCTTTTAAAAGACACGCTGAATTTTCTGCTTTTTTAATCAATTGATGCTGTGCTTCAGCTGTATCTTTCACTCAAAATCCAGTTCCCTGTTCTTCTTCGTCTGCAACAGACTGGATGCGGTTTTTCTTGTAGAAGTTTATGGTGGAGAAGTAAATATTAAATTCAAATCTGAAAAAAATTTATTTGATGAAGCTTATCTAACTAGAGAAAAACATGTTAACTGAAAATGGAAAACACTTTTTTGTTTTAAAAAAACATTTTTGCATTTATTTTTTTTTTAATGTATAATGTCCTTTGAATTTCCTCATGGAAAATAACATCACTTTTCAAGATCCATTTCTGTTTATTTGAATATGTTAACATGGCCTCTAAACCCCCACCATTTTCATAATTTATAAATGTTTAGCATTGCTGATATGAAAAGTCGTTCCATCTTTCTATAAGGGTCAGTTTTCAATAAGAGGTACAATACTGGTACTACCTGAAATTACAACAGTACTTGAAATCATGCACTCCTATGACTTCAGTATGATATAACCACAGTGAGAAGTGAGAAGCCCTAAAATCTGCTGATCAGCTTCAGTAGAGATCCTCCATTTCCATGATAATAATTTAAGCCTTGTTCCAGTTTGAATTCTTCCTTTATTGTGGTTGATCAAAACGATATGCAATATTTGAACGCTTTCTGTACTGTTATTCATGTTTTCTCATTTCTATTGAAAATGCTCACTGATGCACCACAAACTACAGATATCTTTTTATGACCACATTAAACAGATGATTTATAGCTATTCCATAAAGGACCAAAAACCCACAATCTTTTAAAGGCAGATTAAAAAACCCCACTGTGTATCATTGTGCCCTATTAGATACAAGCTAGCTCTAAACAAGTATGTCTATGTCTAGTGGAGTGTAATTCCTGAGCTAATAATCCTTGCTATGAGGACAAACACATTATTCCATGCTTCAGCCTGGGCTGAGAGAGAAAAGTGACTGTTGATTACGAATGGCTCATATTAGGAATTACTAGCCTGTACTTGGGTGTGAGAAATACATGCAGTTTCCTCATTCCCACAAGCAAAAAATCAAACAAACATTGTGATAATACATATTTTTGTCTTCCAGTATTTTCAAATACCTCCTTGTCCTCCTCAATAAACAGGAAAAAAATAATTCATTGCCACCAGATATTGATCTTTTTAGTACTAGACCCCTTTTTATAACTTGTTGCTACAAAGTGAAGCAATTCTTTCTCCACAATACTCATATTCTCCTTTGTATTTTAAATTTCTTTAATTTTGTGTTATCAAAAAAATTAACTTATCCCTTACACTTTTTTCCAGTAAAGATTGTAAAAATTATTTGAAACCTATCCTTGATGAATATGACTGTTAATATTCCTCTATCCCTATATTTGTTTGCTTACAGTAAAAATTATAGCTCCTCTTCTAACCAGCTTTTCTCCTCCCTAGAGTTGATACTCATGCCTATCATTTCTACTGTGCATAATTTGTAGTGCAGGTATATATCACATGCTTAAGTTCCAATAGACTAAATCCACTGAATTTTATTTAACCAAGAGAAAAACCAAATATCCCACCCCCCTAAAAATACCCCAAAAAAAACAGAAAAGCCCAAACCCACCAGTTTGCTGTTCAAGAAAAATACTAGGCTAGCCACACTAAAGAGGTCTTCATTACGCACATGCTATTTATTAAAACATTCAATTTATGAAAAATTGCCCTTTTAAAGTACAGAACTGCAGCTGTATCCCTACATTTGCTATGTCTGCCCTTTTATATGAATCAAGTCACAGATATCTAGGACATTTTCTTTTCTATGAGCAATTTTACAATATCCCTTTTGTTTACTAAAAACAAGTGGAATACATTATTTGGAATATTCCCTTAACACTATAATAAAGTGCTTTTCAAAATTATGAATGCTATTTCTTACTTAATCTGTATTTCTAAAAATTACATTTTTAGTACTATGTCTGTTTCCAGTAACATAAAAAGAAAATCTATCAATACCTAAATCTGCCCTCCACCCCCTCCACCCCTCCACCCCCCATAGTTCTTGGTCTAATACTGTGGTTCTAGAACTATCCCAGTAAATCTTCTCCTACTTTTAAAATCTTTCATACTATTTATATTTTCACATATTTCTTCATGTTTCATCCTTCCATTTGCATTCATTTCCTCACTTCTCTGTTTACTTCAAATTTCCTGAATTTTTTTATGGTCTTCAATACCTATATTCTAACTGCAACTGCTAGATTACTGGGTTTTATCTTATTGTTAACACTCAAATACTGCTCAAGTCTTTTTTCTTTTCTGTGAATGTCCTTCCATCACAATAGATATTTGGGGAGTTTCTTTGGTGTGTATATACTTGCTGCATTTTGAAAAACAAAACAAAAAAATAACAAAATAAAATAAATTAAAAAAACCACAAATAAATCCCCAAAATCTTTAGGATCAGTAAAATGCCTTACATTCTTTATTTTTATGAAAGAAATATGTTTAGATTTTGCAACACCAGGTTTGTCTCTGAGGGTCTATGAAAGCTGGTTCCCTTCACAGAGACTGTTCTATTATATACTTTTATGAATAGGAATTGCCAGACATTGAAAGTCACAACAGTTTAGAAACCATGGCAGTGGAATTCGATGCTGATAGACATAGGGCACTATAAATTCTCCTGAAGTTGTACTACAGTTATGTTTAGCAAATTTATCAGTAGGACAGATTTATCTTTGGGTTGTTGACTAATCAACAGGTTCATGGAAATGAATGGAAAGAAAATCTTTGGAATTTGAAATGAGAAGCGAATAGAAAGAAAAGGAACAAATGCTGAAGTTGTCTTGATGAGAAGACAGTAAGGTGATTTGAAAACCATCTGGAAGTCTGGGCTGAGAGAGTAATGACCACTGGAACAAAGTCTAGTTGGAGGCCAGTGACTAGCGGTGTACCCAAGAGGTCAGTACTGGGTCCAATCCTGTATACCATCTTCACTAAAGATCTGGATGATGGGGGAGTGTGTACGCTCAAGTTTACCGATGATACAAAACTGGGAGATTTGGCTGTTACACCACAGAGTTGTGCTGTCATCCAGAGGGACGTTGACAGGCTGTAGAAGCAGACTGACAGGAATCTTGTGAAGTTTAACAAGGGGAAGTACAAAGTCCTGCACATGGAAAGAAACCACCTCAGGCACCAGTGCGTGCTGGGGGCACCCAGCTGGAAAGCAGCTTTGCAGAAAATGACCTGGGGGTCCTGCCAGACACCATGTTGAATATGAACAAGCAATGTGCCCTTGTGACAAAAAAAGGCTAATGTCATCCCCAGCTTCATTAGATAGATTGTTGCCAACAGGTCAAGGGTCCTTCCCCCTCTGTTCAGCAGTGGTGAGACCACATCTGAAGTATTGTGTCTTGTTCTGGGCCCCCCAGTACAAGGTAAGGTGTCTGATGAACATCTACAAAGATGATAAAGGGACTGGAGCATCCCTCCTATGAGGAAAGGCTGAAAAAGCTGGGACTGCTTATACTAGAGAAGAAAAGGTTCAGGGGGATCTTATTAATGCCTATAAATACCTGAAGGAATGGTATCATGTGAATGGAGCCAGGCTCTTTTCAGTGGCGTCCAGTGACAGGACAAGAAGCAATGAACAGAAACTGAATCAGAAGGTTCTGTCTGAATATGAGTAAACAGTTTTTCACTGTGAAGGGGACTTAGCACTGGCATAAGTTGCCCTGAGAGGTTCTGGGCCTCCTCAAGATATTAAAAAAGATATTAAAAAAATCCATATGGATATGTTCCTGGGTAACCAGGTCTAGGCAGCCCTGTTTGAGCAGAAGATTTGGACCAGGTGACCCCCAGAGGTTCCCTTCCAGCTTCAACAACTCTGTCCACTCAGTATTTCATCAATGGGAAGGATGATATATGTCTTTGGAAAAAGCAGCTGCTGTTCATGGAAAATGTTTTGGTTTTGTAGGAATCAAAAAACAAACCACATTTTTTTTAAACCAATAAACCTGAGATTAAATAAACTTAACCTCTTCTTTCTTACATCTATTTCAGAAATTCCCTTGAACATAAGAAAATTCCACCTTTTACTCCATTATCTCATAACAGATTGCTGACTCATTTCTTTAAAACAAATTATTTTATAACTTCCACTTTATTTCTAAAATTATTTCAATGATGACAAAGCTGGTTTTCTTACAGAAGCCTGACTTTGCAAAAATTTTCAACAGCTTCTTACTCCTCCAAGTAAAATGCATCATTGAAAGGAATTCATAAAATTTAGAAGATCCCATCCTACACCAGGTTCCTAACATCCAGAATCTATTCTTAATGTTTAATTTGGTGATGGTTCTTTTTTTCTCATCTTGTATATTACTGACCCATGTGTCACTGCTATTGATGCCGCTGTTGCTTTTTCTGTCAGATGTGCATAGAATTACTAAACAGTATTAAACGTACAGAATAGGTCTCTCATCCTTCTCTGGGAGTATTCTTCTAATTATAAATCCATGTATCAAATGCAAAGAAGTAATGAGAATGGCAAATAGATTAAAATCCTGGTCTCCCTTGGCTATGTAGTCAAGGGGATTTGAACAAAAGAATTTCCTACATTCATGGTTGTTGGGGTTTTTTGCCTTCTTGTCAGCTTGTTAATCAGCTTTCATTGTACAACAGTTACTTTAAACAAAAATTAATAGCATAAGCACAATGAACTAAAACCCAAGAGATCTATAATTTGTGTCTAGGCATAAGATATGGTACATGCTAATGTGAATAAAATGTGAAATATTATTATAAAGACATTAGGTTTCAGCTTTATTCTGTTTTACACTACAGTAACTTTATATTTTCTATTTAATAAGTATTTTCAGTGCAGAAGCAGCAAAAAAGCTGCCCTGTACTATGAGCATTGTTGGGTTTCTCTTGTTCACCATTAAAATCCCATACCTTCCCTCTTCATTCTCTTACTCTTGTACAAAACACAGGATCTGCAGAGGAACATCTACCCAATCCATGGAAAACTGCTATGTAGATAGCATTTCTTTTCAACCTCTTTTTTACATATAATCAACAGATTAGTCTGTGGCAAATAGGAATGACCATAACTAGTATTATTTTTATTCCCAGGTTGTTAAGGGAATTACATAGTGATTAAGGTCTTTTTTTGTAATTTAAGCATAAATACATCACAGAGGTGTTCATTGTCCATAAAATGGACTTTGTATGCCCACCAAATTTAGAATTAAGTTTACAGTAAACCAAAGCAAATTAAAATAATAAAAAAAACCGACTCTGTTGATTATGGTGAGAAATAAGCAATTAAAATATTTAATATTTAAATAAATTTCTAAAGAAGTCTCAGATATCCATCTCTGACATTTGATCCTTTGAATCTGCCCAATAGGTCTACATGGAAGTTGCTACTCATCTTAGTCTGTATCCCCAGTCATAGTTGTATTGTAATGAATTAAAAATAATGTCTAACAGGTGTTTCAAAGCTAATGTCTAGGCTCTGCTCAATCATGGAGATTTCAAAAGTAAGAAGAGTCAAACCAGTGGATACCTCTAACACAAAAATATTTCTCCTCAGATAATATGGCTATTTTTTGCAAAATACATTTGCAGATTTGAGACAATTTTCTGACTTAAAATGTCTCATGGACTCTAGGAAGTAATCTTACAGTTACTTTAACCTTTCCACTAGCCCATATAATCAGTAGAATTAGACAAAATACAAGAATAATTCAAACATATGTAAATTTAATGTTTTGCTTATTCTATTACTGGTGTAAACAAAAACAAAAAAAAAAATGGATGGACTCTTCTCGCTTATGTCTGGAAACGTACAATGAAACTATCTGTACCTGAAGAAGAAATATACTTCTTTTAGGTGAAAATATAGACTTTGGAATCAGGAGAAAGAAAGGGGCATCTCTAGAGTTTATGTCTTAACTGTAGATATCCTTACTGAAGCTATCTGAAGTTTGGTGAGAATACCACCACAAATGAAAATGTAGTTATCTGTCTCAGACAATCAACATGTTTGCATGAAAATCATCAGATATTTTTTGCTGAACTCTGGGAGTAAATATTGTTGAACCAGAAAATATATCTAATTGTCTAAGAAAAAAAAAAAAAAAAAAAAAAGCTATGCATCCTGCTTTATGTGTAAACCACTAATCCATTATAACCTTATGTTATGTCTGTTATTTTCTTTTAAAAACTTCAATGACAGTATACTGTCCTATGAGTATAGTAGTCATGAGTTTGATGATAACAGTCACTAACTGAAGACAGCTACTAAAACACACTTATAATATTCAGGGAACATCCAAATACTTAACAGTGACAAACCTGAATAAGCCAAATTGACGTAGCATTATTGCTATTATTTGGCATATTTATATTTAAGAAATGCAATTTTAAGATGCTTTTTCTGCATACAGAAAAATAGAAATACTAAACTTTCTCCTATGTGTGTGCTTGCAATAAACAGACATAAATGTGAATAAATGCTGGACATACATTATTGTAAAATAGAGGTGACAATGGGGATACCTTGAACTTAGTAAAAGTTATTGGCAGTGCATAAAGAGATTTGGTTTAATGAAAATTTAACAGCATAACCCGACTGTTGCAGTCAATATAAAGCTATTCATATTAACTAGTATAAAGGGTCAAGAACTTCATAGTAAGAACTTCAAACTATGCTATTCTATTTTTCCATAAATGCTAAAATGTTTCCTGTAGTTTTTATTCTTTTTTTGGTTATTTCAACATAAATTGGAATTTATCAAATCATTTAAGTAGAAAAAGTAGAAGTGGAAAGATCCGGCATATCTTCCTTTTTAAAAAAAATCCATTAAACTCCAAAGCAGTTTCATATCAATAAGGGTGACAGTCTATATCCCATGTATTTGATCTATATAAAGCCTACCCATCCAATGGAGTAAGAAAAACATGTTATTTTAATGAGGAATAACCACCAGAAAGATCAAATAGCAGATTTTTCTAAGTGTGTTGTAGAATAATTAGAATTAGGAGAATTACAATTTTTAAGGAAAAAAATAGAATAGTGATAGAGTAATCATCCCCTATTTCTATATTTATTTATATATATATTACATTTTTACATAAATTTATCCATATTCTCATGTGTCAGAAATAGAACTCCTTGAACTTCTCACAGACAACTTCATAAAGTTGTTTTTGTATATCAAGAAGAGAAATGTAGAATTTATTTTCTCAGAAAAAATATTACAAAATAATGCAGTGGAATATAAAAATTTTGTTCACTTTGTATCTGTTACCAAACCATACAATGGAAATGATGCTCTTTCTTCACTTTCTTTGAAAAACTCATAAAATATCACTGTGCAGTTAACAGCTATCACAACTTTTTTTTTTTTTTTTTCAGATAGGTTACCTATTTGATTACTTTTTACTTTTTCCCTGTTACAAGTCAATTGTCAGCTAATCTTTTCACACGTTCCTTGTATGACATTTCTATCAGCCTTTTGTGAATGGTTAGTGCTAGTAAGCACTGAGCTAAAGATTTACTTATTTCCTACTGATAATCAGTTTGAATTTGTTGAAATGTAAGGATTTTCTGGGAAATAATGATAGCTATAATTAATATATGGAGAAGCAAAAAAGTATTAGACAGTGACTCATTTAAAGAAATACTAATTTTAATTCAATCGGCTCTTTATTTCTTATTATTCATTAACTTAACTTCATGACATGATTTATGTTAATAACATTGCAAATACATAGTATCAAATAATGTTTCTTAATTACTGCAGAATAATCCAAACTAACTCTGTAGACTGAACTTCATTAGTTTTAAAGTAATGCTGCTTATATGAGATCAAAATTTGTAGATATGTAGAACCACCCATAGATACACAGGAAAGACAGCAAATCATAGTAAGAGAAATGCCAAGAGACATTGGAAAAACTGTACATGACATGTCATGTACATGACATGCATCCAGAATAAAATTATTACAGTTCTGATATAATTAGACTGCTATTTTCGAACCATTGAAAAGACACTATAGCCATAATATCTATCAACTATTAATTTATGCAACATATAAATTAAATATATAAAATTCCTGTGTTTCTCTAAAGTACACAGATATAGACATCTAAAATCACTTTCATTCATATCTGTACAACATTTTCTAAAGGGGTAAAATAGGCTTTTTAAAAAAGCTTTTTCTCAAAACAAAGTTACAGTTCTTTAATCAAAATAGATTTAACCTCTTCTTTTGGTGTCCTTTTTAAAAAAAAAGATACTAGTGGTATTTCTATCTAGGTACTGTATTTTTAAATAGCACATGACCATAAGTAATAAGATATTTCTAGATTAAGCATAAGTATGCAAATTTTAACTCTTTTTGTTCTACCATCCTTAAGGCAAATGATCAAACACTATTATGAATACTGAGCTCCTAAACTATATGTATATCCAGTTTGTTACTGATGTTCAAAGATGCTAAGGAACAGAAACTTTAAGTAGTTTCATGAAAGTTTGAGCTAAACAATCAAAACAGCCTAGGTCACTGAAGGTATTTTTTCTGGTTATTTTTCTTTAATTTATCTAATAAATACAGGTTTTTAGCAGATGTTTTTGAGAATCTCAATCCATGTAAATATATGAAATTTCTCAATGCTTTTTTTTTACTATTAAAACTTTAGTATAAAATATAATGTACTGTTAAATGAGATACAAATACATGAGGACACAAATACTGTGAAAATTAACTAAGACACAAGAAACCTGACTCAGAATGCTGGATTATGCTTTAAATGTTACAGATGGGAAATTTCTTCGGTAACACGAAGAGTGATGATTATTTGAGAAGTACAAGGATAGATTGTTGCACCAAATTAATTACAAACAAAAAGTTGCAATTCTGGTAGAAATTTTAGGTGTTAAACCTAAATATCATAAAGTGGATGGTTTTAGAAAGTAAATCTTTGCATTATTTCCCACTGTTTTCTTCTTTCCTCTTTTCCTAACTCAGTAATGGTGGGGCTTATTCTCCTCTCAGCACCTCTCTTGACAATGGGTTGCCTTCTCTGACTTTAATTCCTGGACAATGAAATCAGTTCTTTACACTTTTCTGGTTGACTTCCCTCTGGCTCCTCCCCCACTCCCCCATGGTTCATTATCTTTGTTTAAATTCTTTTCCCCCCTCTTTTTTTCTTTTTTTTCTTTTTCTTTTTTCTTATTTTTAGCAGAATATAGAGGAAAAAAAAAAAAAAAGATATGGAAATGAAATGTTCCTGCATTTTTGAGAGGACTTGTTTTTCAGAGTTGGAGTTGTTGGCAGTTTTGTGCACCAAAGAATGACCTTAACCAATGGTGCTCTTCTGTTGGCTTTCAGCCACTGTATATAGATCAATTTAGAAATTCTTTTTTAATTTGCCTGAAAAAAATCAGTTACACACTCAGATTCACTCAGTCAATCTCAGTTGAGAATCTCCAAGTAAGACATATTACTGACATCCTGTCCTTATTAAGCATTACACATTGGTATTGTGAATTAACCACAGTCATATTCTAAGTGCTTCAGAGGGAAAGTTTGTCTGTCATGTCATAAACATCTTGTTTGTATTTGAGCTTCAGATGACTCTCTATTAAGTTGCTGTACTCAGACTTAGAGAATGCCCTAAATAATTGGAAAATTTGTTTATTTCTTCTCAAATACATTTTTCTAGTGTTTTTATGAAAGAATGAGTCATTTCAGCAGAATAAAATAAAATTATTTTACAAATGTAATAAGCAAAATATACTTTAACTTTCTACTCAGAATTTATTTCGCAATTTAAAACTTGCTTGTATTCGTATCTCATGCTGAATACTTGAAAAATGCATCAAATGACCACCAAAAAAAAATCCACAAAACATTACAAAATTACCAAGTAAAATCTACAGCACTCTTGTTTCTCATAATGTAGAACAGAGACATACAACAATTTATTTTAAACTACTAAACCAACATCATTAGTTTAACCAAGTCAGGCCTCTAAAAATCAGGATTATGATGTTCCAGTGTTCCAGCTAATTATCTTATAAAAAAATACACAGAGAGGCATTCGGTGGTAGTGGGGTTTGTATGTATTTAACAGAATAAAGGGCAAGAAAAAAAAAAAAAATTAACCAAGTGATTGCTTGAGCTGTGAACATCTGTAGTGACATTCATTTTCAAAGTATTGTACACACTTTCTAATTAACAAAAATCAATTACTTAAATATTAAGGAAGATTAAACTGATTGTGAAAAATCACTCTTGTTGGAACTCTTTTGATTTCTTTAAGCTCAGAGAAGTATAAAATCTGTTCCATCATTTAGTTTCCATTCTGGTGTACTAATCCTTAGCAAGCTAAACTAACTTTTTACCCCAAGGGACATATCCTTAATGATATAGCAACAACTTTGATTTACCTTGTAACACAGGCTGCAAAGTAAGATTAAGTGGGAGATGCATTTTTTGTTTAGCTCTATTTTCCCCTAGTTTCATACCAATAATGCATATAGGGAAAATTGGGAGGAAAATAACCAGTTTTTAAATAGCAAGAGACATAAAAACCAGCTAAAGTGTAGAAGTGCCAAATACACAAGAAAACAGACCTACTTTGTATTGGAAAAGTTATGGGGATGTTACATGCATTCTTACATTAGATATATGTGAAAAGGTAATTTGTGACAAGGTACATAACATAATTAAGCTAAGCAAGGAGATAAGGATGCAAGCTAGAGTGTAGAGGGAAAAAAAATGTGCACGTCAAAATCAGATTAAAGGATAACTTGGTATGGCATCTGTGTTCTGTTCATCAGGGCCCAATGAAATAATTCACCAGAGCATGCCAAAAGACTTACCAGAAGTCACTTAGAATCACTCCAGTATCTCTTAAGAATTTGAGGGAATAGATGTGGTCATGGAAGACTGGGAAGTTGAATAGATTTGTCTGTGGTGTTTGGCAGGGAGGTGGAGTTTTATCTTAAGGACTGTAGGGGCAAATTATAACAGAATGACTGACTGTCCCACAAAACACCTCATGAATAACTAAAGTCTAGTTGTTATAGCCATTCAAGGTGACTGGAAAATTATTCTCCAAGAATCTTTGTCAATGGTTAGGTGTACAATTGTGAAGCATTTTAAACTCAAAAAGGGTCTCTCTTAAGGTCAGGTTTTCATTAATGCTGTGATAGAAAACAGAGGATAACTTAAAAAATTTGCAGATGACATCCAGCAGAAAGGAGGTGCAACTTGACAGACACTCAGACTTCAAAATGGTCTTGGCAGATCAGTGCAGGATCTGAAATCAGGAAGATGAAATTCAGCTGAGACAAAAGCAAAGTGCTGTATTTCTGAAGGAGGAGAAATACTAATGGGAATATCTGAATAGGCATCGATAGTGCAGAGAGGACTTCTAGAAGTAACCACGTATCAAACACAAGATAAGTGCCAAGAGCGTGACATTGCTGCAAAACAAGCAAATCTCATTTAGGAATGTAATAAAAGCTTTTTTATTTTAGAGGCATTCTAGGCCTGCTAAACTGAGAGAGAATAAATGTCTCCCAGTTAGCAGTGAAAATGATTTATCTCAGAGACTCCAGCTCACTTTAGGTGGTGAAATAGTGAGAAAAATTGTTCTAGGACCAAGTTATCGACCTTGAACTTCCTGCTTAATTTTGGTTGAAGTCAAATAAAAACCTAAAGAATAAACCTAAACCAGGATGTAACCATTTATCTACTGGGAAAAAAAACCCGACTAATTTTTAGATGTCTTGTCTGCCTAGAGATAAATTTCAGTAAAATGCCCACTTGTCCATGTAGAAAATTTTGTGTTAGTACAACAGTAGACAACTAGCAACAGGAAGGCTCCTGGAGTTAGCCAGTAGGAAATTTTCTATAGCTAGATAAAGTTGTCTGGAGTCCTCTTTGTAACAGTGTTTTGAGGGTGTAACTCAAGACCAAAGGAAAGTATTTACATATACACTTAGACTGAGAGACACAATATGTCTTCTGAAGAGCAGGGCTCATTATTATCCTTTACTATCTGCCAAGGAAAAAGCTGATGGCAAGATTTATATTATAATTACTGTTTATAACTCTTGCTTAGAATGAGAAAAGTTTTGAAACCTCCTCCAATAAGTATCATGAATAAAACAGCAGCAGGTTATATGCCTTTCAACCTATGCAGACTTTCAAAGTTATCACAAACCAAATAAGCTTCTTATCCTGAAGCACCTCCATCAACCTTAATCAGACATCTCAGAGCATAGAACATCTTTTCTGTCTCACACTGCCCTGCCAGTGAGTAGACTGGAGGTGCACAAGAAGCTAGGAGGGGACACAGCTGCAACAGCTGACCCCCAGTGACCAAAGAGATATTCTGTTGCATGCAACATTGTACTCATCAATAAAAGCTATAGGCAAGAAGGAAGTGGAGATGGGCATCTGTCTTCCCAGGTAACTCTTGCATGTGATGGACCCTGCTTTCCTGGAAATGGCTAATCATCTGCCTGCCAAGGGGATACAGTGAATGAATTCCTTATTTTGCTTTGCTTGTGCATGCAGGTTTTTCTTTACCGGTTAAACTGTCTTTAGTTCAACCTGTAAGTTTTTGCACTTTTACCCTTCCAATTATGTCTCCCACTCCATCAAGTGGGAGTGAGCAAATGGTTGTGTGGGGTTGTGCTGGCTACTGTGGTTAAACTACAGCACTAAGTCCTTTATTAATGCGGTATGGCCTTTACATATTTATTCATTTCAGCTGAAATATGTATATTGCAACGAAAATTTGGGTGGCCCTTTAAAAAAAGGGAAAAATGAATCAGCTATAACTAGGGGGGGGAAAAACCCAGAAGACCATTTGCTGTTTGCTACAAGTATGTCACAGTAGGAAGGTGCTTGTGATGAACTGTGAATTACTTCTGTATTATCACGATTTACATCATACATTTTAGTTTCCTATACTTTTCAGAATTCGGACAACTGCTGTTAGTATTGTCAGCATCCAAGGAACATGCTTCAGTGCAAAAACTGATATATGAAGTACAATGTAATAAACTGACCGCTTAAAAAAGCAGTGGTCATTCTATACCCAAGAGCTTTGTCATTATTTCAAAAGCACTGACTCACCAGATTGGTCTCTCTATACTGCGCCCCTCTCTCCTTGATTAACGATTTATCACCATCAATGAGACATAGCCATATTGCAATGATTTCATTGTAGGTATCCAATGTTTTCCTGACGAACTAAATCATGCATTATACATAGGGGTCTGATTTGAAATTATAGACAATGGGACATATTTTTTAATAGACATGATTCATATACTGAGACTAGGATACTATTGCAGAGAATACCATGGAAGGTTTTTAGATCCATTCCTTGGAGGAAGGTAGTGCTCCCCAAAATAAAGGAAGATATAAAACATACAGGAAAGACCTAAGGCAAATCACCTTTCTCCTGCTTGCAGAATCTCACTTGTAAATATGGATACAACAGACATTACATATCATATGGGAGAACATATCTGCTGATAAGGTCTTATTCTGTATGACCACTGGTATTTTCATTATGGAAAAAGCAAAATCATTTCTGCATTTATAAAATCATGTGTACCTCAAAAAAAATATTCAGAATTATTATCTGATCTGTTAAACAAATCATCTTATTACAGAAATCAGCTTGTGGATAAATTTATACAAAGAGGATGGAATATATTCAACACATTACGCCTGAAGACATATCATATCCTTTGAATGTGTAAATACATGAAGTAAATAAGGTTCCTCAAAGTCTGTCATTTAAGAAATCCACATTGTTATATTTGTTTTAGATAGAAATCTGCACATCACTTTATGGTGGAAAATACAATTAACTGTTC
Source organism: Falco naumanni (assembly GCF_017639655.2). Taxonomy (NCBI): domain Eukaryota; kingdom Metazoa; phylum Chordata; class Aves; order Falconiformes; family Falconidae; genus Falco; species Falco naumanni. The sequence continues at coordinate 42,975,436 of NC_054055.1, forward strand.
TATAAAATGAAGGCTGGACCATCAATTTCTTGAGCTACAAGTTGTACGCTTCTTCCATTTTCTAGTTGAATTGAAAATACATAGTCACAACAGCCACTTTTGGCACTCAAGGTCATGTTCAAAGCAGCCAGTACTACACAGTTTGTTACCTATTTGCACAGAATTCACATTTGATCTTGGCTGTGATATGGATATGCACTGTTAATTTGTATAAGGCATTAAAGATCCATCAGAAAAGTTAAGATTTGGCACTTTCTTGATATTAATTGGACGGAATCAAAATAAAGTGGATTAAGTCAAATTTGTCATATTTATTTTTTAATTAATTAATTTTCTCTCTGCTATGTTCATATGTCTATTGGAAAGAAAGATCAAATAATTTGACCAGCTCCAACTGTGATGTGCAGCAGAAAAATGACTGACAATAAAAGGTGCATACTGCAAACTTATATTTTTCCTTTTGCAATATAACTCTAAGATAAAATTCCACCAAATAAGAGTTATACTATTTAGAATTAACAAGCCACCTAATTGTAACAGAACATGTTGCATCAAAAGGTGAGATTCGGTTCATCTTATTTTGGACCTTTGCAACCTAGGCAGCTACAGGTGTCTACGTTGTAGTTTAGAGTCTTTCTGTACTCAAGAAATAGACATTTTCAGCGACAAATTCATGTCAGTTCTGAATGAGATGAATCACGCTTTGGACCCAGTTGACAATATTAACTAGATCTTACTAGGAACCTCAAATTATTCTTTCAAATATCAACATCTGATGGCGGTTAAATGAATCACACCTACAATATTATTGAATTCATGATTTCTATTCTGGGTGCATCACGCAATCCCAGATGATGATGAAACACCAAAGAAACATCAGGGAAACCACCAAAGGGAAACATAAGCTTAGGTTTACATCAAATTATGTATTTTTGGTAGTGCTAGAGATATATTGGTGCCACTATACAAAGAGAGACGAGATTTCATTTCCAGTTCTGTGCATCCATAGTCAAGAAATATATGGAGTACATAAAGGGAAGGACAGCAAAAATTATCAGGGATATGGACATTTAAATTGACTAGAAGAGTTTGGTTTATAATTTGTTCATCTGCAATATTAAATTAAAAACGAACAGACTGTTTCTAGACTCTGAAATGTTGAAGATTTCTGAACCCAGTAGGATCGTGGCTTGCAAAAATTAATTCTAAATTGGGACTGACCACTTGATGAAAAGATTATCTGATGCATTTGATGATGTTGCTTGTGTTTGCTTTTTTTTTTTTTTTTTTTTTAATAACAGCACTAGTCATTTCAAAATATATGTGGTTTTAGGTAATTTAACATTCAATATTTAGCATTAATTCTAGTGTCACTATTTTTTATTTAAAAAATGAGAAACTGTGCCTAGAGAAACATCATGTTGTTTTTGGTGGAGTTTTTGATTAACATCTACTGTTTTTATTTTACCACAGTTTGTTGTTTCTGGGTTGTTTTTTTCTCTAAGTATCAGTATTCATATTACAAAAAATTGTTTGTTTTGGAATGAGTATTAATGTTTACTACTCATTGTTTCCCATTCAATTGTTTAAAAAATGATATATTAACTATAAAATTTTAACAACACTCTACAGTCTTGTTTGTTCAGAAGTGGACTTATTTCAAAATAATTTGCTGCACAAACTTATCTATCATTTTTGTCTTTGTCATTCTAAATCTGTTAAGAAGCTAAGTAGCAAACAGTAAGCTATAGATGTCTTTTATATATTAGTCTTATCAGTCCTTAGAAAATACCTTGTAATCTTGTTCACTTATATGTGCCTTTTATTTGCTACCTGAAATTACTTCCTCTTCTCCAGCTCCATCTTAATACCTTTTTGATTTGTTTTCTCCTCTCTTGATTGATCATGGCTAATAAGTTTTTCTAACAATCTTCTCTTCACTAATCTAACTTCCTTAAACTCATGCATTATTTGGATTCTTAATCTTCAGACCTTTTCCTTACAACTTCAGGTTGCTCTCCTGTCTCCTTTGCCACTGTGACTGATAATGCTTTATCAGGGCAGTCTTCTCTCTCCCTCTACTCTGTTGTGTTTCACAGGAAGTCCATCCTTCAAAAACTTCGCATACTTTTCAGCACCATTATCAGTTGAATATCTAATTTGATTTTTCAAAGATTCATATATAGCTCTGGTTCTGAATATGATCTTAATTTCTTCAGTGATTTCACATCTCAGCCTGCCTCTGACATTTCTATCTCTATTAATCATAACAGAATATGACCCAAATTTTTTCCTCAGAGCAGAATAAATTAATGGCAGTCAATGGACATTGGAACAACATAAAAAGAAAAACGCATAAATCAAGACAAAAAAATGTCCAGAAAACAGTTAAAATACGTGTGTTTATAACATTAGTATACCTCATTTTATTAAAAGACTTGCAGTAAGAAATACTGCAAATGTTGTTGTGAATGATTTAATGTTCAATTCTGAGTGATTTCACAATTGGTTTTCACACTGGCTAAATAATTTTCATGGTATTGGACAAAAACTTGCTTTTAATTAATCATAGAATTCCCCACCAATGGGAGCATTTAGAGTAAGATTGGATGGGGCTTTGAGCAATCTGATCTAGTGAAAGATGTCCCTGCTCATGGCAGGGAGTGTGAAGTCAATGATCTTAAAAGTTCCTTCCAACCCAAGCCATTCTATGATTCTGTGATTCTAAGATTCTAGAAGATAAATAGTATTAGCCCCAGTACAGACTCCTGGGGGACACCACTCACTACTGGTTTCCCCTTGGATGCTGAGTTTTGACTGCAACTTTTTGGAAACAGCCATGTAGCCAATTACTTATCCAACTAACATCCCATCCATCACCCATAGCTCTTCACTTTAGAGGGAATATTGTGGAAGATGCTCCCAAGGGCCCTATAGGAGACCAGCTAGGTAACATCCATAGCTCTTCCTTTGACCACTGATGCCCTCACTCCATCACAGAAGGCCACTACATTCGTCAAGCATGATTTGGCCTTGGTGAAGCCATGTTGGCTGTTTCTAATCATCACCTTGTCTTGGATATGTTTCAATATACCTTCCAGAACAATCTGTTCTGTGTTCATTCTGGGCAGAAGGGTGAGGCTGATTGATCAGTAGTACCCAGAATCCACCTTTTTACCCAATTTCAAAATGGCCATGATACTTCCCTTTTTCCAGTTGCAGTTTCACATCACTGCCATGATTTTTCAAATATAATAGAGCAATTTAATAAGTGTCATACCATCAAAAAGGAGCTTTAGATGAGTCACACCTTGAATACATTTCAAAACCACCAACTGCTATTTAAAAAAAAATTAAGAGGGATGTGGATTGTTGCAGCACAAACTAGTAGGCTGCAACAAGGCTTTACTATTGGTCAGATTCTACTGTCCATACAGTTTTTAATTCCTCGAGAAGCGAGGCGAGGCGAGGCTAGGCACCACTGCCTCTGCTGGCAGCTCCACAGGTGCCACCGGTACCACCTCACAGGCCCCCCGGAACCTTCAGGTCCCTACCCTTATGCTCTCCTGGACATGGCCCCATACATGGCCCCACTGCCACCCGGCCATGTCCTGTTGCGGCGCAAGCAAGCTATCAGACTGCATCAAGGCTTTACAGTCAGCCAGATTCTGTTTCACCTTTCTCCAGAGGAGGCGATTCGAGGGGAGGCACCACTGCCTCTGCTGGCAGCTCCACAGGTGCCACCGGTACCACCTCACAGGCCCCCCAGGACCTTCGTGTCCCTGCCCTTTTGCTCTCCTGGACATGGCCCCATACATGGCCCCACTGCTCCCCAGTCATGTCCTGTTGCGGCGCAAGAAAGCTATCAGACTGCATCAACGCTTTACAGTCAGCCAGATTCTGTTTCACCTACCTCCAAGAGGAGGCGAGGCAAGGTGAGGGGAGGGGAGGCACCACTGCCTCTGCTGGCAGCTCCACAGGTGCCACCGGTACCACCTCACAGGCCCCCCAGGACCTTCATGTCCCTGCCCTTATGCTCTCCTGGACATGGCCCCATACATGGCCCCACTGCCCCCCGGCCATGTCCTGTTGCGGCGCAAGCAAGCTATCAGACTGCATCAAGGCTTTACAGTCAGCCAGATTCTGTTTCACCTTCCTCCAGAGGAGGCGAGGCGAGGCGAGGGGAGGGGAGGCACCACTGCCTCTGCTGGCAGCTCCACAGGTGCCACCGGTACCACCTCACAGGCACCCCAGGATCTTCATGTCCCTGCCCTTATGCTCTCCTGGACATGGCCCCATACATGGCCCCACTGCCACCCGGCCATGTCCTGTTGCAGCGCAAGCAAGCTATTAGACTGCATCAAGGCTTTACAGTCAGCCAGATTCTGTTTCACCTTCCTCCAGAGGAGGCGAGGCGAGGGGAGGCACCACTGCCTCTGCTGGCAGCTCCACAGGTGCCACCGGTACCACCTCACAGGCCCCCCAGGACCTTCATGTCCCTGCCCTTTTGCTCTCCTGGACATGGCCCCATACATGGCCCCACTGCCACCCGGCCATGTCCTGTTGCGGCGCAAGCAAGCTATCAGACTGCATCAAGGCTTTACAGTCAGCCAGATTCTGTTTCACCTTCCTCCAGAGGAGGCGAGGCGAGGCGAGGCACCACTGCCTCTGCTGGCAGCTCCACAGGTGCCACCGGTACCACCTCACAGGCCCCCCAGGACCTTCATGTCCCTGCCCTTTTGCTCTCCTGGACATGGCCCCATACATGGCCCCACTGCCACCCGGCCATGTCCTGTTGCCGCGCAAGCAAGCTATCAGACTGCATCAAGGCTTTACAGTCAGCCAGATTCTGTTTCACCTTCCTCCAGAGGAGGCGAGGCGAGGCGAGGCACCAGTGCCTCTGCTGGCAGCTCCACAGGTGCCACCGGTACCACCTCACAGGCCCCCAGGACCTTCGTGTCCCTGCCCTTATGCTCTCCTGGACATGGCCCCATACATGGCCCCACTGCCCCCCGGCCATGTCCTGTTGCGGCGCAAGCAAGCTATCAGACTGCATCAAGGCTTTACAGTCAGCCAGATTCTGTTTCACCTTCCTCCAGTGGAGGCGAGGCGAGGGGAGGCACCACTGCCTCTGCTGGCAGCTCCACAGGTGCCACCGGTACCACCTCACAGGCCCCCCAGGACCTTCATGTCCCTGCCCTTATGCTCTCCTGGACATGGCCCCATACATGGCCCCACTGCCCCCCGGCCATGTCCTGTTGCGGCGCAAACAAACTATCAGACTGCAACAACGCTTTACAGTCAGCCAGATTCTGTTTCACCTTCCTCCAGAGGAGGCGAGGCGAGGTGAGGCACCACTGCCTCTGCTGGCAGCTCCACAGGTGCCACCGGTACCACCTCACAGGCCCCCCAGGACCTTCACGTCCCTGCCCTTATGCTCTCCTGGACATGGCCCCATACATGGCCCCACTGCCGCCCGGTCATGTCCTGTTGCGGCGCAAGCAAGCTATCAGACTGCATCAAGGCTTTACAGTCAGCCAGATTCTGTTTCACCTTCCTCCAGAGGAGGCGAGGCGAGGGGAGGCACCACTGCCTCTGCTGGCAGCTCCACAGGTGCCACCGGTACCACCTCACAGGCCCCCCAGGACCTTCATGTCCCTGCCCTTATGCTCTCCTGGACATGGCCCCATACATGGCCCCACTGCCCCCCGGCCATGTCCTGTTGCAGTGCAAGCAAGCTATCAGACTTCATCAAGGCTTTACAGTCAGCCAGATTTTTTCAATTTCCTCCAGAGGCGAGGCCACACTACTCCTCCTCCACCCAGCCACCCTTCTCACACACTCCTCAGGGCTATTTAACTAGCTAGCGGAACAAGCCACAGCTGCACATCGTCCATGTCAATCAACCCACTGCCGGTGAAGAAAGGCCACAGCTGCATATTATCAATGTTAATTAACCCACTATCTTCATTCCTCTACAATTGTTTTTAACCAAAAAGGCCGTGTCGATGATCCGCTGCAGGGCCCTTGTACAATCACATTAGAATGCCCAAGGAACTGCGCGCTCACTTTATTACTGTGGTGACATCCAATCTGGTGATCCCGGTGACATCCAATCCGGCGATCCCTGTTATTCAGGCTGTGATTTCACTGCATAAACTGGGCTTGTTGTGGGGGTTCCTCCCTGCGTTCCTCCCCCCATTTCCTGCCCTCTGTTGCCACCTTGATCTACATTGTTTGGCAAAATGCCCTGGTCTGTTACATCCATGGCACACCAGACCTGAGCCATCAGCCCTTCCCAGCCTCCATCTCTTTGGGCAGTCCTTCTTTAGGTGGCCTTCTTGCCCACACATGTAACAAACCGCAACAGACCGATGCGAGGTCCCTGTGAGTGGTCTCTGAAAGGGGTCCCAGCGAGGTGTCCCTGTGAGGGGATCCTGCAAAGGGCTCTTATGAGGGGATCCTGTGAGGGGATCTTGTGAGGTGTCCCTGCGAGGAGATCCATCAGAGGGCCCCTGTGAGGGGATTCTGTGAGGTTTCTCTGTGAGGGGGTCCTGTGAGGTGTCCCTGCGAGGGGATCCTGTGAGGGGATCCTACAAAGGGCCCCTATGAGGGGATCGTGTGAGGTTTCCCTGTGAGGTGTCCGTGTGAGGGCATCCTGTGAGGGGTCCCTGCGAGGGGATCCTGCAAAGGGCCTCTGAGGGTGTTACTGAAATCTCGGAATGAAGAACTTACCAACACCAATGTGATGTAGATAAGCAGACACTTCTTTATGGATGGCCGGGTGCGTGAGTCCTCTCACGATCAACGCACGCCATGGTTCAAAATCATACACCTTATCTAGGACTTACTCATACACATTCATTAAGTATTCATGCATAAACATAGTATTTCCCGAAAATCATTAACATACTCTCCTCCCATATCCGATTCTGCACAGTAAAGGTTAGAAAGGTCTGGAAATGGGTCTGGTGTATTATTCAGGTAGGTGGTACATGAGTCGGTGGTCACATTGTCCCCTGCCGGAGTTACCTTTCACTTAAGGTAACTGTTTCTTGGCAGGTAACGACAAGTTGCTTCACTCGACTCTCCCCAGTTCACGTTAATTCTCATTTTGACATTTTAGTACATTCTCCTAGGTTGCATATAAACAATCATCTTGAATCTTAAGTCTGTTATCTAAGTTCTAAACATTCCTACTAGGTGATTTTGACCAATTCCTTTGGCCTTGGTGCGGGGTTATATAGAGGATTTCATAGCAGCTGTTGCTGTACAAATGCAAGTTTCATTAAAATATTTCTTATAACTCTATATTCCTATTAAAATAACTCTATAAAATCAAATGTGGTTAATTAACTTATTAGCAAATCTGCAACAAGACGGGGTGCCTAGGACAGGGTGCTGCAGTCCAGGGGGAGTCTGGGGCAGGGCATCGGCTCCAGGGGAGGGCCCAAGGCAGGACATCGGGTCCGGGGGGGGCCTGGGGGAGTCCCGGGCAGAATAACAGGGATCCTGAGATAGGATGGAGGAGTCTGGGGAGGGGTCTAGGTCAGGATAATGGGGATCCTAGGGAGGTCTGAGGCAGGATACTGGGGGTGGGGTGGGGGCCTGGGTGTTGTGTGGACACCAGATTAATTCTCTCCTGATATTATGAATTGGAAGAACTATGAATTCTTATTATTTTAGTGCATTAGTTGTGGTTATTTACAGTTCCATATAAGATTAAGTTGATTATTAGTAAAAAAACACGATACGAGGGTCTGCGGTGGGGATCCTGTGCACACGTGTGCAGCTAGTTGCATGTGCAAAGAAAGCAGCCAATTGCACACATACACGTGCTTGCATGTGCAAATATGCGTGCACACACCATGCATGCACACACAGCTGCATGCACAAATGTGCATGCATGCACACACATGCACATACATTCGCATGCATGGCCACATGCACGAATACACATACATGTGCATGCAAATGTGCATACACACATTGCACATGCAAATGTGCATGCATGAATGCACACAAATACACAAATCTACACAGACACATACACGTGCACACACATGCACACAGACACACATGTATGCACACCTGTTTGCATGCACACCCCCCAACACACACCTGCCTGCACACCCATGCACCCGGGGGGGGCTGTGGGTGCCCCCGCCCATCCCCACGGCCGGACGTGTTGATCCTCTTTGTCCCCAAAGCACCTTAGCGCAGCTCAGCACCAGGACGCCCCGACACCCGCCCTTGCACACAGACCCGGGTGTGCACACGGGTGCTCATGCCCTGACCCTGGCCCTTCGGCTGTGCACACGTGTGCCCACACTTTGACCCCAGCCCTTGCACACGCACCCAGGTGTGCACGTGGGAGCTCATGCTCTGACACCCACCCTTGCACACACACACAAGTGTGCACAAGGACAGGGCGTGCAGGGCTGGGGCCACACGTGCACACACCCCTGTGCAGGCAGCCTGGCAGTGCGGGCAGGTCATGCAACAGGCAGTAGAAGCAGGCTGGCATGGCAGGTAGTGTGGGCAGCACAGGCAGTGCAGGCAGCCTGGCAGTGCAGGCAGCCTGGTAAGCGATACTCCAGGCATTGCAGGCAGTGCAGTCCCAGCAGCACAGGAATTCTGCAAGCTGTACAGATAGTGCAGACAGGTCGCAGGTAGCAGAGACAGTGCAGATGGTGCAGGCAGGGGATGCTCCAGGCAGCACAGGAAGTACAGGCAGCAAAGACAGCACAGGCAGGGGAAGAAGTGCAGGCAGGTGAAGCTCCCAGACAGTGCAGGCAGCACAGGCAGTGAAGGCAGCTGATCTCCCCAGGCAGTGCAGGCAGCAGATACCTCAGGCAGTGCGGGCAGGAGACACCCCCAGGCAGCACAGGCAGGGTAGGCAGGCGGTACCCCGGGCAGAGCAGGCAGCGCAGGCAGGGCAGCCCCGCCCGCCGCGGCTCAGCCCGCCGCCGCCCCCGCTGATCCGCCCCCCCGTCCCGGGCCGGGCAGGGGCAGCAGCGCCGGGGGCGGCGGCGCCGGGCAGGTAAGGGGGGGCCGGGCCGGGGAGGGGGGAACCGGGGCCCCGGGGTAGGGGTCCCGGGCCGGGGGGCAGCCTGCGAACGGGGGGTAGTCCAGACTCCTGGGTCCTCTGCCGGGGGGTGGGTCTGGCTGCGGCAGCGCGGGGGGACCCCCCGAGGGATCCCGGGGTAGGAGGGGACCCCGCGTCTCCCCTCTGCCCCCCCACCGCGGGGGGGACCCAGCGGGGCAGCATGGGGACCCCCCTATCCCGCTGTCGGGGGTGTCGGGGTGGCAGATGGGGAGAGCCCCCCTCCCCCTGCCCTAATTAGCTGCAGCTAATTGCGGGGGGGGGGCGGGTGGGTTGGGGTGGCAGCACCAGCATCTGGCTGGTGGGGGCGCCATATGGTCCCCACCCCCCACAGACGGGGAGGCTGGAGGGGACCCCAGCCCTGCAGACCCCGCGGGGGTGCACAGCACAGGGTGTAGGGCACGCGGTGCGGGAGGGGGCACACACGTGGGACGGGGCGGGGGGTACGCAGCTGTCCCACAGGGAGCGGGGCCGGCCTGGCATAGGCACATCACCCCCTGCATCGCCGGGGCCCAGCCAGCCCCCAGTCCCCGAGGCTGGTGAGACCACCGGGACGGGGTCACTCTGGTAACAGGGGCACCCAAGCACAGGGTCCTGTGGTGGGGACCCATGGGATGGGAACAGGCACGGGACATGGGCATGGGGACCCCAGGAGAAGGGAACCCTGGGGACAGGGACCCAAGGGTGGGGACAAGCATGAAGACCCCAAGGGAATAGGACCCTAGGGGAAGAGAACCAGGGATGGGGACCTGAGGGTGGCAGGCATGAGTCCATGGCTGATGGGACACAGAGGTGGGGGCACAGGGGGCAAGGGATGGGGACACAGAGCCAGGGTGCCAGCCCTGCTCCGTGCCAGCCCCACTCCTTCCTTCCCGGCTGCAGGCTGCCACCGAGGGCCCCGTCCCCGGTCCCCATGGAGGCACCGTCCTGCCCGGCCCTCCTGGCTGCCTGCCTGGCACTGCAGCTGGCCACAGGTGAGCATGAGCAGAGGTGGCACTGAGGATGCTGGGGACACCGGGGGTGGTTGGGGGCATGGAGGTGGGAGGGATGCAGTGGCTGGTGAGGACAGTGACCTGGGCCATGGGGACCTGAGGAAGGGGACCCTGGGGGTGGCAGCCATGAGACGTGGGGACCCAAGGAAGGGCATCCAAGGTACAGAGTCACCAGGGAATAGGGACCTGGGGAAGGGGAACCTGGAGGTGGAGACCGTGGCGGTGGCAACCATGAGAGATGGGGACCAAGGGGACAGGTTCACCAAGGAACGGGGGCCTGGGGAAGGAGACCCTGGAGTTGGGGACCCTACGTTATAGGGACCCTGGGAGTGGCAGCCATGAGCAGGGACCCAGGGGATGGGGTCACCAGAGAGTGGGGACTTGAGGAAAGGGGCCCTGTAGTTGGGGACCCAAAGATGGGCATCTGTGTGTAGGGACCCTGGGGATGGGGACTTGAGAGTGAGGGACTTGAGGGCATGAGGACCAAAGGGTGGGGACCCAGGGGGATGCTGTGACCCAGAGATGGGGGTCCAGGGAGTGGGACACAGGTGACAGTGACCTAGAGGCATGGGGACTGAGGAGTGGGAAGTTGGGAGTGGGGATCATGGACATGGGGACCTTAAGGCGTGGGGACCTGGGCGTGGGAATATGGGATGTGGGGAACCAGGGGCTGGGGGCCCAAAGATGATCATCTAGGGGACAGGGACCTCAGGGATGGCAACCAGAAGCTGGAGACCCCTGGGGATGTGTACCCCATGGGCAGGGAGACAGGGGATGGCTGGACACACGTCCCTGTCCCTGATCCCACGGTGGCAGCAGCCTGGGGCGACGGGTGCAGCAGCTTTGGGAACCTGTTCAAGGAGATCGCAGAGAACAGCGCCCATGGGAGCCTGGTGGCCCAGCTGCCGGCGGCAGGGGACACAGGCAGCGCTGGGCTCCAACTCTGCTTGGCTGGTGCCGACGCCATTTGGTTCTACCTGGATGGCCGCGGTGTGCGGCTCAACGTCTCGGCCGAGCGGGCCCTGGACCGTGAGGTGCTGCCACCACCCTGTTCCAGTGCACTGCCCTCCATCCTGCACCCATCCTGCACCCATTGTGTGTCCACTTGCCTCCATCCTCTGTCCATCCTCCATCCACCTGCACACACCCATCCTACGTCCATTCTCCATCCATCCTGCCTCCATCCACATGCCTCCATCCTGCCTCTATCATGTGTCCACCTGCCTCCAGCCACCATCCATCCTTCAGTCATCCTGACTCCACCCTGCACCCATCATGTGTCCAGCTGCATCCCTTCTCCATCTGCCATGTCTCTACCCACCTCCATCATGTGTTCATCTGCCTCCATCCTCCAACAGTCCCGCCTGAATCCTCTGTCCACCCTCTCCCCCCCCTCCATCTATCCTCTGTCCATCCTCCATCCACCTTACCAGATTTCTTAATTTATCTATTACCTCCTGTAAGGATTTCTCTGTACTGTTATCACAAGGCTTCTCCCTGCCTTCCTCCTCAGACCCACCCGATGACGTCACCGAGGGGGTATGTTACCGCACGGCGCTGCTGCCCGCCCTGACGTGATTGGTGCAGCAGGACTCGCTGCCCCGCCCTCCTGGGGCGGCGCGGCCGCCTCTTCCGGGTTCAGCTCAGGTACCGCAGGCTCCCGAGGAGGAACTTTTGGTTTGTCCGCTGTCTTATCTAAAAGCTCCAGCACTGTTGAACACGCAGGGGCGGACATACCCTTCGTAGGACGAGTATGCCCAACTCTGAGAAATGTAGCCAAGAGAGAAGGCTTAGGTCAATCACCCTTCTGCTCTGTTGGCTTTTCTACCACATCTCCCCCCAACGCTTCTATGGCTGCTGCCGCTACTTTTTTTTCCCACCTTGATAGTTTCCAGAGTGTTAACTATTGACCGCCACGTAGCTCCTAACGCTTTAGCTTCTTTTCCTTCTTTGCCTCCCTCGATCGTAGCATCCCAGAGGCAATTTCCCACTTCTCTCCATTCCGCAATACTAAACAATAACACGGGCTCGGGGATCTTACTCTTTTTTTGTGCCCAGCGAACTAAGGTCTCCACTTCTGTCTCTTTAACGCCCTCCCCTCTCTTAAGGAGGATGGTAGCTAAGAGTTTAGTTGCCGTGTCTAATTCCATCGCGGTCTTCTCAGAGCTCCCCCCTCTCACAGAAATGATATCAGCGGAGAAGCCCTGCCGCACTCGTTGCAGTCTTCGGTAGTGCCCCCCCCCCCCCCTCACAGAGAGGGAATCAGCGGGGAGCCCCGCTGCTCTTTACTGTTGCGGACTTCCTTAGTGCCCCCCCCTCACAGAGAGAAATTTAGCAGAGAGCCCCACTGTGATTTACTCTATGCGGTCTTACCACTGGTGGGGGTGCGATCTGCAGCTCCACACCGAACCCTGGACTCTGCTTTTCACCTTCCAGGTTCGGCGAGGCGAGGCGAGGCACCACTGCCTCTGCTGGCAGCTCCACAGGTGCCACCGGTACCACCTCACAGGCCCCCCAGGACCTTCGTGTCCCTGCCCTTATGCTCTCCTGGACATGGCCCCATACATGGCCCCACTGCCTCCCGGCCATGTCCTGTTGCGGCGCAAGCAAGCTATCAGACTGCATCAAGGCTTTACAGTCAGCCAGATTCTGTTTCACCTTCCTCCAGAGGAGGCGAGGCATGAGAATTCTCATTCTCAAGGAATGAGAAACAGTATGGACAGTAGAATCTGACCAATAGTAAAGCCTTGTTGCAGTCTACTTGTTTGTGCTGCAACAATCCACAACAAGACTACAACTACTCCACCCAGACACAACTCTTACCCTCCTCAGTGCTATTTATCTACTTAGCAGGAACGAGCTACAGCTGAACATTATCCACATCAGCCAACCTACTGCCTTCGAGGCAAGGCCACAGCTGCATGTTATCAATGCTACGCAACCCACTGCCTTCATTCCTCTACAGTAGGTTATGGAGAAATAAATAAGATCTTGTCAGTTTGCTGCTGATATAAAAGAAATTTGAGAAAGGGAAGTGAGTTCAAACACAGAAATAACAAGTCTAGATGGAGTTTAAGTGCAATTAACTAATACATAAACTAACTTTCTGGAAATTAAGATGTGCCACTTAAGGGAAAATCTAGGATTAACCAAGAAAATATAGTGTTGTAGAGGGAGGTGTGGTTGCATGTCATAAAAATTAAAAGAAGCCTGACAATTACTCTCCACCTTCAGTTTACTGCTAAAATAATTAAGGCTCTATCAGAGTAGCTAGATGGCTGTCTTTGTACCTGGGAAAACGTGCAAGCAAATTAACTAAGGCTGAATGTAATTGTAGGCACTGTAGTCACAATAAAAAATAATATCTCCATGAAAGTAAATTTTTCCTTAGAAGAGTGGCATTAATGCTGATTCACTATTTGAAGACTCTGGGGTTAACTACTCCTGTGTGAAGCAGAGAATAAACTCACCAGTCATTTAACAAACACAAAACCAGACCCTTTCATGTGAATATTCCTGCTCACCTTTACTGGTTTTGGTTCCTATAATTTATATCACTTTGCCTATTTTACCTAACAAATCTGTTGCAGTTTTCTGTAATGGCATTGCTATCTTATCATCTTCAGTGTATAATGGTAGTTGAGTTTGGAACTGATTAATACATTTCCATATAAATCAGGAAACCTTTAAAAGAAGTAGACATTAAATTTACATTTTTGTAAGCACAAGCCTAGTAAAGCATGGATCCAATGGTTCATTGAGAGTTTATCTGTTATCTGTATGTGATAACACCCAAACTCAACATCACAACAATCATGTGATGGACACTGTAACTGTCAGACAAGTGACCACAAACTCATAGGAAACCAGACAGAGGAACCCCTGTGAATGTGAGACCTGATCTATGCAGAAACAGACCTTCAATAATCAGACTTTCCAATATTACAGCATGAGGCTTTTGCAGGACTTCCATATTCATAATGCTCATTTCTCTTATCTCACAGTGGATTTGGATTAGAACAGCAGAAAAGCTGTTATTCCAGCATCCAATATAATACAATGACTTTTTACAAAGGAAGTGTAGGTCAAATTTTATTTGTTTGTTTAATTTTAGCTGAATACACTGAAAAGTGTTTAGATTTCCATAATTTCTTTTTAAAGTTAGATGTTTCAGTTTATACCGTTAATCTACCACTTCTTTCTGTTGTTTTTGTCCCTCTAGTTTTGTTTTGGTCATTTTTAAACACTAATCTCTAATTAGTAATTATAAAATAATATGATGCAAATAAAAATTTTAATTGCTTTTAAACACCCAATACTCTGCCACAATAAGTATGTATACTACTTCTGCATCGTCAGAAGATAACATAGTTGCTTGCTAATGCAACTTTTAGCTCCTAGTTTCTATTGTTACTACCAGCAAAAATTCTACAGGCTGGTATTACATGCCACGGAACAACAAGGGCACCATGTTGCAGTGGCTGAATAGATAACACATGTCAACAGTGAGAAATACAGTGATTTACTTTAATAGAAATGTTTGAAGTTGCTCTGAGTCACTTACCAGAGCCCAGCAGCTTATTTCATTAGCATTTTCATATTTCCTTATGTTTTTAAAATCAGTCTGAGCAAACAGTAAAAAGTTCATGTGTAATTTATTCTAGTGCCTTTTGTGGGATGTATTTTTAGAGAGAAAAAACAGAATTAATACTGTAGTCTGTTGTGCTATAAGTTGACTCACATGAAAAGTATAATAAAAGTCTGATGTCAATGTTTTAGCTATATTGTGGGACACATATTTGATTTTATACCTTTCAAAATCCACAAGACATTTCAAAAAAACATATTTAGGTGAACTTGGCATACAACTGGAGGACAATATAATATCAAAACAGTGGCAGTAGAAAAACATACTTAAAGCTTGGTAAGAACAGTGGAGGCCTTCTGATTGTTCATCACACAGCTAAAGTTCTCTTTGAAGCAATAGACATTTCAAGGAAAAAACTTATATTATGCAAAAAAAAACCCCAACAAACCAAACCCAAAACCAAAACAAGCCAACAGTGTTTGTAGGGCAGAAAACTGCAGAACAAAAGAGCTCTTAAAGAAAAGCATGTTCATATTTTATTGGTAACAAGGAATATAAATTTTATTTTGTATAATATATTACAGTTAAGAATGAAATTATACTGAGTTGTGTAAGGTTCACTTTGACAGACTTCGGGTTTAGTTATTATTATTACTTCTACTATTATTCAGTATGGTATATAGTCTGCACATAGTGTTGTTCCTTATGTCAAAAATGGTTTTGTACACACGTTCAAAAAAAAAAAAATATCCATTTTCTGTAGAAGAGAAAAATCAAGCAATCAAAAGAAAATGGAATTAATTGTAGAAAATTTTAAATTTTGTAAGTAAATACACACACACCTTGAGAAATCTAACTCCTAAGTATAAGAAAATTGAAGAGACAGTACAATGCCCAGTTTGTTTACAGACATCCAAACTAAGTGTGAATTTAGATGAGAAGAATCCCATCTGATGTGATTTTCAAGAAAACAAAAAGCAAGCAAGCAAGCAAACAAAAACCCAGATGAAGACAATTGGTATTTTACGTATGATGTGTAACTATTAAAATATAAATTCACTACATGAATGGGTGGACTTCTGTTGTAGGCATTTCATACAGCCTAGTTACATTAATCTTGCACCTCCCTAGAATTTTTATACACTGGCAATGTCACTGATTTATCTTATTAAAACTTGTTTTGTCATTCTTACTAGCACTCAGCTATGTAGTAGAGGTAGCGCAGCCTAACAGCTTCTAGCTAGCACTGAGTTACAGAATAGTAATCATGCTACAAAATAGGAGAAATACACTATAAGGTGAGAAGAGACTTGGAGACTTATGTAGGTGATCACTGTAAGGAGCGTAATCGAGTTTAATTATCTACAGTGATCAACATTCCTATAGCTGATGACATGATACAGAGCTGTAAGAGACACTTAACCTGGTCATGTGACTTCCCGTTTCTCTGTTCAGAAAGATAATTATCCATGACACTTAAGAGTCTAAAATATACTGAATTAAGGCATTACCAAGCATGACACTTTCAAAATGCTAGCATTGGGCTTTGATCAGACTACATTGGTGTATTTTATTAGATACTATTACAAGGTTCTACTCCTGCTGGAAGGTTAGAAAACTTCATACACAACCACCTCCAGATACTCATTTGTTTTTTGTCACTTAGCAAGTTTTTAATTCTGTAACACATCTTTTGGCCTCTGTCTAAACATTTGGCAAGTATATCATGGTGTCTTTTCTTCATATCACTTTTTGAATGACTGAGAAATCTTTGTGTAGAACATAGAACAGTCTTTTTATCATAGGAAGAATGTTTTTTTTTCTTTTTTAGGCATTCATGCAGAACTTTAAGATGTATGTGAGTCTTGGAAACCTGTTCACTAAGAACTACAGTACTTAGACAGGAATTTTCTGAAATGTCATCAGAACTACTCCAGAAGTACTTAGCAGAAATGTCATACTTCCGAAAAAAATACACCTGGCAACTTATTTTACCATCCTGCTGGCTTGAGGACAGGAAATAAAATATGGGGTTTGTTGCTTCTAGTCCAATGATTGAAAACTAGATGCTACACATTACTGAAATTCACTATTGTATTTTTTTTCCAAGTAGTGTATTGGAACTGACTCACAGTCACTCTCTAGTCTATAACTGATAATTGCTTAGCTCAGGAGTTAATTTACAGTTTATGACTGAAGTTTATGGTGAAAATAAATGGTGACTATAAATATGAATGGTGAAAATAAATATGGTGAAATTAAATGGGAGTTTTATGCCTCAAATGAAGTAAAAAAATATTTTGAGGTACAAATTCTTGGTTTTTTTCCCATTAAAATAGTAAAATTAAGTATATATGTAAGGAAAGCAAATGAAATTTACTACTGGTTTCCATGGAGGAGGCATCATTTCTCTTTTTTGAAAAACATGGGATTTAGAGTGCAAATCTGTGGAAAGCATGAGAAAAAAGGCAATTTAATTTAATTTAAAGTTCTTAAGTGGTAAATCACCCCAGACCTAAAGCTGTGATGCCTGTCTCCTTAACCAAAAGGTGATAGCAAAAATGAGACCAAAAAGCTTCAGTCAGACTATTTCAAATGGACTGAAACCTTCCTGTAAGTGGCTTGTCCTATGAAGCTTGAGATACAGTTTATTCTCTTAGACAGTAATTGCAGTCTAAATCCATGTTCCCCAAAATTAAACAAAATTTTGTTAAAACAATATATGCATAGGTCTCTGAATTTGCTTGGCCTTGTAGATTTGTGAGGTAACACATGATCTTTAGAGTCTGTATTGTTATACTTAGTCTCTATGTAGTTCTATAAAACACCTTAATGTCTGACCTACTGAATACTCCATGACCTGTTCTATTTTGAATCTTCATGATCTAGAATTCTTCACTTAAGGAAAGTTATATATCATCTATTATAGTTAACATGGTCTCTGACCTCTGTTAACTTATCAGCTATGCCTCAAAGTTATTTGGGAGTGTAGTGGCTGTTATGGGCTAAACCATCCAGGGAGTATTCTAATACACTATAAACAAATATGTCCCCATTGTTTGGGAATTTTACCTGGAGCTGCTTAATTCATATATATTTATGCATAATAGGTTAAAATCAATCTTTTTTTTTTAATTTTATACTGTACTGTGTTTGGCTTTCACAGTAGCTTGTATCATGTTATGTTTTGCATTTGTGCTGAAAACAGTGTTGATAATGGGGGAATGGTTTTGTTATTGCTGAGCAGGGCTGACACAGAGCCAAGGCCTTTTCTGCTCCTCACACCACTCCACCAGCAAGGAGGATGGGGAGGCACAATAAGCTGGGAGAGGACACAGCTGTGACAGCTGACCCCAACTGACCAAAGGGATATTTTGTTATTATTACTGACATTGTGCTCAGTAATAAAAGCTACAAGCAAGAAGAAGGAAGGGGGGACATTCAGAGTGGTGGCATTTCTCTTCTAAAATAACTGTCTTTCCAGGAGATAGCTGAACACCTGCCTGCTGATGGGAAGTAGCGAATGAATTCCTTATTTGTTTTGCTTCCACTCATGGCTTTTTCTTTAACTATTAAACGTCTTTATTTCAACCCATGAGTTTTTGCAGTTTTACCCTGCCAGTTCTCTTTCCCACCCCACTGACTGGGAGTGAGCAAGTGGCTGTGTGGGGCTGTGCTGTCTACCAGAGTTAACTATAACATTGAGTCATGGCATTTAGCCAGCCTTTAATGCAACACACCAGAAAATAAAATGCATACATGAATACATTTGCTATGAAAAGTTAGAAGATCAATTTATTTTCAATCCTGAAGAAATATCAACACAAATGGATTCTTCATACAAAACTAATATTAGAGTTATGAGGCTTCAAATGAAAAGACCATATTCTTGAAGAAGTGGCAATATTTGTAAACTGTCCCTATTTACAAATTAAAGTTCTTTGTGTAAGTATTAGTGTAGCATACTGGTTTTGCTAAATTGAAATCCTGTGTAACTAAAGCATAGCCTCTACTCATGTCTGAATTCACATTTCTACCTTTTAAAGTATTCTAACAGATGTACCTTATCATGCAATTTTCCTTTAAGTTGCCACTGCCTGTAGACGTGTTTGCTGTGACTAAGTGACTAGATGCAATTTTGTCTTTATAAATGCTGGAATTGATTTTTGTCACCTTCAAGATCTTGTTGTGAAAATCCAAACATATCCTTGACCCTAAAGTGCAGCTGCAGCAACAGCAACAGCAGACCATAAAGGGTATAAATTTGTTTGTCATCAAGCATGTCAAGATGAGCAAAATCTGATAACCTGATTCTCCCACAACCACACATATACTGCTTTTCCTGACTAGTATGTGGAAAGGCATAAAAATAATTATTGATGAGTAGAAAACTCAATGTATTACCTGCAGAATACATACTACACAACATAACAAACTTTATTTGGTTAAATAAAACATTGCCTTTTTTGTTTTCTAATAACCCAACTATAATTACATTTCAGAAAATAGTATTGTCTTTTTGTTTAATCTGCATTTCAGGTATTTCAATACTCATACCTTGTACAAATTCCCTAAAATTATGTGTACTTTTTCCTTAAGTAAACTAATAATGTATCCACTCTTAGTGTCTGAATCACATGTTTATATGGTAATTAACTTCATACTGCAAATAACAGCAGAGCATGAAAAAAAATATAGATCCGAGGTACAAAATCTATGCTCTTTCTTCCAGTAAATATGTAAGTAAAAAACTTCTAATGAAGCAATAAAATAGATTGTGAAATTCATCAGTTCTCTTGCTTGATTCATTTATTATCACCAGTTGGAATTTAATACAGCATAAAATCTGTCCCAGCATTTTCCTTAAATACATTTCCTGGCAAAGAAAAGCATTGTATTTCCTGCTGTTATTTTGTAACAGGGAAGTATTATATTAAGAACAAATCCTTTCATTCTCTCTATTACATTGATCACATACAAAACCCAAATTTGTGGGTAAAAACAATTTCCCCTACCTCAAATTGAGTTCACTGATACAATGGGAAATAAAATGAAGAGCAAGTAGAAGAGCTCCAGCTGTTAGAGAATTCTGTGTTGCAGCTCACAATGCACGTGTCATTTGCTCATGAAGATTAAGGCAATTAATTTTTTGTTTTTTCCACACCTGACAAATCAATCAGACAATGATATAATCAGTAACAACAAAGGTTTAATGGAACTCACAGTAAACAAGACTTAATTATTGCACTCTCCCTATAGGGGGTGCACTCTAGGCAACTAGACTATAACTCAGATAATGTTGCCTCTTTTTATTTTTTTGTGTCCCTGTAGAGATCTCTATAGCAACAGAATTAAATTATATGTGGTGCTAATACCTACAAACTGTTATAAATTAATAATGCTACAAAATTGGACTATGGTTTGTAAATGGTAAAGATATATGGACAGTATAAATTTATAGCACATGAAACTTGGTTACTGCATTTACTTTCTAAACTAATTTTAAATAGAAAGCTACATAAGCAATTTTACCATTGTCCTGATCTATGGAAGTGATTGCATTGCTCTTTTAAAATACAGCGTGTTGAATTTTATAAATACATTTAAACCTAAACTTGCTTGTGAACATGTTGCTTCTGCTATGAGAATTCTGTTGTATATACATGAGCAAAACAGCTACTCATTACAGTCTGACCCATGTCTTATGAGACTTCATGTGTACCATGGAAATCTCAGTAGAAAGAAAAATCATAGGTCCTATGTCTACTCTAAGTCTTTTAGAGCTATGCCTTCCGTTTAACCTGTAGTCAAGGGTATAATGATGTGCTCGTGTTATGACTGCCCTAAGAGCTGGTATTGCAAAGGGGCTTATCGAGGACTCAGATAAGTAACTTCTATTTTAGTTTCTTAAGAATAAATCTTAAAACCCCAAGGTTCTCATTGACATACCTCAAAATAAGAGGATGAGAGCTAAAGTACCTTCTGTTTCACCATGAAGTTGCTTACAGGCCTAAAAATCTGTTTCTGAGAAAGCTAAAAGCAGTTTGATAATACCAGTTAAGTGTAAGCAATTGGGAATCCCCCCTGTTCACAATCGGAGCAAAAATCAGTCTCCTATAGGGAAACTTTAGAGAGGTCTTTAATAATAATTATTTAAAATATGAAATACAGATGACTTCAAAAAATGGGAGCTCAGGTCAGTGTATGAAAAATAGATCTAGCTTTTATTTCTTTATGAGACATTATAAGAATTTAATATAAATAATAGTGAAGATGCAATATGAGTAGATACTGTAAAGCATGTATGTGATTTAGTGTTTTAAAACACTTGGATAGGGACTAGAATTATATGAGTGTGGTAATGTTCTGGTTTCAGCTGGGATAGAGTTACTTTTCTTAGTAGCTGATGCACTGCTGTGTTTTGGATGTGGTGCGAGAACAGTGTTGATAACAGATTGTTTTAATTGTTGCTAGGTAATATTTACATTAAGTCAAGGATTTTTTAGTTTCTCAGGCCTTGACAGTGAGAATGCTGGAGGGGCACAAGAAACTGGGAGGGGACACAGCCAGGACAGGTGACCTGAACTAGCCAAAGGGGCATTCATTACCATAGAACATCATGATGAGTATATGAACAGGGGGGGAGTTGGCCAGTGCCTGTTGACCTCTGCTCAGGGACTGGCTGGGCATCAGTCAGTGGGTGGTGAGCAATTGTTCTGTGCATCACCTGTTTTTTCTCCTTTCCCTTTGGATTTTATTGCTCTCCCTTGTCCCTCCTTTTTATTATAATTGTTATTATTCCTATTATTGCTATTATTGTCATTATTTTGCTTTTTGTCCTATTTTATTTTATTTTTCTTTAATTATGAAATTGTTCTTGTTTCAACCCTTGAATTTTACATTCCTTTCTGACTACTATCCCCATCCCTTTGGGGGTTTGGGCAGGGGGGAGTGAGAAAGCAGCTGTGTGGTACTTAGTTTCTGGCTAGGGTTAAACTACTACAGGTAAATATTAAATGGAGTGAAAAGAAACTCACCATTGGTGTTAAAGCTGGGATTGTCCATAGATAGTGACCATGTGCATAACAGAGATTGATTCTGGTCCTGATTATGGTCTTGTGCTAGTATCAGTGGTATGCAAGAAAGCATAAAAGTTTTAATGATCAAAATTCGAAAGAACATTAAAAGAGTGCAAATAAGGAATGGGACTGTTTGCTAATATTAGGGTGATCTATTTGTTAAACTAATAATATTGATTAATGAGGACAAAAGTTAAGTCATAGGCTTATACTGAGAATATAGTCTGATGAGTACTGTGGCAGATGTTTTAACACACTTCAAAAATTTAGAAACAGAGACTAGCAAGTAAAAGTAAAGAAGTTAGAATGATAGCTGGCTGCACCATCATTTTTAAACCTGAAACATGCTTGACACACACTGATCTAGAACAAAACATTCTGTAGCAAGTGTCCTGTTATTTCAGACTAGCAGACAGCTATAATCAGGTCCAGTGCCTGGAAGCTGACAATAGATTAATTTAGATTAGAAATAAAGAAAATAATTTTGTGATGGTAATAATCTGCTGTACTTGAAAGCTGTGGTGGAGATTCATCGCTAAACATATGTTTTTTCCTCAAAGAGTTACTATAGTTCAGAATCAGATTAATTCAAAGGATTCCTATGACTTGTGTTATGCTGAAGCCAGGCTAGATATTGAGTGCCTCCTTAAGGTTTTACAGTTTTTGGATCCGTTTATTACAATGGGAGGCCAAACCATAGAATAGAATAGCACTGGTAGAGAAAAAGTATGATAGAATCCTGATTACGAACTGTAAAAAATACCTTGTCACTCCCATAGTTTTCAGGATAGAAATGATTACTCAGGTTTTGTGCAACAGATGACGCTAATCCAGGTTGGCAGCTGTCATGGGCTAACCCCAGTGGGCAGCTAGGCACTACACAGCTGCTTGTCACTTCCTCCCATCACCTTGAGTAGGATGGGGAAGAGGAAAGGAAAAATAAAAGTGAGAAAATTTGCAGGTAAAGATTTAAAGAAAGAAGTTTAGTAAGTGAGAAAGTGGAAGAAAATAGAAGAAAGCAAAACAAAAAATGATGGAAATGCAATGACTCACCACTCCCCACCACTCCCATGGGTAAATTGATACTTTTTTCAGTTCCTAAGCAAAAGATGGCAAAGCCTCCTAAAACTCCATCTCTTTTTTTTTTTTTTTTTCAAAGCATGACATTTTATACATGGACTGTTTTTTTGGTCAGTTTGGCTCAACTGCCTGGCTCTGTCCCCTCACAACCTATTGCACCCTCCACAGTTTATTCACTGAGGGGGCAGAGTGAGAAACAGAGAAGGCCTTGGAGCTGTGTGAACACTGTTCAGCAAAAGCTAGAGCACTACTGTCTACTCAGTATTGTTTTGGTTAAAAATCTAAACCACAGCACCATGTGAACTACTATGAAGAAACTTACCTCTGTCCTAGCCAGTACCACAGATAAAAGCTTTGGGGATTTTATCCACTTCCTTTCCAAGAGAAGTTTGAAGCCCTGTCAATCAATTTGTGCACATAAACTTTTGCAATTTCAAACACAATTATTATTTTTTTTTTAAGTTTCAGATAGAATGTCCTACAGTGCCTATATTATATTCATTCATGTACATACCTTACCTTTACCACTTTTACTGTGATTTTTCACTGAATTAATTTAGGCTTTAGGGTTCCTTAAAGAAAGTTATTAAATGTTCAATATTTCCACAGAAGGTGTAGGCAGACAAGCTGGAATGACAGTTTAGACCTCTGTACTTGATTAGCTGAATATCTTTCTAGACTGTCCTGGTTTAACGCCAGCCAGCAACCAAGCACCATGCAGCTGCTTGCTCACTTCCCCCTGCTCCCCCCACGAGGGATGAGGAGGACAATTGGAAAGAAATGTACAACTCCAGAGTTAAGAACAATTTAATAGCTAAAGCAAAAGCCATGCATGCAAGCAAAGCAAAACATTCACTACTTCCCATGGGCAGGCAGGTGTTCTGCCATCCCCAGGAAAGCAGGGCTACATCATGCGTAACAATTACTCAGGAAAACAAACATCATAATGCCAGCTGTCCTCCCCTTCCTTCTTCTTCCCCCAGTTTATATACTCAGCATGACATCATATGGTATGGAATATCCCTTTGGCTAGTTGGGGTCACCTGTCCTGGCTGTGTCCCCTCCCAATTTCCCATGCCCCCCCAGTCCTCTGGCTGGCAGGGCCCAAAAAACCGAAAAGTCCTTGACTTAGCATAAACATGACCCAGTAACAGCCAAACCCATCAGTGTGCTATCAACATTGCTCTCACACCAAATCCAAACCACAACACTGCACCAGCTACTGAGAACAAAATTAACTCTATCACAGCTGAAACCAGGACATAGACTTTTGACTGGATTTCTTTTGACTATTAGGCAGTTGGCATTCATTTAGATGTTACATTCAGAAAACTAAAAGTAGGTATCTTGCATTTGGAACTCAACTCGCTTTCCCAATTCGTATTAATAAAACTGTTACTGAAATATCTTCAGTTCTGCCAACATCAACATTTATTCTATCTCTTGCCAAATTTCAATTTAGCATAAAATAACAAAGTGAGTAACTTTACTTAAACTGGTACAGTTTCCAGCTCTCCATTAGTTTTTTTCATTTTTCATGCTACTGCTTGATTTGCATTACTGCACTGTTGCAGTTGTTTCTTCTTCTGATGCTGTTTCATTTTCCTGCTCTCTGCTTCATAAGGCTCAAGATCATCTTTCTCCAGGTAACACTGCTAATCTAGTATCTAGCACTTAATCAGCTATATGGAGAGCAAGCACAAAAACCTGAGGTAGCAAGATTCTGATCAATTTATAAGCTTTAATGGCAATTCACTTTCTCTGTTCCTTAAGAATTAAGGATTCTGCTTGTAACACTGTAATAAAATTTAATGGGAACAGATGCCCCACAATTTGGATTTCTTGGGTTTTAAGCAGTTTTGGATCTTAATGCTGAATTAAACTTGCCATTCAAAATGAACATAATCCAGAAACACGTAATCTTCATGGTAAAATTTGGATTTAAAATTTCATAAAATATTCAGAAACTTGTTACAACCACATAAACACTTTCCTTAAGACCAGATTACAGTGTCATTTAGATGATTAAAATGTTGGAATATCTGATATAGGAGGATAGGATGAAAGATATGTAATTATTCAGACTGAAGAAGAGAAGGCTCTGGGGGGTGGGGTGGGGGGATGTCTTATAAATGTGTGAAAAAAAACGATGGGGCAGTTATAAAAGACCCAGCCAGACCCTTCTCACCAGTGCCCACTGATAGAACAAGAGGCAATTGGTGCACACCGAAGAAACACAAATTCCACTGGAACAATAAAAAACCTGTTTCACTGTGAGGATGGTCAAACACCCAAACATGTTGAGAATGGTTGTGAAGTCTCCATACTATTCAAAGCTTGTCTGGATATGGTCCTGAGCAATCTGCTATAGCTGTCCCTGCTCCGAGCTGGGCCATTGGACTTGATGTCCCTCAGCACAGGGCATCAGGCATGTCTGTGGGGATGTGACCAGCTAAAGACATGAGCCAGTGGGTGGGGATCAGGGTCAGGCCTGGTGAGGGGAAGCAAGGTCAGACACATCCCTGGGAGGGCCATGCAGGGCTATGGGGATGAGCAGAGGCTAGGCTGGGATGTGGGCATGTGGATGGGTCTGGCTTGGCAAGGCCTATGGCTGAGCAGGGCTGTGGGTAGCTGGAGATGGACCCTCCTGCAACATCTCTGGGGCAGGTCTTGATGGGCCCAGGGCACTAAAATGGAGTCCTGCACCAGGGGCAGGGATGGGGAGCCCCAAGCCATTAAAGCCTATTAGTGCACCTCCATCCCTTTCAGGTACTTCTGAAATATTCTCCCACGATGTGAATGACACAAATTTGTCTCCTTGGTCCCTTCTTTGAAAAGCAAGCTCCCAAATCTCAACTAAATCATAGGGAAACTGAATGAATCATTAGTTCTCTACCGATTTCCTAGTGAATATAATGGGATCCTAGAAATCTAGTTTGCATGAAGATGCTCTTATTTTTTAACAAATGTTTAGAAATGTCTGTAATGTTTAGCTTGCTTTCACCTAAATTTAACCTGGACTTTCAACTCAGAAAGACTGTTCTAATCTCAAAGCTATAGGGTGAACACATTTTCTTTCTGTTAGACTGCCTCCACTATGTAGAAATACATGAGATCTTTTAATTAGCATTAAAGGCTTGTCTATAACAATTAGAATTCAATACTACAATGAGATACCTGGACTAACAAAGCTTAGATTAACTTTTTTGGCTTGATATTCTCCCTGTATTCCTAATTTATCTTAAAGGTTTCAATAGGCAGACAAATTGCCTTGGCTGTAGCACTACACTACTATGTATTTCTGATACAAAAGTTAGTTTGTTAAAAGCTAGTTTAGATAATTTTTAACTGGTGCTTAGTTACTGCAGTTAACTGTACAGCCACTGTGTAATAAGGCTACAATAATGTGTAGCCTTAAGGGTCAAGCCTAAGTCTTGGAAAAATGAGAATGTAGGTTCAGGTCCTGAAGACTAGCTGCCTTGCTCTTGAATAAACAATGATGTCTATTCCTCAGCTGGCAACTTTCATTTTGAAGGCCTTCTCTCATGTGTTGTTTCACAGACGCCCAAAAGAAACATTGTCTTTAAGTTTCAAATAGTCTTGCAATTAAGCAAACTGAAAAACCCAGGGTTTCATTTCCACAAAGAGGGGAAAATCCTCTTTCTTTCCCTCCTGGTACTCTTTTGCTGCTAAATTGAGCAATCACTAAATTATCCCAGGATTTTCATAAATATATTCCTCAAATGTTAAACCAAATCCACAGCTTACTATTTTTTAAGGTTACATTTACATAAAATCATTCTGTGATGAAGGGTATTGTTTACATAGCCATGGTCAAAAAGATAACAGCATGTCACAACTCCATTTTCCTATCATTGTGTTCTACTCAGCTCACAGCCAAGGCCAGCGTTGATCTTGGAATTAGTTTATGTATGCTTAGGGCTTTGAAAAAAGAAAACAAAATAAATGGTGCTATTTCTGATTCTAATACTATTTCCAATGTATTTTTTAGATGTTATTGTTATCAGTACTTTTTGTATTTTTTCATGATTATGATTATTGCCATACATAGGTCTTATGCAATTTCTTTGTTAATATTAACATAAATTAAATATTCTTACAGAAACTTCTTACTTTCATTCCTTTCAGTAACAAGTTTTAACAAATTTTTAGAATTCTGTAGCTGAATTATGGATATTTCCTCATGTGGTTGTTTAAAACTTGAAATTTAATAACATAAAGAAATGCTATCTTGAGGTATTTCATCTAGATGATTCAGGTAGTCCACTGAAATATGTAAGTAATGCAACAGGGGTATTTTTGTCATAATATAATCATATCCCTAAGGCTTTAAAAGATACAAGATTTAGCAGAGTATCTGTAATTCCCAAGGGAGGTGATTATCTCCTGACAGCTACCCACTAGTTTTGCCTTGCTGCTTTTATAAGAAGTCTGCATTGTGTGAGATAATGCAGCTTAATTTCCTAGAAGATAAAGTCAGTTTGACAGCAGTTTCGGTATGTTTCACATGAAATAATCTGACATTATGAAATAGTGTAACATTTAGTGTGTTATCTAGCCATTAAGATTGCTCCCCGAATTCAGTGATCCAATGCAGTAATAAAGATGAGCAAAGTGATATGGCCAACAGCATAAGGATATTGAGAACTTACAATAACACTGAGGAAACATTATGGAAATTTTATTGTCTGGAGAAAATAATATTTTGTGGGGTTTTTTTTCAGGATATTGTAATTGTGTAGATTTCTATACTGTGCTTACAAGACTACAAACGGAACTAGACTGTCTTTAATCTAGCTCTGAATAACAACAGTGAGTGACATGACGCCTCTTAGCTTAACAACGCCAAATGTTCTTTGTTTCCTGGTTTGATTTTGAAATCCTTTCTAATACGTCACTTCTAGAAAGCTGCTTGTAGCCAGGCTATCCATTTTAAGGTTAATTTATTGTGTCGCTGTGACTCTACATTATTGTAGATTCAGCTGATGAAGAACTGGGCAGAAGGGCGACATTCACCTAGCCTAAGTAGCATATTGAAAGTTAGACATCAACTAATTATCTAAGGTCATAACTTCACCATAACTTTACCATTAATAGGAAAAAAAAAATATCAATAAATCTCCAGATAGTAATGTTATCACCTTTACCTGAAACTTAGTAAATTCTTTATTATAAGACTTTTTTCTCCAACATACAGCATTCATATTTTAAGAAACACATTTTTGTTATAATCATCCTTACCTAGACTCTAAGTTGTGCAAATCTCCAAGTTAGCTTTTGCTGTTACAAAAATACTCACAAGCAGTAACAAATGATAAAGCATGTTATCACCAGCTCTTCCTATGCACAGATAAAATAAGAGATCACTGTAATACCTAGTATCAGTGCCATACTTAATTGAATGATGTCTGTGTTAGAAAAACCCAAAGAAAACAACCCCACCCAGCTTCTTAATTCACACCCAGAAGACAAGACAACAAAAATAACAAAAAAAAAAAAAAAATCTCAGTTCCACAGAATTCTAAAGATCATTACATTTAAATGAGAAAGAATCTACTACTTCTTTTCCAAATTGGCACTTTCAAAAGAAATATTCAAAAGAATGATGGTTCCACAAATAAATAACAAAGTATTTGCTGACAGATAAGAGTTTGTGTCTTTTTGCTGAATTTTTAGTTACAATCACAAAATGGGAAAATGGTTTTACTCTTATTCATACTAGCACGTTACTTTTATTGGCTGAACTGGGTTGGATATCAGTTATAAACTACTTTGAATAATGTTAGCTGGAATCAGTGGAGGGACTAGTAGGATTCTTGGAAAGCTACACTAACAGATTAATGTTAAAAAATGTTAATACTTGTTGACTTTTAAAAATGCATTTGCCTGGGCTAGCTTCATTCCTCTCCTGTCTTTCTTTTCTTTTCATAGAGATTGAGTTTTACATATACAAATTATCAGAGAAACAAAATTTAGTCCCATGTGCAAGTAATATTGGTAGAAATACCTGTATTTTTGTTCAGCCAGAGAATACAAACTATAATGTACAACTTACTTGAACAACCAGATCTAGAAAAACATAGCCAGAAAAAAAAGAGTATAAAAACATTACAAAGAATGGCTGGTGAGGAATGAAACAATGATCATTTTAGAGTAATTTTGAGCAAATTAATCTGAGGGAAAACACCATGATGTCACTGCCTTAAAAAAGGAGAAAATCAAAAAGTGGAAAACTAACTCCTAAAAAGTATTGATATAAATGGTCCATTTAATCATGAACAATAAATTAACTTCTTTCATGGAAAAGGTCAGAATTGTTCATCCCTAATATTTAGTCCCATGGGCTGATAACTGAGTTTAAGTCAGTTTATTAGCCATGAGAAACAACAGGTGGGGGGGGCGGGGAAAGGTGAGGCAATTTTAAGATCTGAGAAGACACTGGAAACTTCCTAGGCTCATGAACCAAGTACTTTTATACTGCACGCAATGCAGAATCCTTCATATATGTCTAGTAAGTCCAACACAGCAGACTTTCTTCCACACATGCAAATTAGCTATGCAAGACATATGCATTTGTATTAGTACAAACATTTTAAACACAGTTAACATACTTTCAGGCCCTGTTTCAAACCAAATCCCACATGTATGTACCTCAGACTAGCACAAAACCTAATTGTAAGGCATAGTGATAGAAATGCTAGGAAAAATTCCTAAGACTCAAGAGTTTCAAGTTAAAACTGAAAATATTGCTCTTCAGGGAACTTTGTATCAAGAAACTACCAGTAGTTCAGCTTGATTCCAGCAGAGTTAAAAATGGTGCATCTCAAAGGGGCTGTACTCCTTCCATACTTTCTGCATACCAAAATTGGCTGCAAGATTGATAGAGTATTTTTCAAAAAAATCGTTTTTTTTATAAAAGTTAATCTTTTTCCAAAGACATAACCTCAATTTAAGCAATTTGTAATTCAGATGGAGATAAAGTAGGGACTGCCTTCAATCTCTACAGTATCCCGGCTAATTAATGAAGTGTTTACTTTACATCATTCTCTTAGCCTTTGGCAGTGTTTGACAGCATTCTTTATATAAGCTTATTTCCCCAAACAATATTCCTTCTCACAACAGTAATTATACCTTCTTCACACAGCACTACATGCACAGACAGAAACCATATTTCACAGTTCAAAAGTCTTGTGATTCACCTCTTGTAGTCCTGAAACATGGGTTTGCAGTTTGGTGATATAATAATGTGGGTATGCCATTGGTGGCAAGAAGACAAAAAAAAATAGAAATTTTGGTAAAATAAATGGGATTTAAAGAGTAATTTAAAGAAGCAAGCCTGGAGTCAGGGGAGATGTTCACACCTCTTCAACCCAGTTCAGCTATATTTTGAATTTGTAGGTACCATTCCTAAAGCAAGATGAAGGATTCTAAACAATTTCTCCTAACATTTTGGCATAATTTACTTTAAGATTAGAAGTTACACTTTCTTAATTAAAGACACCACTAGTATCTAGTATTATTTCTAAGGAGACATCTTTGAAGGTTTACTGGTTAAAAGTATGAAAGGAATTTTAATTACTACTTTAATATTATCAAGACAGGTAGCAACACTAAACAGCAATCCAGTTATTGGAGAGCATAACATGGCTGTGATGATCTTGTTTTGTAAATTGTTTCAGTAATAAAGTTTTGCCATTAAAACATTCCAGATTTTAATATGATTGAGAAATTGGTATCTTCTGTTTTCTAGGGTACTGAACTTGGCACTTCTGATGATGAGAAATGTGGAAGAAATTCTGTTACATATACTCATTAAACGCAATGCAGAAGGAATATGTCTTCTTTTATGACTAAGCATTTTGAAGCAAAACCACTGTTTTCTGATAAATTTAGAATCAAAGTGAAACTACAGAAAGCATAATAGATTAGTCATTACAGAATTATTTTAATTATCCACATGTAAGCTCTGTATGAATCTCTAGATCTCGGTAGGAATAGATACTGCTTGAAAACAAGATACTGCAAATGTTGACAGGAAACAGCCAGGAAAAAAGTGTGTGACAATAAAGGAGAGATTGATATCAGGCTTCTTTCCTTACAGAGAACTCACACTATATACTGTGAAAACACTGTTTGAAAGTTCTGTATTATCTTGAAGGTGTTTTGGTGTATGTAATATATATATATTCTTGAGCTTCAAGGCAGGTTTTCATGCATTTCTAGTTCTTTCTGATGGAAATTAATAGTAGTGGGGATGATGATGGTGATGATAACAACAACAACAACAATAATAATAATAATGTATTGCATATAAAATTGTTTCCTTGGAACCATTTCACTAGAATATGCCCTGCTCAGAAAGTAAAATTTAGTCCTGATAGAAAGTTTACATCTTCGCTATCCTTGAACCTTGTCTACATTTCTTAAGTGGTATAGATTATATGCTGCTGCCTGCACACATTTAAAGAAAAGTGAGAAATGTACAGTATTTTTGGCATGGGTGATGTATTAGGGTTGAATTTAATTTAATTCAAAAATTATTTTTCTTTTAAGTAACAATTTTTATATATATATCCTTCTGCTAAATTCAAGGCAAGTAATACTTTGAAAAAAAGTTGAAACCATTATGAAAATGGGGTCCTAACCTATTCTGCCTCATTTTTTTTTGTCTGATTTTGCATTTTAAGAGGGATTTAATTCTACAGTTAGTACCAGTCTTCAAAGTGGGACTTAAATTATTTACTTATCTGGCTAGGAAAATCTGTTATCAAAAATGAATCTAGAACAAATATATGCGTTTAAAGTAAATATATAAATATAATAAACATTAATACATATTTTTTAAAAACAACAAATATATATATAGGACCATTGTCTCCAAAACAGTAAGTAATTTTTATGTTTTGTATAACCTCATTAAGAACTTAACAGGTAAACTATGTCAAGACTGCTAATTTATTTCAGGGGAAAAGCACGGATTAATTTGTTAAAATACAAAGGAAGTATATGAATGGTTATATCTTTAGAAAGTATGACTTCCAAGCAAGGTGAAGAGAAGTAAAATTGTGCTGTTGAAAGACAAGAAGATTGGATATTTACATGCATAAAATACAGCACCAAAGAGGAAGATAGTATGTTGTCAATGTGCAATATCAGGGCAGAGAAGATTTAGATTAACTGTCAGAAATGTTTCAAATTAATTTAATTTGCCAAGATAGTGCATTAAGTCTTCACCTTTGGATGACTTCAAGAAAAAATTAGTTAGTCATTTGCTAGGAAGGGCTATATATGAATGTTCCAAGCTGGGGCAATGGAGTGAATTAGATCTGGATGCCACCTTTGTTTCCATTTTTATTATTACATATATTTACTTTTTATTGCAAATGTATTATAAAAGTATAAACGATTCAATATAATTAACTTCTTTGTTTTGCCAGTAAGAGGTTCTGTATCCCAAGAGCAAAATAAATTACTTACTGACCTGAAAAAAACCTTGCAAGGAATGAAAAATGTAATGTGGTAAATAAAGTGTCTTGGGATGCTTCTAGAGTTGGGTCAGATACTCATATTAACCTTTATACTCACTCAGACTTGTATTGCACAAGACTCATATAGCTTTTGAATATTTAGAAGACTTGGACTGTACTTATTGATAATGTAGGAAATTTGGTGCACAACATGAAAAATAAATAAATATATTGTACTAACTGGGATCCCACCGTGTTCACAGATGAAATTTAGGAATCTAAATCCATATTGATAGTCTGAAAAAATCTTATGTAGCTGCTACATAACCTATTGGTTATTTTGGTAACCAAATTTTGGATACTACTATATTGGGATATCAATTTAGTATTTTCAGTTACCCTCACACCTGAATTCCATGCCTTAATATATCTTAACTGTAATTCTGTTGAGACAGTTGGAGTTTATCTCACAGTCACCCAGCCAAGATGCAATGGTCAGGCATTTTGGAATCATTGCTAAATCATCTGCAAAGTATATGCTAGTAGGGATAAGGCTTTTATTATTATGTAGTTATAGCCCTATCAAGAGCAAGATATGATCTGAACAAATCAGTGGTCAAAACATTTTTTTCAGGATGCATGAAACTTATCCCCCACCTCCCCCTGCCTTCTTCCTCAAGTAATTTAAATCTGTGTGCCATCAAAGAATCACAGAATCGGAAAATCAGAGAATTACAGAATGATTGACCTTGGAAATTCAAGCATAGAATCATAGAATCACAGAATGGGTTGGGCTGGAAGGGACCGTAAAGATCATCTAGTTCCAACTGCCCTGCCATGAGCAGGGACACCTTTCAGTACATCAGATTGCTCAAAGCCCCATCAAACCTGGCCTTGAACACTTCCAGGGATGGGGCATCCACAACTTCTCTGGCCAACTGGATCAACTGGACCAGGTTGCTCAGAACTGTAACCCGTTGCATTCTGAATACCTTTACACAGGGAGGCTCCACAAACTCTCTGGACAGCCCATTACAGTTGACCACCTTCACCTTCACAGTAAAAAAGATTCTTCCTGTGTTCAGATGGAATTTCATGCTTTTTAATTTTTGCACATCACATCTTGTTCTGTCAGTGGGCATTACTGGGAGGAGTCTGGCTGCCACTTCTTCATTCCCTCCCATTAGGTAGTTATACAATACACATTGATGAGATCTTCCTTGAGCCTTCCCTTCTCTAAGCTGAACAGTCCCAGTTCTCTCAGCTTCTCCTCATATGTCAAATGATCCATCCCCTTAATCATCTTAGTGGCCTTGTGCTGCACTAGCTATAGTAACTCTATGCTTTTCTTGCACTGGGGAGCCCAGAACAGGACACAGTAGTCCAGTGGCTTTACCAGGGCTTAGTAGAGAGGAAGGATCACCACCCCTGACTTGCTGGCAACATTCCTCCTAGTGTAGCCCTGGATACAGTTATACTTCTTTGCAGCAAGGGCCCATTGCTGGGTTCTGTTGAACTTGCTGTCCACCAGAACCCCAGCTCCTTTACTGCAAAGCTACTTTTTAATTATAAGAGTTACGTAGCTACAGCAAAGTGATTTTTTACATATATATATATTCACACACATGCATATATATGTACATATAGTTATATTTACATTAATATATATAGCTAGTTACACAGTTATCATAGAAAGCAATTCTGTCCATATATATCGAATTTTCTTCAGTGCTATGTTTTGCACACTTTATCAAAGATGATGCCTCCTCATCTTAATATAGCTGCCTAATTCCTATCCTGTTCTAAAGTGCCTAGTGAGCCAGTCTTCTTAAAAGAAAGGCCTAGTTTCACCATAAAGGCAATAAAACACAAAGAAGAGTACTGTTGTGGATGGAGACATTGTTTTTCTCACCTTAGAAGCCATGATAGTTGACAGGGACCCTACAATAAATTGTTACTTCAGTATATATGTAAAACTTTACAAATGCTTTAAAATCTATACATACATTAAGTATATTAACTGCAGCTGTCTAAATATAGTCTGGATATTCTGTATGAGAGGAAAGTGGCCTTTCATGTTGTAATGAGCATGTTTTCTTGACTTACTATTTTGCTCAAGAGCTGTTGTGAACAAAAATGCTTCTAATTTCTCTATCCAGTGATGTAGAAGACAGCATGTGTTAAGCATAGTCAAGTCAGTGAGGAGAAACATCATACTAAAGTTGAACTGACTGTTAGTTACACAGAATACAAAGTACCAATTTTGATGCCCAAGAATCAGACTTCTGGAAAGACAGTGTATCACATGAACTATTATGATACATTTTGTAGAAATATTAGCTTTTTTACAGACAGTCACAAAATTCTTAAGTCAATTCTGGCAGTCAAAGCTATTTTTAATGTTCGCTTATAAATTGTTTTGTTTGGTTTTGTCTTCATTTTTATTTTACATAGTAGATGTACAGGCAAAAATGAAACCTATAGAAATGGTTCTGATTCAAAGGCTTTTGAATCATTAAGACATTTCCAAATATGAAAACAACAACAAAACAAACAAACAAAAAATGTATGAAACAAAACCTAAGCATTTAAACCACCTTCTTTAGAAGATCTAAATCTTCTCTGAGTCTTGTATAAACTAATCTATATCAGTAGCACCTAGACTTTATTGGTCATTTTAGAATGGTTGCTGATAAAATGTTCATTTGCCTTGATGGCAGCCCAGAAGCACATTTCAGTAGTCCTTTTTTGCCTTTACTCCTTTCCTGTATGTCCATTTCTTTGTCTGTCTTCTTCCTCTAGCACTAGTACAATTTCTCTTCCTATTTTCTTTCATTCTCCTGTCACAATATTTTCTTTCATCCTGCTTTAACTTCTATGGGTCTATTTAAGGCATTTATTATCTCTGTAATTAGAGAATTAATATATTATAATACCAGCATTGGAATACCAATATTACAATACATAGCTTGTTCCTATAATTTCTAGCTATCAAAACAATGTACAAAATAATGTGGTTATGAGAGGAAAGTGGTAAGAATAATAAAAAAAAATGTGACTGCCTGTTATCCTGACCTGATTTCTTGTGGTGATGTTTTAGATTTTTTGAATATGTTTTGTAGCATCATGTGCAGATTTAAGATTGAATTTTCCATTTCCTTCCTACTTTTCTGAGTGTTGCTTTGTGTGTAAAGATGCTACAAAATCAAGGATGACAGATTAGCAGATAAAAAACTTGACATCCATCACTGATGAAACACATTCAGGCAATACATATACTGTTTGCATATAGGTTGAGGACAAAACCTGTTCTTTATTGGTTCACAAAATCTGGGAATATCATGTGCAGGACCATAAATATTGGTAAAAATGGTTAGGAAAAAAATGACTTTATATGTGTTTGAAGAGTAGTGCCCCACTGAAACTGTAAAAGTTAAATGTGTAAGTATTATTATGTGTGTATATGTGTTGGTATCTGCCTATGAATGCTTTAAAAAAGAGGGAGGCAAAGGAGTGTGACTGCTCTGCAAGTATTTCAAACAGCTCAAAAGCAGCATATGCTTTTTAATGCATGGTCTAAAATGTGCCACTTAACATGTATCTATATATTAACATATCTATAGCAGAGGCTGGACTAGATGATCTCC
Organism: Falco naumanni; assembly: GCF_017639655.2. NCBI lineage: Eukaryota > Metazoa > Chordata > Aves > Falconiformes > Falconidae > Falco > Falco naumanni. Next base: position 43,011,416 of record NC_054055.1, read on the forward strand.
AGAGGCCCCTTCCAACCCTAACCATTCTGTGATTCTGTGATATATGTGGTTCAGGCCTGATTCTGCACCCAGCCAAGTAAAAGAGAACTTAGCCACTAATTTCAAATGGCTCTGGACTCAGCTCAGCATCAGATTAAGAAAATAAATTACAAAAAATTATTCCTGATTTTTTTAAAAAAAGTATCCTAAAGCAGTTCCCTTATTGTGACCCTGAAAACCTCACAGCAGTATCAACAAACAGTTGTGTAATTAGATGCCAAATTAATCCACCTGGACCAATTAACCCAGAAAAAGCTCCCAGGCTCAGTAATGTGATGTCAACAGAAATAAAATCAGAAAGGAGAAAAAGGTTGAGTGAAGAAAACTTCTTAGGAAAATCAGAATAGAATTATGGATGATTATAAAAAAGTCTGGGATCAAAGAGATCTTGCAGACAGGTTTGCATCAGAGTGCAAAATAATACAAATCATCATAAGATACTTGTTATTCACAGGGACACTGAAAAAAGTTGACAGATTGCCGTAACTTTATTGTAATCTTTGCTACTTACAAGTTTCTTGTTCTGGGTATTTTGGGATTGGTTTTTTTGTTTGTTTGTTTTTTTGGTTTTGTTTTGTTTTGTTTTGTTTTGTGAGGTGGTGGGGGTTTTTGAGGGGGGAGGAAGAATGATTGCTGCTACATTTCCTGACATTTTGGTTGCCTAAAATTAGCTGGAAGATTTATATCTATGAATAACTACAATGCTGCTCTACCAAAGCATGGCAGAGAAAAGGTTTAATTACTGGAAGAAGAACTGTACATTTATACAAGTGTGGACTTCTTTTGCTTACTGGAATCCCATCTACTTCTTCCAATTCTTATCTGTTGAAGTGATGACTTAATGTAAACATACAAAATTAGACACCCTCCCATTTTCCTTGAAGAATCTTAAAACCTGGTTAAATTATCTTACCTTAAAAAAACCCAGCATCTGAAGTAATTTATAAATTAGTCACAAGAGTCCAAATTCTGTGAAGGGAAACAGAACAAGTGCAAGTCAAATCATCTTGGCTAGTTATAGAGGACTACATGCTAACGTGCAGAAACTGGAAGCAATAGATCTAGGTCAATGCTGTATAAGTGTTATGCATAAACTGACTGGATGATGTCTTGCTGTTGCCTTCTTTCTTTTTTTCCTGTTACTCTTTTCTATTTTCCACCTTTTTTTTTTTTTTTTTCTGGGTTTTTTTTCCCTGTCTTTTCCTCATATTCCCAAAGGATCCTTACTATGTGAGTACTAAAGACTCACCATTTTTTTTATTAGCATCTTCACATTTTATGTTGTTCCCACTGTTTGCTGGCAATATCCATTCTCCATGGTTGCAAGAAGTTACTGATTAATAATATAAAAACTTTAAAATACATTCCATATTAAGTGTAAACTATTTAATATTGGGGGTGGGGGTGGGGGGGGTTGTCCTTTAAGAGCTGGAATAGAAATTGAAGCTCAAAAAGTAGATTCTTAACACACACATACATAAACACACAAATCATAATAGCATTACTAGTAGTGCTTTTATGATTATACAATGCAAATGCAGGCATGAGTGTCTTGCTTTTCTTACAGAAGTAATATGACAAAATAAAACATATTACATATACATCTCCAGATTGTTAAGGTTTGTTAAAGTTGTTAAGGTTTGCAGGTATTCATGCCTGTGAATTTTTTAACTCCTTCAATAGAATTAGTGATTTGTATTTGGACTAGTTTCAAACCTGTTTTTCTTGATGGAAAATAATATGTAAAAGTTAATTTTATTTTATATTTATTTGAATGTATATTATATGTAGTGGTATTGATATTTGTTTTGTGGTGGTTTTTTGTTTTGTTTTGTTTTGTTTTGTTTTAAATTGAAATAACACCTAATAAGAAAGAAAGTGGAAGTTAGTACTGTCTTCGCCTAGGCTCATTATAATCCTAGTCATAGTGCTATCATTCACACAGAATTATTTTAGTTAAGTCTTCATTTCATCAAGATTTTCAAGTGCATTAATTTGCATGATGCAAGAATAGTAACTGTAATCTCCTTTTCTCAGGCAGATTCATCAATATTTGGGACTTGGTAAGTGAAACCAAGAAAGAACAAGACAGAGTAAAGGAGACAAACAGTTTTGCTGTAATTTAATCTTAATAAGAAATTTTCAATTCCTAATCATGTCTTTTCCAGTCTACTCTTTAAGTCTGCAGAATGTACTAGGAGTTAAAAATATGCTTTCAATGATTTGTTCCAGAATGTTTCCTTTAATAGAAATTAAATAATAATTTAGTACCCAATGTTCATAGCAAATATTCAGTGGCAGATAACTGATAGGTTAATGCTGAAGGATGGAAGGACCTAGAACTAGATGGCTGAATGTGTAACTCATTATGGGAATTATTATTTTTTTTTGTAGTACAGTTAGCTTGATAATAATTTATAGTTCACAGAAGTAATTATATGCAAGGAAATTCACATGTAATAGCTTTTGGTTAGGATTTGAAGCTATTCATTTCATAGCATATTTCTAATTATGCTTTAATTTGGTCTGGCTCTGCTGAAATTTCATTCAGGATAACTAGATGCCAAAATGAGGTTTGGTGCAATTCAACTGTTTTCTTTTGGTTTAGTTCTGGTTTGAAGTCTGCAGCATCTTTGGCACAGATGTCATAAATAAACTAAACCGAGTTTGGTTTCATATATTTGCCTAGTATCACTGCAGTAGGTAGAGGAATGCAATATTTTAAAATCTTGTCTAATAGTTTCACTCTAGGATGTTTAATGGAACTTTTAATGTAAACGATAAGTGCAATCCATTGCAGAAAACACTAAAGAGGAATTGAGGAAATTTAGGTCTCTGACAGTAAAAAACCTTGCAAGTTTTATGAGTGTGTTGACTGGTCATTTAGCCAGTATTGTATGACTTTTTATCCCTGATTACTTGCATTAAATATTAAAAGGAAAAGAAATAAAGGAAATTATAAAGTGTTCTTTATTACTTTGTTCAAGACTTCTAGATGCTTACCTATAGATAGTAGTACTCATTAATCACAGTAGTTTTGCATATTTTTATTTATTAAAATACTCTCATATCAAATCAGAAGTATTTAATCAACTCCAAAATAGAAAGCTGTAGGTAAAACATAAATTAATAATTATTAGGAAAGTTTTAATTGTGTAACAAATGTTTCTTTCTGCAGTATTACAAATATTTAAAATTCCAATTGTATTTCATACACTCTGAATAGATTTCTTCTTAAAGCTATAAATGGGATTTTTTGATCTAAAAAGATCCATTTGATTTGTATACTTTTAAAAGAACTTGTTGACTTAGCTCTAAGACAAAGCTATTTTAATTTACATGTCTCTGTAGAACAGTTTAATACAGAATATAATTTCTGTAGAAAAAGATCACTGTTTAAAATTTGCATGTTTTTCTTTGATGTTTCTGTTTTTCATTTTCTCTTTCTGTATTTTTTTTCTAGGGTTATGAAAACTCTAATTAGATGTTGTTTTAAAGTCTATTCATTTTCTGCTTTTGAGAATGAAACTCTTAGGTCACAGAAAAATTATCACCCACTCTGGTTTTCCCAGTCTTGTCATGTCATTTCTATAAAATTCATATTTCCAGACTGATAAAAGCATGTTGATAGAAACTAGTACCTCCTAGTATCTGGTACACTTTCTGGAAAGTGTAGTTTTCCAGTACCATTGACATTATGTGGATGTCATGGTTTAACCCTGGCTGACAGAAAGCCCCATGCAGCTGCTTACTTATTCCCCCCACTGTGGGATGGGGGAGAGGATTGGAAGAGCAAAAGTGAGAAAACTTGTGAGTTGAGATAAAGACAGTTTAATAGGTAAAGAAAAACCCATGCACACAAGCAAAGCAAAACAAGGAGTTAATTCACTACTTCCCATGGGCAGGCAGGTGTTCAGCCTCTCCAGGAAAGCAGGGCTCTGTCACGCATAATGGTTACTTGGGAAGACAAACGCCATAATGTCAGATGTCCCCCCCCTTCCTTCTTCTTCCCCCAGTTCATATACTCAGTATGACATCATATGGTATGGAATACCTCTTTGGCTAGTTTGGGTCACCTGTCCTGGCTGTGTCCCCTCCCAATTTCCCATGCCTCTCCAGTCCTCTGGCTGGCAGGGCCCAAGAAATCAAAAAGTCCTTGACTTAGCATAAACATGACCCAGCAACAACCAAACCCATCAGTGTGCTATCAGCACTGTTCTCACACCAAATCCAAAACACAGCCCTGCACCAGCTACTGAGAAGAAAATGAACTCTATTCCAGCTGAAACCAGGACAGTGGTATAGATACGACTGCAAGCATTGCAACTCATTCTGGTCTATTCAGGTCTCACTATTCCAGAAGCTTTTGCACCCTTTCACTTTGTAACCCCAAAGGTAATTTACATGCTTTATAATACACTTCTGAAAAACTGTAACAAAGCCTTTACATCATATTGGATCCTTTGCATTGACAGAAATACAAAAAAAAAAAAACCACAGAAAAATGAAAATACCTTGTTGAGTCAAAAGGAGAGCCAGGGTAGGTAAAGTGGGGAGAAAATCCAGTCAGTCTGCTTCAGAAGGTGCAATCACAGAACAGCACATATGTAAATTACTCAGAATAATTTTCCTGCTGGCCAAAGGTTCCTCCTTTAAAAAAAAATAATAATTACAATAAAGAGTAAGAACATAGCATACATTAAGCAAGCCACAGAACAAATATTTCTGTTATTTTACTTTAATGGAACCTTAAGATTATTTGAAGAATGTTCTGAAGGCTCATTGTTTTTTACAAAAGAAGAGAAATTCACTTAACAGAACATTTCCTCATTCAACATACTAGTGCAGCCTCACCTTGAATACTGTGTGCAGTTCTGGGCCTCAACATTTAAGAAGGATGTTGAGGTATGTGAATGGATCCAGAGAAGGACAACAAAGCTGGTGAAAGACCTGGAAGGAATGTCCTATGAGGAACAGCTAAAGACTTTGGGCTTTGGCTAGTTTGAAGAAAAGGAGGCTGTGGGGAGACCTCATTGCTCTCTACAGCTTCCTGAGGAAGGGAAGTTGAGAGAGAGATGCTGACTTTTTCTCCCTGGTATCCAGTGATAATACACATAGGAATGGTTCAGAGGGGAGTTTTGGACTGGACATGCAGAAGCATTTCTTTACTTAGAGGGTGGTCAAACACTGGAACAGGTTTCCTAGACAGGTAGTTGATGCCTCAAGCCTGTCAGTGTTTAAGGGAATTTGGACAATGCCCTTAGCTACATGCTTTAAATTTTGGTCAGTGCTGAAATAGCCAGGCATTTGGACTAGATGATCCTTGTAGGTCCCTTCCAACTGAAACACTCTATGCTATAAAGGCATCACAGACAGCACTAGCACCAGCCTATCAGAGATTTTGTCATAATGCATGCACTTTTCATAAACAGGCTGAATTCTCTACATGAACATTTACATGATCTTGGACTCTCCCTAGGTATGTAGGGTCCACTCTAAGCCCCTTGACATGAATGATTTTTGAAGCGAGATTGTAACTTTATTTGTCCCCTGCTGGGACTACTTCTGAGGTTGGTTTGGTTTGTTCTTCCACGTTTGGGATGTTTGGGTCCTCCTCTGGGATTGGTTGTGTCCTCCCCACCAGGATGGTTTGGTGCCTTCTGAAATCTGTCAAATTCACTTGACACTGGTATTGTATATCCATATAAGAAATCTATCATAAATATATCTGATGTTATATAGTTAAATTTGCTTCACTAAATATAAGTTTGTAGGAGCTTGTAAAAGTATAAATACCTGGTTGTTGCTGTTATTGGTTGCTGCTATAATAATGATTGCAAGGTAAAGAGTAGAACTTTCCTACATCTTGACTCTGCTTTTTAGTTTCTTTTTAATATTATCATAGTTCGTTCTAAATTGTACATTGCTACCTGTAACAGCTGGCTATCAGTAGCTCATGGAATCCCACACGAAACTCTAGCCTATGGGTCATGAATTTATTACTGATCTAGAACAGTTGTTGTATTTCAGGGCACAGTGCAAACACTTTTTATACTTATCATCCCTCAAGACTGTGTCATTGTGACTAATAGAAATGATGGTTTTGATGGATGAAGAACATAGTCTTTTAAAAAAAAGGTCCTGTACTTTTTAACTGGAGTGTATAAAGAGCCATGATGACTCAAGAAAGTGCTTCAAGGGCACCCTAAGGGCATGCATGATTGAGTAAAAATTACCAATCAACTCTTGTGCTTCTCTCTGCAAACAGGCAGCCATGGAATGCCAAGGTGATAAAAAGTCCTAGAACCACTTATGCAGAAACAGAATGCCCCCTGGCTTTTACTGAAAAATATGCAAGAAGATATACCAGCAACAGTAGCACCAGACCAGTTCATTTCTTACATAGGACTACATAGTGTTTCATGAAAAATTGCTGAATGCACTCAGATTTTTACAATACCTTTCACACTTTCTTTGCTTATCACTGAATTTCACTACTGCACAATAATTTTCTGTCATGAGGGGCTTGTAATGGTGACAAGAATTTCTGTCATATGTATAAAAAAACATCTACTACTTCTACAAAGAAGGAAACAAAGTTTTTCTTTAACAAGATATTGAATCCTAACAGATTTATCTGATGCATGAAATTGACTATGAATAAATTAATGTAAACTTAATAGTGTTTTCTACTTTCCTCCATTTGTGGTCTTTCTCATCAGTTCTTTTCTCTTTTTGCCAGTGCCCTATGAATTAGTGGCTAAAGGAAATATGCAAATTCAATATCATACCTCAAGATGAACAGTGAATTTATGTTCAGTTTAGTTTGCATCTATCTGTCTGATAAATGCCTCCACATGTTTCACTCTTTCAAGACCTTTTATATATGGTGTTCACCTGATGGTACGGGGGCTTAGTTTAATTTTTCCAATAGCAATGTGGCAGAAGCTTTTTCTCATCCTTAAGTTTGTACCATATTTTCAGACAATGACATTATTAAAACTGGAAGAAGTCAAAGTAGTAAGAATACCAATTAACTTTGAATTAAGCAAGAAAAGGGAGGATGAGTACACAGACTCATTTTCACATAGTATAAAAACACTGTTTCTAGCCACAACTTGGCTAAATGAAAAACCTCAAACCATTACATTATTTTTTATTGCTGATGCAAAGCAATGTTTATCTAATATTTCTCTTATCTTTATGAGTATTCTTTATGTAATTTGCATAAGTACTTCCAAAATGAAAAATGATGCATCTGATGGTAATTACACCTGACTAACATTCAGAATATAATTAAGTAAATTTATGCTTGTGGGAAAATTACTTTGGGGGGGAACTAGAGAAAACTGGGACCTAACAGAAGTGTAATATTGCAGAAAGCTTTTTAGGATAAAATACAGTTATTGCTTTCAGGATAGTTGACGTGCACAAAATCTACTTCACCATATCTCCCTAAGCAGCACACCCTGCCAGCTCAGCACATGCTGATAGGAGTGACGGAGGGTGGAGTGGAGTGGAGACACTGGGGCCAGGGTCTGTTGTGCTCCCTGCAGGGATGGGAACTTGATGGTACTACACAGCTGGTAAGATCAGATGTCCACTACTGAGATAAAAATTGTGGCAAAACTGTTTTACTTGGATGAGATGATCTTGTTGTAATGCTAATGCACACCACCATCCCAAATATACCTGCCTCCAAGGTACTACTACACCTCACTGGGCATGTGATACCAATCAGTGTCAAAGAGATGTATCACTAAAGTCACTCATGCTCCACCTAAATATAACTGGTCTTGGACTGAAGTAAGTCCAGAAGGGAGGGAATTATTGTCTAAACTCCTGAATTACCAAACTCTGATTTAGTGGTTAACTGTATGTTAAACATTTCTGTGCACAAAGTTTAGGTTAGGCTGACCCACCCTCAAAAGTCATCAAAACCGATAAATGAAAGGACTTCTAATCAAAAGAGTCAACCTTGGGAAATAACACCGTTATCTAAATTATGCAGAAAGAAACCTCCAAGTGACAAAGTTTTGGCCAAGCTGCTAAGGTGAAAGTAGGACAAAGGTAATCGTAGTAGCAGGAGATTGCAACCTCCAACCCAAATAGCCCCCTCAAAAGAGGGCAAAACCCCACTTGGAGAGCATGCATAGTTAGTGAAAAACTTCAGTGGTGCTGTCTGAGGGTGCACACTAATTTGCATTAGAAACGAGAAATTTGTAACCAGTCCTGTCTATGACAATGAATATGTAACGTACTATGAAGTATAAAAAGTAAGTAAAGAAGGGGAAAGGTTAGGGAAGACTCCACTGTAACTTTTGGGATCAGTCAATGGGCTGTATTCTTTCCCAAAGGGGTGCTTACTGTGTAAGAACTTTATTCTATGACTAACTCATGGTAGTTGTTATTAGGTGTATTGTTCTAAGCTTGCTTTGCAGTCAGTATATTATCATGGGCAATGTCTGAACCTTATTCTGTCACAAACTTGCATTTTTTATAATAAAAATCATCAGGTGAAGTTCATTTTCTGTAAATCTCCGGAGATTTGAGTAGTTGTTATAAGGGATTTGACTCAGAGACACTGTTAGTGGAGATCCCCGAATAGGTTGGTTGAATGAACTTCCAATACAGTGGGCTGTCAAAATGCAGGTAGTGGACAGACTGGTTGGAAACAAGGGTCTCACCTTTCTTGGGAAACTGACAGGCTGATCAAATACAAAAGGTCTGAGGAAACCCCTCTTCTTAACATGACAATGTTACTTTATAATAACTTTCAACATGTTATATGTTAGACATTTACATGTAAACACCTGAGAATATTAACACAGTTATGCCAATAGATAAAGAAATAATTCCTGAAGGTTGAGGTCAAACAATAACTGCTTTGAATGAAAGGAATTTATTTCAGGCAATCATAACCCTTATCCTTCTTATTGTAAGTAACTAGTATGGTTGATTGCTGTATCTGCTACAGTTTGACCTGTTTCTGGAGAAGGAGCAGAAAAAAACCACAGTGGAAATTTCATGATTCACTGCACACTAACATAACCATCTGCTGAAATGTACAATGGCTGAATTTTACTCAGCATGAGCACCAACATTTCATCTGGGACCCTTTTTGAATTATCTTTCTTCAGTGGTTAGGGAGAAGCTGTAATCTCCTGGTAATGATCTTTTAAAATAGATGTGGCATCAAGAGAAATCAGTACGAAAATGAGGGGAGGGGGTGGAATATTTTCCTCTCAACCTGAACATTACTGGATGCTTTTTTTAAAACTCTTCATTATATTAGTAATCATATTAGTAAAGAATAAATTATGCATGCTTACTTGTACAAAAAGAAGTTGCTCTTTCTCAAAGTTTTGCAATTCAGATCTTTAGTGACCTACATTAAGTAAATTCAAATGTGAATATACTGATTGTATGACTCTTACTAATTCTGTTCCATTGTTAATATTGTCAATAATGTCTTTATTTAAATTATTGTATATTTTAAGACCCTGATGTTCTGTAGTGGCAAAAGTGTACGTGTCTGGAGTTCCTTTTGGGATTAGCTTGAAATGTAACAGGGCAATGCCATGTCTTACTGCTAAATATAGATAATATCCACAGATGCACTGCCATTGTAATCTCATCTGCGTCATATAACCCTCTATGATATTGACTGTATTGGTGTCATATAACTGTAAGAAACTCTACTAACAGTGCTAGACAAATTTAATATAGAAAAGGCAGAAAAATAAAAACTTTACTATTACTTTTTTTTTAATCATGGTCTAATCAATTTAAATATTCCACAAGAATATATCAGGTTTTATGTTATTAAAAACTGTTACAATTAAACAAAGACCCTTGATATGTATAATATACCTAAAACATATGTATCAAATTATATATGTGCACATACATATACACAAATTTTAAAAAGCTCTACATAATTATGTACTTCTGTATGTAAAGATATAAAATTAAAAATATTAAATCATCCAAACTTGAACATATTTTAATTTATGTGGAACAACTTTTTTCCCTGAATTTTCTATCTTATATGAAAATTAATATTTTATTTTGCCTCACAATGGAAAGAATTGCTGCATATAGATAACTGAAAATACTGAGTCAACCTTTTTTCTTCATCTTTTTTCCTTAATATGTGATAAATACTAATACTTTATATTCCCATTCAGCTAGATGATAAAACAGATGTCCTTATGACCATTTTGATATCTCCAGAGTTTGACTAAGTCATGGGAAGAATAGGCTCATGCCTAGTGCTGTAGCTTCTGTACTATCAACAGCAACAGAATAGTTTTCCCTTTACTGGCAAAGTTTTAAGGCCTTGTGATTGCAAAAGCTTAAACTTTCAGTCAAGTATAGTATCAAAACTAGCTATGAAGTGCCATTTGAAGCTGCTTTATGAAAGATGTAGATGTATCAAACCATTTGGATTCTAAATCTGTTGCTGTGGAATACAGTTCTAAAGAGATTAGCAAATAACCGTTTGGTCAGTGAATACAGAATAACCTACTCTCCTTTTTGTTGTTGGGGGTGAGTGAGCTCACCTTTAGTACGGCTGCAGGTTTCCTTTCAATTTAGAGGCATGCAGCCTTAAGAAGCACAGTCTACCAAGTGATTCATACTTAGGTAAATATCAAAATTTATTCCTATCAATAGCCATAATGTGTATTATTCCCAGTTATTTTTTAACTTACCTCAATGCAATATATATACAAATATTTTATATAAATGCATGTTAATTCCTGCCCTTTAGTTGTAATAAACTGCAAAACTACTGCCTCCAGATTCCCTGAATGCACATTTATCTGTCCACAACATTTGTAGTCATATCATTTCACCTGGCCCTGCCTACCTCCCAAGATATCCTTGAAGCCTGAGTCTTCTGTAGTTAAGATACTGTCTTCAGGATTTCTGAAAGTAAAAGTTAAGATAAGATTTCAGTTGGAGTTGTACAATTACTAATTCTTGCACAAGACTATTATTTTAAAGCATTGCATTTATTGCTATGTCTTCTTGTTTAGCAAAATTTTAAAAAGTTCAATGTATGTGAAAGTATACAATGAAAAAAATGTGTGATATATTCTCTCTAGTTTCTTATTACTATGGAACAATTTCTGCAGAATATCTGCAATATATAATATGGAAAGTTTAATTGTATTGATTTGTAATTTTTTGTAATTTGAGCTTATTTCCCTTATTGATAAAATAAGATGTGCAATATCTCAAGCTCATCAATATAATGAATATGCAAAACCAGAAACAAATATAGGTGGAATGAGATTTGGAATTACGTTTTAGCATAGCAGAACTGGCAAATCTACAAATGACAGATGAAAATATGTGTTATTTCTTCTATCAAATGCAAAAAAATATGAAACCCTTTTTCAATATGACTAGGAGAGTGTTTCTGTATGATATTAAAAATATTCTTCTGATCTATGGTGATGCTATAGGGAAACATTAAAAGTTCTGAAACAAAAGGAAATATGCACTTTAAAACTTATTGCTGTTAAAGCATGTCAATGCATTCAAACTACCCAGATCTATAATCACTTTTTGCCTATAATCTTAAGAATGTTTACTAACTTGCATTACCTTGGCCTTCATTAGTGCCACCAAAAATCTTAAAAGACTTTTGGATAGGATTATTACAGAAATTGTACCTTAATTGGAACTTAATCTCTATAATTATGCATAATTACCCATGTCTATTACTCCTACTATGAGCAAACATTTTTCTTTAGCTGTAAGGCAAAATGAGTTAAAGCTTCTAGAAGCATTGGATAATATGATTTGTATGCACTTCACTGACTTTATTAGGCTGTACAGTTTTAAAATTCAATTAAAAATGTATTTTCACATTTTGGCCTTTGACATTGGTAAGGAATATGAATGGAGAAAAGTACAGATCTTGACGGCAAATGACAACCTTTAATTTCTTTTATTCCTTGAAACACGGGCCAAAAACGATGTAGTACTGTCCTTTGCATGACTTCTCTCCATTCTGAAATATTCAGATGGACCAATGTACAAACACAAGGGAAAAGAAGGGTGCATTTAATCCAGTTTTATTATTTTCAAAATATAAGTATGATTAAATCAGAATCACTTAGCCCCAGTCTTTCATGGGTCTATTTAAACTACAAGACATGTTGGTTGTCACCCCAGGGAGTAGATTTGCGATAACATGGCACAGTCATTTGTAAAACTGCTCTTCGTAACTAATGCAGCTTGCTTGGATGAGTTTCACCATTTTAAAGAAATAGACACATGCTGCGACTTCTGTTTGTGCATATTAAGTTTTCTGAGGTTAATCTTTTAAAAATTGATAGTTGTGTCAGCAGGATTCATATTCAGTGGCCAACACTGTCATCAATTCCATGAAATCATTCATGAGGGTACATCCATTTACTTCTATAATCACAACTATCGTTGCACCTGCCTCAGCATTACTTACAGATATGATACTTGTGGTGCTCTAGAGATAAGAAAATACTATGGATATACAAAATTGTTAAAATACACTAGTATTCTGATATGGCAGAAATGTTAATAATTAATAAAACCAACAAACAAACCAACAAAAAACCTAAGATAAAGTCCCAAACTTTTTTACTCAATTCAGTTTTTCTTGTTTAACAAGAAAGTACTGTGTCATTTCTAAAAATTAAGTGGATAGTAGTGCTAATAAGAGATATAAAGTTATTGTTTTCTTTTGTATGTTCCTATCAAATCAGTTACCGATTACCATTAGAAATTCAAGCCTGATTTAATGTATGTTACCTGTCACAATGAAAGCTGAGAGTAACCAAATGTTATATGTATTATTTTCATATTCATATATATAGATATGTATGTATGCATATATATGGTTATCCTTTATCTTGTGGGAATGATCACCTGTGTTTTCAATATCATATATTATATATTATTGGAGAGGCAAAAATACATATGTGCAAAAAATTTAATTAAAAAAGTTTTGACAGTTGCTATTGATTATGTCAAAGTTAGTTAGATGTTAAGATGTGACTAACCAGAATCTGGAGGGTAATTACATATATGTATGTCTATGTCTGGGTGTGGGTGCACTTTTGATTTTGCTATCTGAAATCTGGGAACAGTGAAATAAGAATGTATACATGATCAAGACTGTCACAAGGAAAACTTGAGAATTATACTTTATCACTCAGAAAGAACCGTAGAGTGAAAGTTTTAATCTGCATCTGAAGAAAACTAAATCCTGATTAATGGTTCACTGATGACTAGATCATCTAAAAAGAATATACCTCAGTGGATCTCCCCCTCTACTCCGCTCTCATCAGACCCCACCTGGAATACTGCATTCAGCTGTGGGACCATCAGCCTAAGAAGGACATGGACCTGTTGAAGTGAGTCCAGGGCAGGCCATGAAGATGGTCAGAGGGTTGGAGCACCTCTCCTGTGAAGAGAGGTTGAAAGAGCTGGGGCTGTTCATCCTGGAGAAGAGAGGGCTCCGGGGGCATCTTATAGCAGCCTTCCAGTACCTCAAGGGGGCCTGCAAGAAAGCTGGAGAGGGACTTTTTACAAGGGCATGTAGTAATAGGACAAGGGGGAATGGCTTTAAATTGAAAGAGGCTACAAGATTAAGACTAAATATAAGGAAGAATTTTTTTACTATGAGAGTGGTGAAGCACTAGAAAAGGTTGCCCAGAGATGTGGCAGATGCTCTATCCCTGGAAACATTCAAGGTCATGTTTCAGGGGGCTCTGAGCAACCTGATCTAGTGGAAGATATCCCTGCTTACTGCAGGGTGATTGGACTAGATGACCTTTATTGGTCCCTTCCCACCCAAACTGTTCTATGGTTCTATGATCTGTAGTAGAATTAAATGTTCAAAGTCTGCCAGATCTCCTAGGTGAATGCTGTTCGGCCCCAATAACTTACTAGCTTGTAACATCTCTAGTCTAATATTTCCTCCATTTTTTTCTTTTTTTTTTTTTTTTTCTTTTTTGAATTTAATTTTTCTAGTTCATCTAGACTGTCTTCCAGAAGGGATTCAGAATCTGTCAGGATATTCCCAGCATAGAATTCACTAAGAGCATAGAATTTTTTGAGAATTCATATATTGTAATATTCTAATCCACGAGTACCCCTTTTACATCTTTGTCATTGGTTTAAATTTTTATGTGACATCTTTGTCATTGGTTTAAATTTTTATGTGACATCATCTGTAGAACTTATTTGATATCTTTTTTATTATCAATTTGATAATTCTTTCATAAGTTCTGTTTTGAATTTTCTTTGTAATTTTGACCTGTCAGTTCACAAGACCTGCTTTTCTTTAATGAAAACAAACAAACAAACAAAAAAACAAAAAAACCCAACTTGTAAAACTGAGTACTTTTGTGTTCATGCCAGTCACCTGGAAAGTCTCAGATATGCATTTTGTTACCTATTGTAACCTTTTCTTATTAATCTATAATTCTGTGCTTCTATGATTCTACATATGCCAAATCTTATTTTTCTATTTTATGTTACACAGTGGCTAAATACAAGAAAAGAGCAACAGAATTAGAAACAAAGACCAAAACAATGGATGTGATTTTTCCACTTCAAGACTCAAGTCAGTCAGTTACTTTTTGCTATCTCTAGTTCAGTGAATCTTTAATGATACAGTGTTCAAGAAAAGTTAGGAATATTCATTTTTCTTGTGATTAGGAAGCTCTTAGAGTAGACACAGATATGCAAGCGTCTCAGTCTGAAGAGCTCTGGAGTCTGATTTTGCACTTAACAGCCACTTCCGTAGCTCCTTCAGCGGTTATACAGTATAACAACAATTAACGTTTAAACTGATAGCTACTAACAGTATCTGTATACTGTATACTAACTAACAGTAACTAACAATAACTAAGTCCATCTAAAGGTATTGTTAGAGGGCTGCTAAATTCCTACATCACTACTGCGCTCCGAAAGAAAGAAATCATTTCCAAAAAGGCCTAGAAGATCTAGGCATGACTAGCACTCTCTGTATCTGTCCAGTTCTGATATTCAAGATTTTTTGAATTATGCCCTAACAGATTCGGGCAACTTCTAAAAATTTTCAGGTTTTCATATATGAAATTTTTTAATTACAGTTTCAGACACTTCAGCTTTGCTTTAATCCTTCTCTTGGGAACTTTGTGCTTTATTAGATATAGCCTTAGAACCGTAATTGGGACTTAGAACTAAGCAAGTGATTTGAGAGTCCATCATTTATTTTTTATTTATTATTTATTTATTAATGGTTCACTGATAAATAATAATTATTATTAATAGTGGTTCACGGATAAATAATTTATTTTTTATTATTGACTTTTTCAGTGTATGAAAGTGTCATTAATATTTTTCTATTAACAAAATGAGCTATAATAAATTAATCAATGAGAACACTGTGCATATAATAACCATCTGGGCAAAAGAATCACTTGTACAATGAATTATCAACAGTCACTGGAACCACTGACTCAAATAAATTAGTATTTTGTAGCATACATGGTTACAAGTGCCAGGTCGATTCATGAATCTGAAGGTTACAGTAATGATGACAAGAAGGTCTCAAAAGCCTGGCATGGCAATTACTTTGGGGAAAAAAAAGCAGCCCTAAACAAACAAACAACAACAAAAAAAAGAATAAAAAGAAAAAAAAAAAAACCCACAGTTCTTTCTTTCTTTCTTTCTTTCTTTCTTTCTTTCTTTCTTTCTTTCTTTCTTTCTTTCTTTCTTTCTTTCTTTCTTTCTTTCTTTCTTTCTTTCTTTCTTTCTTTCTTTCTTTCTTTCTTTCTTTCTTTCTTTCTTTCTTTCTTTCTTTCTTTCTTTCTTTCTTTCTTTCTTTCTTTCTTTCTTTCTTTCTTTCTTTCTTTCTTTCTTTCTTTCTTTCTTTCTTTCTTTCCTTTCTTTCTTTCTTTCTTTCTTCCCTTCTTTCTTTCTTTCTTTCTGTCTTTCTTTCTTTCTTTCTTTCTTTCTTTCTTTCTTTCTTTCTTTCTTTCTTTCTTTCTTTCTTTCTTTCTTTCTTTCTTTCTTTCTTTCTTTCTTTCTTTCTTTCTTTCTTTCTTTCTTTCTTTCTTTCTTTCTTTCTTTCTTTCTTTCTTTCTTTCTTTCCTTTCTTTCTTTCTTTCTTTCTTCCCTTCTTTCTTTCTTTCTTTCTGTCTTTCTGTCTTTCTTTCTTTCTTTCTTTCTTTCTTTCTTTCTTTCTTTCTTTCTTTCTTTCTTTCTTTCTTTCTTTCTTTCTTTCTTTCTTTCTTTCTTTCTTTCTTTCTTTCTTTCTTTCTTTCTTTCTTTCTTTCTTTCCTTTCTTTCTTTCTTTCTTTCTTCCCTTCTTTCTTTCTTTCTTTCTGTCTTTCTGTCTTTCTTTCTTTCTTTCTTTCTGTCTTTCTTTCTTTCTTTCTTACTTTCTCTTTTTTCCCCAAAACACTAGCTTCACTTTTGTTGACTTCCCTAAGACACAAATGGCTAACTACACTAACAAATGCAATGTAAGGGAGTATAAGCAGATAAATAGCAAAATGAAAGGCTAGCGAAAAAAACCCACCCCAAAACCCTATATAAGAGCACAGTCCTCAACTGCAAGTTTGTCTAGTTTTACCTTCACAACATGCACTAATCTTGTATTCAAATTTTGCCGGTATCTAGAGATAAAAAAATCTTATATTTATACTAGTATACTAGAAGCAATAATATGCAGCTCTGACTATATGCACATAATAATGACTTTGCACTTAGGAAAAAAAAAATCTCAGAAAACAAAGACCTTAGATACACAGAAGGAATGAATGAATATATTTGAAATAGTTCCTATATAGTGGAATGACAAACAATCAAAATGACATAGCATTTAAGGGTCAAATCCAAGGGAATTAGGTGAGATTTCAACAGATTTTCAATTAAATTCCTTTTATTCCATGTTATATCAACTATTTCTCATTATTTCTTCCTCAGATTTATAAGGTTTAAAACTTATTCAGCTTTCCATAGTTGTCAATTCTGTCAACTTTGATTTCAAGTGATTTTATAATAAATTTCTTAAACAGTTTTAGGGGATTCATGTGGCAGATATTTCTTCTTCAAAGCTTTTCTTTGTACAACAATAGATTTATTTTTAAAATTAATTATCTATTAAATAGTAGAGTAATATATTGGACAGGTACATGAATGAGAATCCTTATTTCATTATTTGTACATGTCTTAGCAAAATTATTCTCAGAATTAGAATAAACCTAATGGTGATCTACAGAATCCATGTAACAGTGTTGAACCATCTTTTAGCCATGGCTAATCTAAAAAGCAGTGTGCACTATTTATATTTCCAAATGTTTTACATAAAAGGAGTCATGAATGGAATATCCTTTAGTAATACTTTCTGAGAAAAAAATGTAATACATCCTTTGTTTAAGATACCTTAGCAATTAACTCAAAGTTTTGCTTAAGCTTGGTGTATAATATAGCTACATGAGAGCTGATAAAAAGAAACAGGAAGCTGTCATACCTCAGCTTCTCACAAAGGTATTTTTAATCACTAATATTACTGAAACAAAAAAAATCAGCCAGGTTTCACAATATCCAGTTTCCCAGTCTTCATTATTTTCTTTCACAAGCTTTGAACAAGTTAACACTAAAATTATTGAAGCGATATAAATTTACATGCAAATCTATTTTAACTGCCTGATAGCAGTTCAAAGCTGTAAGGAAAGATAAATAGTTTATCTAATTACATGATATTTAATGCTGATGTTTTCACAATACTGATTGGTTAAGTTGGCATCATTAGAATTAAAAGATATGCTTGAATTGTTTTTATTACCCTCATTAATGATGTTAAGCTCAAGAAGTACAGATATTATGTTGCTATAGTGTGGACTGTGTATTATGAGTGGCAAAACCACACTTCTGTAGTCCTAACACTTTAAAATTTTAATTCATGCTAGCAAAAACTATAAAATACAAGTCTGCCTCTTGTGCCTTAATTATTAAAATGTGAATATAAATAAAGAAGAGACAAAACATATTTTGAGCATTTTAATTTTAATTTGACATATCTTATATAATTAATGTACTAAGTAGACTAACAGTTTGCAAGACTTTCATTTAGAAAAGAAGTTACAAATTTAGAGTTTGAAAGACTGCAAGATGGAGTCATATACTCATGTTTAGAAAGCAGATAGACTTTGTACATTTGTGTTATTGTTGACTTCTTGTTTCTTAATTTTACTTAGATACCAGTTCAATATTTATTAGTAAAAGGTGTTAACATTTTCCTCTAACTTTCCATTCTAACTTTGTAAGCTTCTAGCCTTTAGAAAGCTATTGTATATTTTATTGAAGCAACAACAACAAAACAGCTTGCAGTATATCTATGATAAAGATCTAGAATAAATGATTATTCTAAATATTATTAGTAGCTACATAAGTTATTATCTGTCATGTGCCACAAACAGGACAAACTGCATCAGAGAATTATTGATTGTACTGAATACTGCACATTATGAGAAACAGTTGTCCTTGCTTAGCTTTAATTTCAGGAGTGCTTCAAATGGTACACAAACAGATTCTTATGAGGAATATTAGAAGATGATTTGTGTCAGATGGGATTCTTGAGCAAAGGTTATCTTGTAGGTTATCTTTTTCAAATGTTTCTACCTACAGTACATTGTAAACTCAAACCACTCAATACCTTTCTTTCTCAAGATCAGATCACAACTAAACATGTGCCACCTTTTCGTGGGACTAGAAACCCTCTGAAATTCACTCTTAATTTTTCTTAGTTTTGCCACTGAATTGTGTGCTTTCCAATGCTACTAAAATTTCAGGAACAGAAAAGTATTCAAATTGTAATCATCTCAGCTGATTTTATGCATCTGCAATATATATTCTTGTAGCTAGATTACAACTACCCATACTAGGTTAGTAACTTTTGAGGTGAGTTACCTCAAACATAGTTACTAAGTAGTCATCTACTTTACATTGAAGAGTTGAATCCTCAAGCTCACTTCAATTACCTCCAAAATTAGTGTACTATGACTCAAAAGATAGCACTAAAATTTACACAAAAGTAATGTTATAAGATGATAGTCTGGAAAAGTTATGACTTCATTAGTAGTTTTGCTTGGTTTTAGACTACTACAAGTAAAAATACACAAACCCTTCATCAAATACTGTAAAAACCTGATATTCTCAAGGGTAACCTATTTAGTGAGTAATTCAGTTGAAAAGGCATAATGATATTCATTGTAATAACTTTTACTCAATAGAAAGCTATAACAGATTCTGTCTCAATAATATTTTACAGTTTTTCTCTCTAAGGAGAGATAGAAAATTACTAGTAATTACGCATATATAAGCATTTCCTCTGGATGCTCTTAAAAATCTCTAGAGAAACTCTATTAAGACCTGCACCTAAAGGAGCAAATAAAAGTATTGATAGGATAATAAGATAATTTGGGTTGGGAGAGATGTAGGCCAACCTCCTGCTCAAAGCAGGTTCATCTGTGAAGTCAAGCTGACTCAGTCAGGGCTTTGTCCAATGATGTCTAGAAAACCTGTAAATTTGGAGATTGCACAGTCTTTGTGAGCTACATGATCCACTGCCTGATTGTCATCTTAGGAAAAAAAGTTTCTTCTTAAACCCAATCTGTCTCTTTCAACTTATGCCTGTTGCCTCTAATCCTCTCACTATGTATGGCTGTGAAGAGCCTGGATCCACCTCCTCTGTCACCTTCCTTGTAGTTACTGGAGAGCTGCTGTTGGGTTCCCTTGAAGCTCTCTCTTCTCCAGGCTGAATGAGTCTCTGCCTGTCAATATCTGAGAAGTCCTCCAGCCCTGACCATCCTGGTAGCCCTCTTCTGAACTTGTTCTAGTTTATTGATGACCCCTCTGTATGCAGCAGGCCTGAAGTTGGATGCTTTTTCACAGATGTCATCTAATGAGTGCTGAGTAGAGGATGATCATCATGTCCCTTATCTTCTGGCTATAATCTGGTTAACATAGTCCAGATGTCATCTGTGCTGATAGGACATGCTGCTTGCTCATTTTCAGCTCACTGCATTCAAGGTCCCAGCAGTTTTCCTCAGACTTGTGCCCCGGTCCCACAGTCACCCAGCCTATAACAACGCCAGAGCCTCCCTTCCCAAAAGCAGGAGTCGATGTTTGTCCTTACTGAGTTTCATTAGTGTGATATCAGCTCATTTCTCCATCCTGTCAGTACAGACACATGCTTGCAGACCTAGTGTTCCTCTGGTTGACTCCAGGTATGGAGAATGATCCATTAACCACAGCTTTCTGAGCCTGACCATCCAAGAAGTTTATTGTTTATCTGGTTGTTCACCCACCCAGTCCATAATGTACTGACTTTGATACAAGGATCTGGTGGGAAACAGTGTCATCAAAAGCCTTGCTAAAACAGAAGCAAAAGACGTTGCCCACCGTCCCCTCATCTATGAACCTGGTCATTTAATCACACAGGATAGTCAGGATGATCAGACATGATTTATACTTTATAAGGATTCCCACCCTCCCCAGCCCACAGCAGAACACTTCTGGACTGATATTTTCTCATCTTTGTGTAAATTCTGTAGATTTTCAAAAGTCAGAGGCAAAATTCCCATTGATCTGACATGGTCCATGTTTCCTTTATGTATCCATTCCTAAAAAAGGTTGAAAAATAACTCCTATAGAAATTAACACTGATTTTCTGTAGGGAAATTTGCTACAAGAGGAAAATTTTGTAAAAATGCATGCATATGTTTTAGCAATTTATGGATAGTCCTTTACACTTAAACAGATGCTTAAGTTACTGTGAAGTCAAGTCATTATATTTCAAATATAATGCTACTGAACTGGAATTTCTCTTCCATCAATTCACCAGTTATGTAGACTAGGTTAACAAGTTATTATTCTGAACAAACAGGATCACTAGTGCTGGATGACTACTGGAAATTTAAATATAGTCTATAGTAAATACCTAGAGTGGGAATAATTTCTTCAAATTTATACAAATTAATTGTGTAAGTCTAAATTCTTGTAGTCAAATACTTCTAGGATGTGATCCATCTCTTCTTAAAATGTTAAGACAAATAGGATTATTGCTTTGTGGCAATGACTTTTTTGTTTCCACTGACTTTAAAGAAAGCATAAGAAGCTTAGTTATCTATGTTAGATGAGATGTATACTTCCATTAGACAATTTGTATAATAAATGAAGAAAGATACCCAACTCCAGAGGACAAGCCATAACATTTGTATATGTAGGCCATGATGATTTTTCCCTTGGTGTTGCCTCTCTCTAGATAAAAAAGAGACTACAAAACTGTCTTAGCCTAAACAAGCAACTAAAACTATATATGAGCTCCACTCTTGTCGTAGTGTTGTGGTTTAATGCCAGCCAGCAACTAAGCACCACACAGCCACTTGCTCATTCCCCCTGCAGCAGGATGGGGGAGAGAACTGGAAGATTAAAAATGGAAAAACTTGTGGGTTGAGACAAGGACAGTCTAATAGGTAAAGAAAAAGCTGTGCACATAAACAAAGCAAAACAAAGAATTTGTTCACTACTTCCCATTGGCAGGCAGGTGTTCAGCCATCTCCAGGAAAGCAGGGCTCCATCGCGTGTAATGGTTACTTGGGAAGACAAATGTCATCACTCTGAATGTGTCTCCCCCTTCCTTGTTCTTCCCCCAGCTTTATGTGCTGAGTGTGACATATCGTATGGGATATCACTTTGGACAGTTTGGGTCAGCTGTCGTGGCTGTGTCCTCTCCCAGCTTCTTGTGCACCCCCAGCCTGCTCACTGGTGGGAGAGTGTGAGAAACAGAAAAGGCCTTGGCTCTGTGTCAGCCCTGCTCAGCAATAAGGAAAACACCCCTGTATTATTAACATTGCTTCCAGCACAAATCCAAAACACAGCCCCATACCAGTTACTATGAAAAAAAATAACTCTGTCCCAGCCAAAACCAACACACATAGCCTACTCTATTTAGCTCTGTCCTCTGTGATTATTATTTCCTCTCATTTTTAGTTCAACATGAGTGTACTGAGTCTGGCTGAAATTGAGTTAACTTCCTTCAGAGCAACATATGTGGTACTGCGTTTTGGATTTGTGGCTAAAGCAGTGTTGGTAACACGCTAGTGTTTTGCCTGTTACTGGGCAGGCTTTCTGGTTATCCCATTCTGCACCCTCAGCCAGTAGGCTGGGGTGAGCAAAAAGTTGGGAGGAGATGCGGCTGGGACAGCTGACCCCAACTGGCTAAAGGCTAAAGGCCATGCCTTACAGTGTCTGAGATGCTTTCATTCTGGTTTCTTTCAGTATATAAGTCTGATATACCAGTCAGTCAAAGCCCAGCTAGAGACCATCTGGAACTTTTTGGAAATTTGCTGCATAAATGATGAGGTAATTGCACACAAATATAAAATTCCTGAAGTAATTTCAGCTGGTACTTTTCATACCATCCATTCTACACAACAGGCAGGTTTTTTACATTGTATTTAGATCTAAAAGTAAGTGAATAAACAAATTCCTATAAATGTACTATATAAATACAATTTTTATTAATATCATATGAAAGCTTATACTAATATAATTAAAATGATAGGAATATATATCATAAATTCTACTCTCTTTTTTTGGCCCAAGCAGAAGAGCTTTATGGAAACAACTTTGTCATCTGATAGTATATGTGTTAAATTAATGCTCTCCCATGTTTCATTTTTTTTTATAATTGTACTTAAACCTCATCTTTGTAAGTCTAGCAGATTAAATTCAAGACATACTTTCTGAATTTCAGATAATTTCCTTTCTCAATAACAGCTATTTAAGATGAAGAAAAAATGAATACTCTGGATAATTTTATGCAGATGAAAATCATGCTCTTATTGATTTGTTAATATGTAAAAATAGAAAGATTTTTTTAGAGGAAAGCCTACGGAAACAAACCATGAATTTTAGTAATACAGAAAGGGTCTGTAAAATGTGAAATTAAGACTATCAGTAGATCTTGCTCCACTGCATGGGGCTTCAGATGAGAAGGTTCATCAATCACGTTGCCAGAATGTGAAGCCAATCTGGTCTTTCCAGCAAAGAAAGCACCAGGTGATACTGTGCCATTCTGACATTAGGAATACTGCCTCCTGGGTTTTTTGCATCTTTGTATCACTTCTAGATTGGGTACGGGGTTTTCAGTAGACATACAATCAGGTTCCTGGCTTTACACATATGCACACTGTGGTATAATTTGTTCTAGGTTTACAGTAAGTGTACTACTACTGTTAATCTACATAATGAAACCGACATGCATATCAGTTTTCTTTAATGCTTTGTATAAAGTCTTTATATCATACAACAGATACGCACTGAGGTATTACAAAAAAAAAAAAAAGGAAGAATATCTCATGGATTATTTTTTGTTGTACAGTCTGTTTTGAAAAAAACCCACACATTACTGTTTTAAAAAAAATTATTAACCATATTCTGCTTCTGTTGCTTGTAGAGAATGTTACCTTGTACCACACTTTAAAAACAATCTCACAGCAACTTTTTACCAAAGTAAATTTGATTCAGTATCCTGAAAAGTACATGGCTTCAATGTGGAAAACACCAGGGGTTGGATTCAATTTCCAAATGTACCTACCTAAATATAAATGTATAGATGGGAGATCTGCATGATAGTTAGATATCTGAGCTGTCACTACTGACAGCTGAGCCTAAAAGGGCTTGATTTTTGGTCTAAACACAAAAGCCACCCATGATGCCATAGGATGTTAGAGCCTTCTGCTTAAAGCTGTCAGACCT
Source organism: Falco naumanni (assembly GCF_017639655.2). Lineage (NCBI taxonomy): Eukaryota > Metazoa > Chordata > Aves > Falconiformes > Falconidae > Falco > Falco naumanni. The sequence continues at coordinate 43,035,269 of NC_054055.1, forward strand.
GTAGGTGATCCCTGTCTCCTTGGAGTGGCACCTGAAGAACAGTCCAGATATCCTAAGATATTTCAAGTATGTCTGAGTTGAGAAACTGAACGAAGTTCCTGCATTTAGTCAGCAGAGGTCGTCAAATTCTCCTAGGCTTAATTCAGTTGCCTACACTTACGACAGTTTTTCAGGGCTCTTTGAAATATCATGAAGTGTTGTTCATTGCCTGAACTTAGAAGTCTAGTGTCATTTTAAGAGCACTAGACTAATCGACCTAACTCCAGATGGTTCTTTAAAAGGTTCATGTCTTTCATAGGTCCTGATCCTTACCTTCCAGGCTGGATTGGACGGATGAAGGATACATTGCATATTTTAAGGCTTCTCAGGACTCTTATGTTTCAGCAACTGAGTCATGACTTCTTGACTATATGCTTTATTTGCCTCTTGGTGTCTGAAGCATCCTAAGAGAGCTGAGTTTCATGGCTAAGCTAAGGACTTATAAATGACCAGTCCCCATGTAGAACACTTTTTGGGGATTAAGCTGATATCCTAGGGCACCTGTGTAGATACATTTAGATGTATGTATACAGCATATATAGTCTGGAGTTTAATTTCCCTCTATATTTGTCAAAAATAGCTATTCTGAACATGGAATTAACAATTTTTTTTTTTCTATTTCTTTAATTTCTTATAACACCAGAGGATTCAAATAGTGTGTAGAAATAAACAAGGAAATTGTGAATTCTAACCTAAAGATTTGAAGGCATACACATTCATATCCTCTATTGTTGCAAGTTTAAGATCAAATAATGTAGAAGAGCTTATGTATGAGTAACTTAAGAAGGGAAATAGAAACTTATACTAATATTTAATTTTCATAATCAATGCAGAGAAAAAGACAAGTGGGGTAATGAATGATAAATTTTGGAAATAAGTTGATTTTCACATATTTTTTCTTAGTTTACCACAGGGAAACCATCATTACATATGCATAATAATGCATATGACACATTGAAGTGTCTGCTCCAATGAGACCCTTTAAAGACTTTTTTTTTAGTATGTCTAGATACTTCTGCTGTCAGAAGAAATTGCAGAGTAATGTGGCAATACTTCTGATAATTTTGAGTGAATCTATTTTGCTGCAGGCAACAGTTACCCTTTCTAATTCACTGTGGCTTTCAGCATCTATGTGACAGAAAGTCTCTACCCTTAAAATGTGAACATATTTATGTCAAGAAATGGTATAGAAGTAGTTCTTATGGAAGAGTGCATAAACGAGTCTAGATCCACACTGCTCAATGACAGTGTCCCAAGAAAAGATCCTAGTCCTCAGGCTAAAAGGTACAGAGTACCTGGCATCCACTTTAAAGCATGTTAGCAACATTCATAATACATAACATTTATAAATAGGACTGCCAGGCCCTAATATACCTGTTGCACAACAGATCAAGTGGGCTTAATTCGTGTTTATGAGTGTTTCAGGACTCAGTTATAATTTGGCTGAAAACTCCAGGAATAGCAGCTTTACATCATGCCTTTTTCTCATGGTATGTGGCAAAAAAATTTTGGAGAGGGAAGAGATCTTAAGGACACAACAACTGTTGTGATAATGTTGGAAGACAGTTTCAAAGATTTTTTTGAGGTGGAGAATCCAAAGTCAAGCGTAGTTTTGCTGATGTTGCCTTTTGAAAGTGTTGCTTGCAGTGATCTGTCTCTAGAATTACACTGAATCTTGTTGGACTAGCTAGTTTAGATCAAAAGGCAACTCAAGAATTAACTAATGTTTACACAACACTGTGTTTGTTACAGTCCTGGCCACCCACTCAATCACACTGCTTAACGTTAGATTGTTCGATGGAGGTAGTTCTCTGTGTTAAGAATTAACCAATGATACAAACTTGAAATTCTCAAAAATTATTCTACTGAATGCTATTCAGTCCTCTTATTCTGCGGGTTTTCTGTGTGGAAATAGAAGCATAAAATTTGCACAGCTGTCACAATCATTTGTGTACAAATATGGCATCAAAAAGATGTTAAATTATGTTGATGTCCATTTGGAAAAGCAGTGTCTTTTAACCCATTACTGTGATTTAAAGCCAATTTCAGATCTGAGCATTTTTGAAGCTTGCTGAATATACATTTCAAATACAATTAAACATTGAAACCTTGCTAATTTTTTTGCCAAAGTTGCAGTCACAAAGCCCCAAGAATCTACTGTCATAACAGAAGGGGCATTTTTCTGTGAGAACGCAATTGCTCTCTTTGAAGGGCAGGGAGCAAAAATTATAAATTTTTTAGTACTTTGAGATCTTAAAGGAAAAGGAAAAAACAGTCTGCAAGGAAGATTAAATTGAAGGAAGTAGACATCAGAATCCACAAGACCCTACAAATGATTAAGGCTTTCTTACTCAAAGTAACTTTATAAAGAAAACTACTACAGATAGAGATTAACTAGAACATCTTAATTAGATCACCACGATTACTTGGCTAAAGATTTAATTAGAAGAACTACAGCTATGGAAATCAAGCAAGAAAATCAATTAAGAATAGAAACAAACAGAAACCTATATGTATTAAAAAAAAACAAAACCAAAAACATAAAAAATTGTTCTTGAAACCTGTGAAGGGAATGGTTAAAACTACACAGTATTAAATTCAAACAACAACAGTGAGCTGAGAATTTTCTGCAAGACATTGAGTACCAAGGCTGTATTATTCCACTGAACTGTGTAGTTATATTTTTTCATATCTCTTGTGATGAGGCCTTAAATATATTTAAAGAGGAATGTATCTGCAAATATGAAGTTTAATAATTTTATCTTAGGTAAAAATTAAAAAACTTAGAACTGGTAAAATATAATGGGTCTAATTTCTGTAGCATGGACCAGAATTTTTTACCAGAAAACAAAACAAAAAACAAAAATCAAAAAACAAAACAAAACAAAAAAAATCTTACCTGTAAGTTAACTGCCTAACTTGGTTGTTGTTGGGGTTTTTTTCCCTAACATACAACTTATACATTCAATTTTCCAGTTCCATTATTCCTTTTGAAAATTTTAAAATACTGCCAGAAGCAATATTTAAAGACAAAATATTTATTCATTAGATAGCTTCTCCAGATGTATGCTTAGTTTAGATCTGGTTGTCTTATCGTTCTGAAGTTGATAACATTGAAATAATTGCCCTGGACCAATTATCCAAAGCACATTACAATGTACTTTAGCGCGTTTAGTATTTTACATTTCACCTTTCCTAAATAACAGGTCCTTAATTTTACAAAGCATTTACTTAGCTGTTCTACTAGAATACGAGTTTTTTGACTTTCAAAATAGTTCATAACGTCTTCAGTGTAGCCAGACTGTGAATGTGGAGTGCATTTTAATTTTTTTTTTAATGTTTCATTTTAATTTTTCCTTTGTAGTAGTTCTTTTTATTTCAGCACCATTCCATAGATGAGAAAATTGAGAATATGTTATTTAATAGGTACAGGTTTTATTATTTTTTTTTAATGCTGGTAGAGGATGTAAAAGCACTTCTAGAAGTGGATGAAATGTTAATAAAATGCTTTGAAGTACTGCCCTACATAATTGCTGCACATTATTATTCTCACAGTTCTGTATTTTCAAGCTATGAAAAGGCTCATTGCTGTACTTAATTTCATAGAAAAACAATCTTCAGATTTATTTGTTCTTCCAAACTTTTAGCAAAGAAATAATTTCAAAGTGAAGAAACAGTAATCCTGGTCTTTGGAGCTGATGAACACAAGGTACCTCCCTACTACTGTCATTGAATAATTTCAGGCTCTCTGGTCTGGTCTTAATACATGCCCTGGCCTTGTCCTGACTTTATTGGCAAGAGGCACAGGCATGCATCAAGATTTCTTCCTCTTTCCTCCTAAGTCTTGAACTGAGCACAAAGGAAGTTGGAGGTTATGAACCTGAAAACATTTACCACTAGCTCCAGCTCATGTCCCTGTCTGGAGAGTCCAGTCGCATTCTGCTGTTTCCTAAGACTCTGTGTGTGCACTTCCTTATAAAAAAATGCCCAAATGTGCAGATATCTTCTGAAAACATTTGTCAGACCTTGAAATTTAGGATATTATTATTATTCACTTCAAAATAAACTGATTTCTCATTTTAGATGTTTGAAAGTGACCCCAACTGAAAATAGTGTAGATTTGAAACAGAAGAATCAGAAACTATTTCATAAATCTTTTTTGTGATCTTCACAAATCAATAAGTACAAAGATACTTAAATTCCTGTTGAAGTGACTTAGTTGCATGAATATGGGGTTTTTGGTCTTTCATGACCAAATTTCATGACAATTAATTTGCGTAGGACAACATCTAATATCTCTGTTTTGTTTTGTTTGGTTTTGTTTTAAAGGCCATCTGATGGAAATGAGTTAATCTTTTTAATTTCATTCTTCTTATTTTGAGTTGAATTTACTGCAATAAAATAACCCCCAAATTATTTACTGCATCAGTTTCCTTTGAAAGTGTATTGCTGATCACCTCAGCATACTGATAACCTTCTAGCCAATAGAGTTGGTCTATAGTGAATTTTTTTCATTGTTATTTTCTATGCCTGCTAGTAGAATTGTAACAATGCCCGCTGGCTGAGAAATTAACCAACTGAACCCTTTCACATCTGTTTCACAGTAGGCTAATGAGAAAATGGGTCTGACATCTTCACATTTTTTTCTTACTGAGCAGTCCCAGCAGTGGGAGAACAAGAAAATACAACTTTTTGCAGCCATTTAATTCAATTTTCCTTAACTTTGTTACAGAGGTATAGCAAGGTAGAGTATATATTACTTCCAGTTACACATAATACTGTATTCATTTGAATGGAAGTTCCTGCTTCAAGAATTTATGGAAACAAATTGAAAATCGAAAATATAATAACCAATGCTAACAATAGCAGTACCTCCTTCCTTTGGCTTCTCTTTATATAACCCATAGAACTGAAATGAATACAGGGCTGTAGTTCCTATCCCTCCCTTCATGAGTCATAAATAAATTGACCGACCTTTCCCATGTCAGTAATTTCAACTGTCATTGCTCACGGATTTCTTAGTGTCTCAATTTTTTATGTTGCACTTAACAGTGAAAGAAGCATCTTGCAAACACTTAGGATGATGTTACTCTTCTGAAATAAAAAAATTCCAAAAACTCAATTGTATACTCAGCTGTCTACCACAGTCTACTGTATGCTATTATACCCAAATTTCTTTTCCAGTTTTCATAAAATTGCTTGCTTTTTTCTAAGTCCTTCATCTCACATTTCAGTTCATGATACTCTGGGATTAGAAACCTTTTTGTTGTTTATTTGCTTGTTTTTAATTTGCTGAGCACAAACTGCAAGTGCTTACTTGTAGACAGTGTTATTTGATGCTGATTAAAAAAAAGTTATACATAGCATATTATGGAAATTCTGAATAAGCAGTAAACTTCTTTAATGTAACATTACTCAAAAATACATATAAAAATATTGAGTGTAAACTGTCAGATATATGCACTTCTTAATTCTACAGTTATGCTGAAGAAGATTGAAAATAGTTATAAATTTATATTTAACAGATTCATATTTTTTAATTGTGGAACTAGAAGTAAAAATTAATTTCAGTTAAAGACACTTTAACAAGATAGCCACATAACATCAAGTCACGATTCAATCAAGAAATTTTTAAAATAGACTGCAGTCATTAGAGTTTCCTTGTAAGAATGAATAAAGCAGAAGTAAAAATAAAGAATTACAGAGTTCACTCATGCCATTCTGGAGAGTCCTATCATCTTATACTCCATGTTACTTTTTATTCATGAGGGAAAGGTGAGATAAACTACTGACTACTTATGGCCTTAAAGTCTATGTACTCAAAAACCTGAAAAGTTACTTATAATCTAGAATAATATCCATTTTAGAGTATATTTGTTTTCTAAAGGTGGATAGTTTTGTGATCAAATACAGAGGAAAATGCATTGCATATGGTTCACAAGTGTGACACAAATATTTAAAGTTTTTTCAACAGGAATCCCTAAATAACTTAGGAGTGCAAACTGAGATTTAATAGGGAAAAGGAATAAATGTTTCCAGTATCACTAGAATCAACATTTTAAAATAGATTTGAGGAAGACAAGCAGAATTTATTTCAATTTTGAATTTACAACAATTTGTTTCCCATAAAAAATTGTAACATATATAACTTCCTACCCCCACCCCCCCTTCCCCCACTATTACCACTAGAAAAAAGTTACAGCACAGCAACCTTTCAAAACTGGTGTAAACTCCCTGCATTTCTTTTAGTTGCTATCAATCTCATAATGAAAAACAAAAAGAACAAAAAATCCAATTCATACTACAGGCTATTCAAACTTTCCCATTAGATTTCATTAAAAAAGACTCCTTCAGCTACTGCTTTTGTGTGAAACACATTCTCCCTGAGAAAATGTAAATGTGCATAAAAATAATCAATAGAATATGCATGATCATACCTTATCTAATCATGCAATGCTAATCAATATAGTGAACAAAATCAGTATAAGACAGACATACGGTTTCATAGTTTTCACATGAATTGGAAGAGTCAGAGGAAGTGTAAACAAAGAAAATAAGATGCAAGGAAAGATTTAAATGCCAAACTTCAGTTTTGTTACTGTAATGATAAGTAAGACAATCATCTAATACTCATGTTCAACACGCTCTTTTAGGGTTTAATAAGAAGTATTTCATCACACTGCAGCAATTTGGAATGACTGCTACTCAACCTATTTTATGACTGAAAAAAATCCTAAGGTTTTTCACTGGGGTCCCTGAATACAAGAAAGATGTCAGCTACCGCAAGTCTCAGTGCACTCAATGCAGTTTGCTAGTTTCTTCTAGGAACTAGTTTATTGCATTAGGACTGATATTCCTGCTTGTCTTCCACCTTATACATTGGGACTCACCTCTGTCATACCTTCAGCTGCTGCTACTGAATCATAAACTTAACCTCAGAACAAGGAAGATAAGAAGGGCTGTAACCTTTTTACTCCCTACCCTGGGATATATATTCTTCCCTGTCTTGGTCTGACTGTTCTGGCACAGAGGAATGAAAGCTGAAAAGGCTTTTCTCTAGCAGTTGCAATGATGAGTTAGTTCTCTAGCACTCTAATCTTATGGCAATCAGCAGTATTCTAAATATTATGCAATCCTTCTCTTTATTTAATCTTTTACTGTAATAATTTATTTCCTGCTTCTCTTATATAATTGTTCTATAAGTCATTATTGTCTTCCTTAATTCCTTGAATTGCTCTGCTTCTAACTTTAAATTTGATGCACTTTTAAGCTCGAACTAAACTAAAATACTTGAAGTTGTCCTTGGGCTTTGTTTAATTTATTTCTGGCTCCATTTTTAGCAAAGTGGAAAAGCAGATCTCTTCACTGCTTCCAGTAAGATAGTCATGACAGTAGATCTGTACTGGGTTTGTATGGCAAGGTTTTGGGAGTGGAAGGACTACAGAGGTGGCTTCCCCCATGTCTGACAGAGCCAGTGCCAACTGGCTCCAAGTTGGACCTGCCGCTGGCCAAGGCTGAGCCCATCAGCCACAATGCAAGTGCCTCTGGGATAATGCATTTAAGAAGGGGGGGGGGGGGGGGGGGGGGGGGGGGCGGGGAATTGCTGTGCAAGAGCAATTGCAGCTGAGGGATGAGTGGGAATATCTGAAACAACTCTGCAGACACCCAGGTCAGTGAAGAAGGAAGGCAGGAGGTGCTCCAGGTGCCAGAGCAGAGATTCCCCTGCAGCCAGTGGTGAAGCCCACGGTGAGGCAGGCTGTGCCCTGCAGCCCATGGAGGTGAATAGTGGAGCAGATTCCCACCTGCAACCTGTGGAGGACCCCACGCCAGAGCAGGTGGATGTCCCTGAAGCAGGCTGTGAACCCATGGGAAGCCCACTCTGGAGCAGGCTACTGACAGGACCTGTGGACCCATGGAGACAGGAGCCCAGGCTGGAGCAGTCTGTGCCTGAAGGGCTGCACCCTGTGGGAGGGACCCATGCTGGAGCAGTTCGTGAAGAACTGCAGCCCATGGGAAGGACTCATGTTGGAGAGGTTTGTGGAGGACTGTCTCCCATGGGAGGGACCCCAGGCTGGAGCAGGGAAGGAGTGTAAGGAGTCCTCCCCCTGTGGTGGAAGGAGTGGCAGAAACAACATGTGATGAACTGATAGCAGCCCCCAGTCCCCATCCCACTGCACCGCTGGCAGGGAGGAGGTAGAGAAACTGGGAGTAAAGTTAAGCCCAGGAAGAGAAGGGTGGGGTGAGGGGTAAGGTCCTTTAAGATTTGGGGTTTATTTCTCATTATCCTACTCTCATTCGATTGGTAGTAAATTAATTTTCCCCAAGTCAAGTCTATTTTGCCTGTGACAGCAACTGGTGAATGATTTCACCCTGTCCTATCTCAACCCCTGAGTGTTTCATTACATTTTCTCTCCCCTGTCCAGCTGAGGAAGGGCAGTGACAGAGCGGCTTTGGTGGGCACCTGGCATCCACCCAGGGTCAACCCACCACAAGATCACTTTTTATGTCAAATAGCTCACATCAGGTGATAACTGCATTTGAATTGTAGCTACACAGGCCAGACAAAATTAAAAGATCAGACTGAGAAAGACTTCTGGGGAAAAGTTATTTCAGATTCTGTAGAAAAATATAGAATTTCCAATTGAATTATTATAGACAGGTCCACTTTGTCACAAGAACAACAGTCCCTTGTATGTGACAATTTTATGACAGGACAAGGGAAGAATCTCTTTGCATGTTTAATGAAGCAGGTGTTTTAATGGAAACTACAAGACAAAAAACTATCATGATTATTCTTTAGCCAGTAAACAGAGATCTTGCAGAAAAAGAATAAAGTAACATTTGATTTTTTTTTGTCGATGTTCCACATTTATAAGCTGTTAGATATTTGACATCTTGGTAAGGTGATGTTCGGCTGCATTAGTGACTTGTAGAGGTAAAGACTGGGCCTTGAGTTTATAAAGGTAGTTAGTGCATTTCTCCTGTTCATTCAGAGGATAGTTTTTTTCCTAGGTAATTTGTTCTAAATGAGTAAGGAAATGACCTACAGGTCTCTGCTTAGTCTTACATCATGTCAATATGAAAAAAATTAAGATCATAGATGGCATCTTGCCATCATCTTCTAGCTGCAGGTTGTGTACTAAATGCTCAAAAAAACTTCTCAGTATGTACAGGAAAGGTGTCTGTTGGTTTACAGTGTTTGTTGGCAAGAAAGAATGTAAATGTGTGCAAAACATCTCAGAATGGCCTGACATCAGGAAATACCTAAAACCAACTTGTTTCTAAGGAAGTCCTATGAATATGTTTAGAGTAAGAGTAAAAATGTTTCCTGCACACACACACATGCATGCACGCACACACGTGCACACATGCACACACATATACATATATAAATAAGGGAAAATAGTCAATAGTCACATAAGATTTTGGGCAAGTTTATTGATATTCGTATCTCTAAGTGAAAACTGAGTTTTGAATTGGCATTCAAACTAGCAAAATACCTACAATCATTTGGCACAGCTACCACATGTTCTTTTGATTTCCTACTTTTTTCATGCTGCAGTAAAATATTTCAAAGCCCACAGTTCATTTTAATCACCATAATTATCACTTTATACCTTTTCAGTGGATCAGATTTTAAAAGGAATGTGAGCCAGAGGTTAAGTTTCTGCTCCAGGAACTAAAGGCAGTAGAGACCTCAAAATGTTTCTGTTCTCTGTCTCCAGCACAAGCCTTGGATGAGACCAAGGTTAAATATTATCCTCTGTGTTGTTTTCTGTACCCTTCCTGATGATGTTCATGATTTTGTTGTCTTTGTTTTCTGCTGCTGCAGATTAATTTCAGACTGCTGGCTTTGTCGGGGTCCAAAATCTCTTTCCCTTGTTGCAGCTTCCAGATCTGATTTCATCATCACATGGATGTTTTTCAGCAATTTTTAGTTACTATTTTCACTATTTACATTGACATGTTTATTCATGCTGGAGTTTAGTAGAAAAAACCTACACTTATTCATAGAACTGGAGATTACATTGGTCACTCCTTTTATCAGAGTGATCACAGCAATGCTGAAATTACTGTTGTCTCACTGCAGCACTTTTTAATGATAGGTTAAACGCATATTGGTCATCGGTTCTGCAGTTTCACATTTGATGGTGATCAGATATCTCAGGCAGATGCTGTGCAGCCCTGATGACTTACTGTCATCTAACTCCTCTGATCAAATGCTTTCTATATATTTCAAATTGATCAAGCTTCTCTGACCTATCTTCTAGAAAGGGTATGACAGCTACGGGAATATACGTAACAAAAGACCAAGCCAAAGAACCTACAGAGAGTTTCTTCTATGGCCTTTTTAATCTCCAGCTGTCATTTCTACACTACAGCAGTTGGATGTGTTATTACTAGTAAGCTATTATGAAATACTGTCCAACGCAAATTGAAATTCCCTTTAAAACTAGGAAAATTGAAGATAGCTGAGATCTGTTTTTTCAAGTTTGGTTTTTGTTTGTTTGTTGCTTGTTTTTTGATTTGGAAAAATAATACAGACATTCTTAAAACATTTGAGAGCTTCAGCTTATGAAAACAGAACTCTACTGCTACCCCTTTATTCATTAGCTATCCACGTTCATCTCCTTTTCAATGACATTTTATGAAGATGCTTATGCTAATATTCAAAAAATGCCTAGCAAAAAGGTTTGCAAAGCTGAAGATAAGACTGTACAAATATTACAGTAATTTAAAGAATAAAAACTTCAATGGCAATTATGATTCCTTTGGTACTGTGAATTTAATTACTAATAATTATTTAAGTATAATGCAGTCGTTCTGACAAAAACAAAACAAAACAAAACACTGGTTTTCTGTGAGAACTCAGATTAATAATTAACTTATTGACAGAGCTCTTTAAATACTGATATATATAAAAGGACTGTAAAACTTCATACTTACTTTTTTTCTTGCCTTTTTTTTTTTTTTTTTTTTTTTTTTTTCCTTACTGACATATTTGTTATGGGACTGTAGGATGTTTAGCTGTTTACTTAAGCAACTGCTTCCATTATGTTAAGAAGCATAATACTGCACGGGTTCTGCCTGTACAGTCAAGGTGGTGATTAAGTTGAATAACACTGGCCAAGACATTCCTATCTTTGTGCCTCACTCTTCCCATTTCTAAAAGACAAAAAAGTTACTGTCTTTCTATATAAAGTATACAGATACTTACTAATGGAATCTGCTGTCAGTACTGCATAGAATATGATTTAAATCCTTCGCACAAAGAGCAACAAAAATAGCACTTTCTTGTAAGAAAGCCACACCAGATAGGTTTTATGTATACATTTTATTTCTTTCTAAGTGATTGAGGGGAATTTGTCATTGTCTCCATTTGTTAGAAAGAAATGAAGCTGTGATTGGTGGGAACTTTACTGTAAAGGAAAACTAAGAATTCTAAGTGTGTAGCTAGACAGAACAGCAGCAAATCATTGTCTAGTGAACAAGCACTTTTATTTGTTCAAGAAACTAGGAATTAATGATGGTCTGAATCATTCTATCATTTCCAGTACTCAGATGAGGCTTTGTGCAAGCATAGCTTAGACTCATAAGTCAATCTCTCTTGCTCTGGCCATACATCTGAAAGGTTTCCCAAAATGTTGGAAGACAGACATCAAGTAAAAAATAAATAGATAACTGCACTTCATCTAGGAAAAAGTGAGTTGAATGTATGTCCTACTTAGGGTATGGTTCATCTCATTATGGCAAAACAACTCACTTCCTCCTGTCAAGTCCTCTGTTTCACAGAGAAAGGACGGATCGCAGTCTGGCATCAGACCGCAGTGCAGCATACCGAACAGAGTGCCTTGCCTGTACTCACATAGCGCACCAGGGTCTAACTCCATATTGGTATTCTTGCCATAGCAGCAGCTCAATGAATTTGAGTGTTACTACTCTGCCTTCAATTAGCTCATTTCACACATTGGATGGATTGTCAAAGCACCAGTATTTATTAAGCAGAGCTGGAAAGGTGGGCTGTAATGCACAGTGAAATAACTAGGCTGCTACGGCTCTGAGTTTGGCAGGTGTTACACTGGGTAGTAAGTGCAAACAGTGGCATAGTACACACATTGAACTCCTTGCATGTTAGTTAACACTTGTGTTCATTTTGCCTTATTTTAAGCACTTACCATGAGAATCCTTCTGGGTTTCTGGAATTCAATCTGCTCACTATATTCCAGCCTCCTAAAAGGTATCAATGAAGAATCCTCTTATTGCATCTTTGTTTTCACAAATATGACTTTGAAATATGTTTGTTGGAATATGTGTTGTAGTGCATGTACATCTCACCCAGATAGCACGGGTAGAACCTAAACAAATATAGGTACTGTCTGATTTCCAATGGTTGAACTAAATGTTCCCAGAGGTTTTGATCTCTTTGGAGGAATAGGCAACCTGACACAAAAAGGGAGCTCAACTTTTCCTAAGATAAAGTTCTCAGTATCCCAACCTAAAGGCATGAATCCAGAAATCAGCTAATTCTTCGGGGTTTTTTTGTTTGTTTTTTTTTTTTTTTTTTTTTTTTTTTGGACTCTACTTATGCTAGGCATCTCTTTTTTGTGAGACAATAAGAAAAGCCTCTCCTAAGGATAATTCACATCATAAGTGGACTGAATCACTAAAAGTTTATGTTTCTGCCTATAGAAGAAATCATATTGCACACAAGCTATGTAAGAATATAAAGGTATATGGTTTGCATTAGTTGGATTGGATTAAAAAAAAAGGCAAACAAACCCCACGGCCCAAAAAAAATCCCAAGCCAAACTGTGAGAATTTCAGGAGTAAATTAAAACTAGTAATATAAAGTTTGGTCAATTTGAGCATGTAGTCACTAACATGAAATTATTTTCCTACTCCCCCCTCAAAAATGATAGAAATTTATTGTTTCTTCAAGTTCACCATTTGACCTTTTTTTATTTATTCCTAAGGTCAGCAGTTCAAGTGACAACATTCCATTTAAAGGAAGAGAGAGATTGGTAAGCTAATATCAGTGGTGAAGACTGATTTTAAGGACTGCGTTGAAGAGAAAAATAACATCAATTAATTCTTCAGTTATATTTTGAGAGAACAAGTTTTCACCATTTAAACTACTCTGGTGTTTTCTGTGAATATTGTTAATTTAACTAGAATTTAACTTCGTAGCCTTCTCCTGAACTTAGAATTTAAGCAATAAAGAGGCAAACACTGGTTCACAGGTGACAGTACAAATAGAAGAATGTGTAGAATGTGACAAAAATGTTTTCTAAATGGTGGTCCTCTAGAGGTCTTACATCCTTTTATCAACCCTGTTGACAGGCTTTACTGCTGAACCAGGGAACCAACCCATGCCAGTATCAGTTGCCCCTATACTTATGAAAATATGGCCAAAAAAAGACAGTTCACTTAGTAAAGAAAGACAAAACAGAGCCATCACTGGAACAGGAAGGGAAGGCAGAACAAGAGGTAACCGTTTGATCCCTCTCCCTGAGTGAGCTGCAAGCTATGCAGAAAGATTTCAGCCATAGTCCAGGTGAGCACATTATCACCTGACTGCTCAAATAATGGGATAATGGGTCTAATAGTTTGGAATTACAGGGTAAGAAAGCCAAGCAACTGGGATCATTTTCTAGGGAGGAGGGGATGGACAAGGCAATTGGAAGAGGGACACAAGTCCTCAACCTCTGGAGGTGACTCCTATCAAGCATGAACAAAAAGTATTGCTACAAGGAAAATGTTATATGTTGCCCAGGCAAGTGGACCACAATACAAAGAAATATCCAGTACCTGAGGGAATTAGATGTGCTGGAGGTGATTTATTATGACCCGAACAACACTCAGTTATCCACAGATCATTGTTCATGGCAAGACAGCAGAAGTTTCTGAAAAAGGGAAGAAAATATTCCAAATTCTTCTGAAAGTCAGTTTTGCCATAACAAAGTAAGGTCAAGGGGATCTGCACAGGAGGAAATCCAATTTTTGGAAATAAAATAGCAAGATGGACATCATGAAATCCCAATGGATGTGATCAACAAAATAATGGCTATGTCTCCACCAACTAGTAAAAAAGAAACATATTTTCTTAGGCATTTGGAGGGCTTTTGGAGAATGCACATTCTGAATTACAGTCTGATTGTAAGCCCTCTCCATCAAGTGACTCAGAAGAATGAATTCAAATGTGGCACTGAGCAATGACAAGCCTTTGAACAAATTAAAATTAAAATAGTTCATGCAGTAGCCCTTGGGCCAATCCAGACAGTGCAAGATGTAAAAAATGTGCTCTACACCACAGCCGGGGAGAGTGGCCCTACCTGGAGCCTCTGGCAGAAAGCACCAGGGGAGACTCAAGGCTGATCCATAGAGTTTTGGAGTCAGGGGTACAGAAGATCTGAAGCCCGCTATACTCTAGCTAAAAAAGAGATACTGGCAGCTTATGAAGGGGTTCAAGCTGCTTCAGAAGCAGTTGGTATTGAATCACAGCTCCTTTTGGCACCATGGTTGCTGGTGCTGGGCTGGATGTTCAAATGGAGGGTCTTTTTGATGCATTGTATAACTGATGCTACATGGAGTAAGTGCGTTACACTGATCACACAACGAGCTCAAATAGGAAATCCCAGTCATCCAGGAATCTTGGAAGTGATCATGGACAGGCTAGAAGGCAAAGATTTTGGAATGTCACCAGAGGAGGAGGAGGTCATGTGTGCTGAATAGATCCCACTGTATAATACATTACCAGAAAATGAGAAGTAATATGCCTTTTTTAATGATGGATCATGCCGAATTGAAGCAAAGCATTGGAGTTGGAAGGCAGCTGTATGGAGTCCTCTGTGACAAGTCACAGAAATTGCTGAAGGAGAAGGTGAATTGAGTCAGTTTGAAGAGGTGAAATCTATTCAGCTAGCCTTAAACATTGCTGAATGAAAAAAATGACCAAGGCTTTTTGCTGACTCATGGATGGTGGCAAATGCCCTGCGGGGGTAGCTACAGCAATGGAAGTAGAGTAAAATGGCAGCACAGAGCCCATCTTGGCTGCTGAATTATGGCAAGGTCTTGCTGCTTGGGTAGAACCTGGTTGTAAAACCACATCACGTAGATGGTCACACAAGCAGGAGTCAGGCTGCTGAAGAAATGGTGGATCAGGTTGCTCAGGTTGAAGTGGCTCAGGTAGATTAGGATGGGCAAAAAACAAACAAACAAAAAATGACACCTCAGGCCATCAAGGAAGAGATGAAACATATAGATGAGCTTGTGATCAAGGTGTGGACTTGACTGGACACTATCACACAGGTTATCCATGAATGTGAAACATGTGTTGCAATTAAGCAAGCTGTCCTGGTTTCAGCTGGGATAGAGTTAATTTTTTTTCTTAGTAGTTAGTACAGTGCTGTGTTTTGGCTATGATGTGAGAACAACGTTGATAGCACACTGATGTTTATACTAAATCAAGGACTTTTCAGTTCCTTGGGTCCTGCCAATGAGGAGGGCTGGGGAGGACACAGGAAACTGGGAGGGGACACAGCCAGGACAGCTGACCTGAACCAGCCAAAGAGGTATTCCATACTATATGATGTCATGTTGAGTATATAAACTGGGAGAAGAAGGAATGGGGGGACATTTGGCATTATGGTGTTTGTCTTCCCAAGTAGCTGTCACGTGTGATGGAGCCCGGCTTTCCTGGGGATGGCTGAGCACCTGCTTGCCCATGGGAAGTGGTGAATGAATTCCTTGTTTTGCTTTGCTTGCATGTGCGGCTTTTGCTTTACCTATTAAATTGTTCTTATCTCAACCCTTGAGTTTTACATTCCTTTCCAATCCTCCTTCCCATCCCTCTGGGTGGGGGGAAGTGAGCAAGCGGCTGCATGGGACTTGGTTGCCGGCTGGGGTTAAACCACAACACAAGCCAAGTGGTTAAAGCATCTTTGGTGTGGAGGGTGATGGCTGAAATATAAATTTAGGGAGGTCTGGCAGATTGATTATATCACATTCCCACAAATCCACCAAGGCAAGCACCATGGGCTTACAAGGTGGAAGCAACCACTAGATGACTGGAAACATATTCTGTGCCACATTCCACCACCCACGGTGGCCTCCTTGAAAAGCAAGTCCTATGGAGACATGGTACCCCAGAAAGAAGTCAGATATCAGGACTCATTTCTGAAAAAAGTCTTACAGACACTCAGGCCAAAGAGCATGGCATATTGCATCCCCTATCATGCACCAGCCTCCAGGAAACTTGAACAATACAATGGACTATTAAAGACAACACTGGGACCAATGGGTGGTGGGACCTTCAAACAGTGGGATACACTTTTAGTAAAAGCCACCTGCTTAGTCAACACTAGAGGATCCACCAATCGAACTGGCCCTGCCCAATCAAAACTTATACATACTGTAGAAGGAGTAAAGTTCCTGTAGCACACATTAAAAATATGCTGGAGAAAACAGCTTGGGTTATTCCCACCTCAGGCACAGGCAAATCCATTTGTAGGATTGCTTTTGCTTAAGGACCTGGGTGCCCTTGGTGGGTAATGAGGGAGGATGGGGAATTCTGATGTGTGCCTCAAGGGGATTTGATTTCAGGTGAGAAAAGACAAAGAATTAAGTTGTGTGATTCTGATTGCTACATAACACTGTATATTAACACCTGTATAGTGGCTATATGCCCATCACCACACTGGCCACCTTGCAGCACCTGTATCTGCTACTCCAGATTTGGGTTTCTGAACCCAACTCCCTTCTGATCGCCACATTAATGGAGAATGAACTCTGATGAGATTACTGAGCTGTGATGGAATCAGAACTGGCTTCAGCATGCAACAGCCCAACACCACACATTATCTCTCTTGCCCTGAAAGACTGTTATGGCAGATGGAACCCAAGTCATAGACTAAATGAACTCAACAGATAATTTCATAGGGATGGCCCACATACTAAGGGAATGATATCTGTATGTTTATATCAGAACATAATAAAGGTGATTGTGTATTGGGAGGTGTGGGACCTGGGCATGATGCAAATGGTATAGAATAATGGGTGGATACTGTCCTGGTTTTGGCAGGGGTAAAGTTAATTTTCTTCCTAGTAGCTGGTATAGTGCTGTCTTTTGGATTTAGTTTGAAAATAATATTGAAAACAAACTGATGATTTTAGTTGTTTCTTAGTCCTTACCCTAAGTCAAGGACTTTTCAGCTTCTCAGGTCCTGCCAGTGAGAAGGCTAGAGAGGCATGGGAAACAGGGAGTGGACAGAGCCAGGACAACTGACCCAAACTGGCCAAAGAGATATTTCATACTACATGATGTCACACTGAACGGTAATACTGGGGGGAGTTGGCTGGGGCGGGGATCGCTGCTCAGGGACTGTGTGGACATTGTTCAGTGGGTGGTGAGCAATTGTGCATCACTTGTTTTGGGTCTTTTTTACTTTTTCTATTTTTGCTATCTGCCTTTTCATTACTATTATTATTACTATTACTACTACTACTACTATGATGATGATGATGATGATGCTTTATTTCAATTATTAAACTGTTCTTATTTCAACCTATGGGTTTTACTTTTTTTTTTTCCTCTGATTCTCCTCCTCATCCTACTAGGAGGTGAGGCTGAGCCAGCAGCCACATAGTACTTAGTTGCTGGCTGGGATTAAACCATGACACTGTTTTAATGTAAACCCATTGTAAAGCCTTTTCTAGGCCAAGACAAAACCAAGGTCATAAAGTAATCCTCCTTGATCACCTCATGGATTATGATAGCTACCCAAGCAGGTATTTTCACTTTAAAGAAATTATAGGTAATTTTATAGTGCTAGGTGTTCAAGCACTCCTTTGTTACATGATTTGTACCCCACACAATTAGATAACATTAAAAGAAGTTATTCCCTGAAATAACATAGTGGTAAAGTTCTTTTATACCGTTGACTAAGTAGCTCCTGGCATAGAGTAAAGATTACTAACCTTTCCCAGACATGTATCCCAGGGATCCCATGTATCATCAGACAATCCCAAACCCCTGACACCAGTGGGAAACCTGGGAGAAGACAGACTTGCTCTCAATGGAGGAGGATCAGATTAGGGACTACTTAAACAAACTGAACATACATAAATTCATAGGACCTGAAAGTGCTGAAGGAGCTGGCTGATGTCACTATGAGGCCATTCTTGAATAACTTTGAAAGGTCATGGCCATCGCAGGAAGCTCCTGAGGACTGAAAGAAAGCAAATGTCACTTCTATAATTGAAAAGGTCAAGAAGGATGATGCAGGGAGCTATAGGCCAGTCAGCCACAGCTTGCTCTATTGACAGGTGATGGAGAAACTAATAACTGAAACTATTTCTAAACACATGAAGAACAATAAACTGATTGAGTCAGCATGGATTTGCAAAGGGGACATAATTTCTGGCCAACCTGGTAGTCTTCTGGAAGAAACTGACTGGTTTGGTGGGTAAGGGGACAGCAGTAGATGTTGCTTATCTTGTCTTTAGTAAGTCTTTTTTCAATATATCCCAGCAACAGACTCATAGACAAACTGATGAAGTGTGGACTAAATGGACAGTGATGTAAATTGACAGTGAACTTGAACCACTGGTTTCAGAGGGTTGTGATCAGCAGATGAAGACGATATGGAGTCCAGCCCCTAGTGGTGTACCCATGGCTCCCTGCTGGGACCAGCAATTTTTGACATCTTCATTAATGACCTGGATGGTGGAACCAAGTACACTCTCATCAAGTACACAGATGAGATATAAAGCTGGGAGGCTGGGTTGGTACAACGTATGATTGTGGAAGATGCTGCCATTCATATGGACCTCAATAGTCTGGAGAAACGAGCAGAGCGGAATGTAATGATGTTCAACAAAAGGAAATGCCAAGTACTGCCCCTGAGGATAAATAATGCCATGTCAACCTCCTGGAAAGCAGCTTACAAAGCTACAAAAAAAGCTGCTACAAGAAAAGACATGTGGGGTCCTGAAGAAAAACAAGCTGGACAACAAGAGAAGGATCAGGAGGGATCTTCTCAATGTATACAGGACAGAGTAAAGAAGACAAAGCCCAAGTCTTTTCAGTGGTGCCCAATGAAAAGACAGGAGGCAATGTGCACAAACTGAAATACAATAAAATTCACTGAAAAGTAAGAAAAAAAAGATTTTGCTGGGAAGGTGATGAGGTATTACAACAGGTTGCTCAGAGAGGTTGTGGAGTCTCCATCCTTGGAGATATTAAAAACATGGCTAGACACAGCTCAAAGCAAGTTTCTTGAGCTGACCTTGTTCTGAGCATCGATTTGCACTAGGCAATCATGAAAAGTGCCTTCATACCTTAGCCATTCTGACATTTTGTGTGAACTTGTTTTGTTCACATACCTGTTCCATCATATCTTTAACAGAGATGTTATCTTTAAAACGACAAGGACTGCCAATTTCCTGTATAGTTGTGAGATGCTCGATATAATACTCAGATTTGTCTGGGGCCTCACAATACAGCAGCAAATTAAATGATTGTAACATTAATGTTAACTTTAGCTAACATTTGAAGCAATGCTACTGTGCTTTCCCTGTTCACTACCACAAACTACCTGATCCTCTGTATCATCTTTAAAATCTCTAATTTAATCACATACTACAGTGTTCTCTTCAGAAAAGTAGACTCCACTTAATGATTCAAGCCACAGCAGAAAAATTTGAAACCATCCTTTTGAACTGAATCTATGTATTTTCACTTCCAACGATTTGGTTGAATATGTGAAAATACAGGTCTGAGTGCGGCCCTGCATGCTTTTGTTTTGTGAAGTACTAAGCACATTTTTGGCATTTGGATAACAATAAAAACAACCATAATGACATATTGTGACAGTCTGTGCCAGCTGCCTAGATGTACAGTGGAGGTAAATTATAACCATGCTTTAAGGACACTATGCTGATTTATATGAGCTATTTAAGTGCTTATGTCATATTACATCTGCAGTCAGGCAAATCTCTTGCTACAGTGGAAAGATCCAGAGCAAGGGTCTTAAAATCCACTTGTCTCAGGTGAGTCTGCAAAAGACGAGAGGCTTTCTGGAAGGCTCTCCTCATTGGTAAGGTGACCAGATCACATGTTATGCTGCTATTTGCATTCTGATTGTGCAGTTTGTATTTATTTAGTCATTTATTATAACAATAGGGAACTATGAGTAAGTTTATAGCCTGACTCCTTCCTTTGAGTCCAGCTCATGAGAAAGCATAGAAAATAGCTGCTGTTTGACTCTTTACAACCTATTCTACAAGTCACTGTCACTACTTACTCCTAAGCATGATTGCTGCAGCTAGTGTATAAAACTGGGATTTCTGGAAGAGCAGGAAAAATAGAGCCAGAAAAAAAATATTCTTACTTCTTTTTCTTCTCAAGGTTGGGGGTTTTGGTTTGTTGTTTTTTTGGGGTTTTTTTTGTCTGTCTGTTTGTTTGTTTCTTTGAGATTTTTTTTTTTAAATGTTCCTCATTTTTTCAAGAATAAGTTGGGAAAAGTGTCCATCTGATGGCTACTAAAATACATGCAAGAGCTTACAGCTGAAGATACAAAATTATTTTCAGTACCAAATGGAAACACAGGGAAACAGGGACCTGTAGCACTAATCTTGGGCAAGGCAGCTTAAGTTTTGTGTATTATTTCAAGTTGTTTCTCATTGTTGACAAATTTAGAATGTGCTGTAAATCGTATATATGTATAGATATGCAATGATGAAACCGATTTTACTTACTTCAGCTTAAAAAAAAAGGGAATGGAAAGATTTTATGTTTTCATATCTGTGGTTCTTAAAGTATGCATGAAGGAATGTGAAATAAATATTAATGGAAAAATAATTCTGATACAGTATACATCAGAGCAAACCTAACTCATAGCAAAGGAATGTCCTGCAGTAAAATGTCATGTTTTGTATCTAAGGTCATGCCATGAAGTTTAGACAAAATTATTTCTGTAGGAACTTTATTTTCTGCATCTAGAAACCTGAACAGTATGATCTAGGCTGTCCTTGTTTCACTATTGTTCCAAGACACCTTGTTAATATTCCTCTTTAGTATCTGTATTTGCACACTCTGACATGTACTTTTCACCCTACATAGTGCTATAGTTCCAGGTGTACCTTATTCAGTTTACCATCTTGAATATTGGATTGAGCTGTAAATGTTGGCATTTGTGCCCTATTGGGACTCCTTGCCAACCAGCCATGTATTTTTATTTGTTTTATTCAATACAAGGTTGTATTCTTGTGTGTGGTCTAATTTTGAAGAGGATTAATGTTATCTACTTGATTTCTGAAAACACCACAGATATGAACAAATATATTATGATACTGAAGAATTATTACAGCTTGCTGAGCAGATAAGTACATGTTAGAACTAATCCCGCTCTGAAGATTGTATCCTGTCTAACTTCACATAACCAGAACTGCACAAGCTTCAAAAGAACAATATTAATAAATGTCTCCATTAATAAATAAATAAATAAATAACTGTATGTGGGGTGCAACTTTTTGGTTGTTGTAAAGACATGTTTACATAGACAGAATGGTGACCTTCATTTTCCATCCTAGTAATTTACCTCATCTGTGGGAGTTTTTCTTGTCTACAGTGTTTTTCTCTGTTGGGAGTAAATGATGTTCTTAGTAAGTATTACATAATTTTAGAGAGAAAGAAACTTACTTTTGCAGCTAAAATGTTGCCTTTAAACTAATTCAATTCACTAGTTGTTCATGTTTTCGGTTAAACTTTATTTAACCAATAGAAGTTTAGTGAAAATTTTAATGGGGCCCACCAATATAACTAATATATGTACATTTGTGTATTCTTACTTTGGTTTCTTTCAGAAGCAGCTTCACCGTACTTGTTTGTTTATATGTGTGTCCAGTTAACAGATTTTGAAATTTTGCAAAGAAGTAACTTAGATCTTTTCAGTTGATACTGCTGTGGGATTGCAATTCTTAATCTTGGTCTACAACATCTGAATTTGACAGAGATGTAGAAGTCTCAAGAATTAGTGCATTCCTATGAACTTCCTGAAAATAAATTTTGGCTCTATTGGAGTCCTATTCAATATCCCATCTATGCACTATATGATTACCTCTACACAAATAGTAGAGAAAATTATAGGAAATATAATGGTCCCTGGTCTCTTGATCATTTTCTGTATTAAAACTGTACATTACTTTTTGCTGCATAAACGGCTTACCTACTAACCTCTTTTGTGGGAAATAAGATAATAAAAAGCCATTTATAAAAATCAGTCCTCTAATCTAATACTTCTTGATGTGGTATTCCATTATTTTTATTTTCTTTTTTTCCATAACTTTGTCACCAAAGACTTCAGTGGCTTGATGATATTTAGCAATTTAAACAATGAAAAAAATGGCTAGTTTTCTTTAATTTGCTAATTTTAGAATGCTGATTAATAAATATTTCTGATGTATATATTTAGAAATTGAATGTGTTTGAATATGAAATAATGATATATATTTATCAGTATTTTTCAATTCATAGACAGTTTCATTTGCTTTTCATAAACCCCCCTGTGATGTTAAATACAATGGTATTAGTACCATGCAAGAACATCTGAAACAGCGACCATCAATATGACAATACTAAAAGGTGACTATAAGGGAGACTAGGTTATCAATGGTGATATCACTGATATTGATTGGACAACTGACTGGAGAACCTAACTTTAATATTAGGTTGAGGAATGTTTCTTTTCCTCTGAATAATGGAATTGTGAATCCTGATTTCTATTTTTCATTACTAATTCAGTTCTGATCAAAGTAAATTTACAGTGAATAAAGCTAAGCTGGCAACATTTAAAGGGAACTGGAAAGATAGCTAGGTTTCCAGTCAAATAGCAATTTTCTGTTGAAATGTTCTATATAATACCTTCTCCAGAATATACCTTTTTAAAAAAGAAATCTCAAACAATAATTAGAATTTACCCTAACATACACATACAAACATAATACTGTAGTTAGAACTCATAGAAGATACTGCATTTCACACCCTAAGTCACTTCAGGAACTTAGAAAAAAACACAATAACACTCACACCATAAGAATTTAGGAATTCCTAAAATAGAAATATAGAGGTAAATACATAAATTAATAAATTAATAAATTAAAGAATTATCATCTTTTACATTGTAGGAGTCTCTATTTAACAATACTGATCTGGACCTGTACTATATTCAGGGTCAAATCCACTTGCAGTTTCCATTCTTTCATATACAAATCAATATGTACTTGTCTTCTGACACCTTGAAAAAATGATCTTTCAAATGACAGTATCTTACTGTGAGTGATTCTATCACACTTTCCAAATCTCTTGTAAGTAGAAAGCTCACTAAATGGAAAGTAGCTGCAAGGATTTGATAATGCAGTCCAATAAGTTGTATGCAAAAGTTATTATATTCTTACATTAATGAAGCTTAATAATTTTTTTTTTAAGACTTTTTGAGTGCACTAGTAGTTTTCTCTGCCCATATTAAAGTTTATCAAATACAGAAGGTTTGAGAGGAAAATATATTGCTCAGTGCCTGGAGTCTTATCCTCTTGAGAAAGAAGAAAACATGAAGGCTGAACACATTGTACAATGTGCCATTAAAGGGATAGAAGTCAAACTGTATTCAGTTAACTTCTTCATGTCTCAAAGGCTTTCACCCAGCACTTTCATGAGTTGATATTGCAGTTGCATGATTTTCTGGACATCATGAAAACAAAGATTTGTTAGTACATTTCCAAAACTGACAAGGAAACTTTTTTCCAGTAGTCTGAATCCCACATTACAAAACTGTCTGAAGATACAACTTTCTTTGTAGTGAACAGTTAAAGCAGATGTATAGGCCAATTGAACATAGGAGTACTTTCTGCTTGTCATCTACTGGTTCATTTCCAAAAACAAGGATGTGCAGTACAGATATTAAGAAAACAATTAATAAGTCAAAATTAGACCACAAGAAACACCTATTCAGAGGTCACAAATATTTTCTGCAAAACTACTTTTAGATGATTCCAGTGTCCAAAGTATTTTTGATGATCCAAGAAAGATTACTGTCTGAGCAATGCAGATCTCTTTCCAAAAGCAAATTTTGTGCAGCAGAGGAAAAGAGAGTAAATATAAAGTGATGACCTACTGAGATATATCTGGAGAGAAAATATGTACTTTTTTTTAGTGCACTGCCCTGTGCATTGTATTGTGTTTAATACACCCCTGATAAAAGAAGCAGAGTTCAAACAATAGTCAGTTCTTCTAACCAAGTTTCATGAAAAGAACATTTAAATTTTCTATTCCTTTACACACAAGCAACCATCTTCACATGGAGATAACAGCTTTACTTTTCACCTCTTCTTTGACTGCTTTTATTCAGTACAAGTATCTGCTGTGTCGTATTAACTCACTTTGCTCCCAAGTATTTCCAAAAAAATATAAACACACAAGATTTTCAGTCACATAAATATATGGTTTAACAGATCCACAAGCATGATTGTTATTTCACAGTTAACAGAGAACAAGGCAGCACTGGAACAAAAGGCTAGTGTAGCCTTTCAGGTGGGCTTAGTTCCACCCACTTCCTCTGAAGAGCTAGAAGATTACTAACACAGCTCATTTTAGCAATGCAATGAGGGAGGGGAAGTACTCAAAGGTTGCTTATGGCTATCCTGAATACAATAGCAATGCAGAAGGGCAGGGGATACAAGACTGCTGCTTCCCTGAGGCTGCAGAAGAATTTTTAAAATAGCTCTGCTCTTGTTCTGAGGTTCAGATATTTCTTGGTGTTTGCTGAGTACCCAGAGGAGCTAATGAATTTGTGGATGGGAAAACCCCAGCTTCTTCAGTTACTATCATCTGCTAAAGTCCTGTGATATGTAGCCACATATCTGCCCATGTATAGGGCTTTTAGGTGTTTTCGTTTCTTCCAGAATATTTGACTTTGAAAAGGCACTTCCACCTGCAGAAACGCAGTGCCCTTTATCTATTAAGTATGACTTTTATTTCTAATCTAAATCTCTGACCATTCTATATAATCTGCAGTGCCTTTTCTTCCCAATCTATAGTACATTTTGCTTAAATTGGACACACTGTGCTTCAAATTTCAGTTCTAAATGATCTATCTAGGTATTAAAGTTGCATTTAAGCACTTTGTAGTGCTGGATAATTGATGCCTTAAGTTCCTACTGCCTTTTTACTAGTGCCTTCATAGGGTTCATTTGAAGGTAAAGCACCATCCATGAGAGGTAATTGGGGGGTGTTGGCTGAGAGCTGAGCCTAATGCAATTCACAAAATCTATTGCTCTAAAATTCTGAATACATTTTCAGGGATTTCTGCCAGGATAACCAATATGTGGTCATTTCATGGGTGGTAGGAAGTACGACTCATGTTGTGTTAAAATTTGCATAGGTAAAAAAAAACATGCATACATTTTTTCAGAAAATAGTAACTATTTCTCAATTAAAGAAATGCTAAGAGTTGCAATTTGCACATACTGTGGCCAAAGGAAACAAATGGGAAAATATTAATCCTTTTAAATGATTAGTGACAGGAAAGATCATGATATCTGTTCTATAATGGTACTGAAAGCCTGTTTAGGGTGCATACATAAAGCATTTTAGATTAGATTGATATTCTATAACTATAACCCATTAAACATCATTATACTATAGAAATTAATGCACACTATAAATTATTATAAAATGTCTTTAAAGTTAGCTTGGGGACTGCAATCTTTTTCAACTAACAACAGAAGTGTTATGGAGTTTGTTTTCTGTTACAATCTGCAGGCTATATGTACATCTCCTGATCATAATAAAAGAAAAATCTGTCTCTTTGAAAGTGGTAGATTTCTCCAAATTTAGACATCCAGTTTCTTTTCAGATGCTTTAGACTATCAGAGACTTCCATGTCAAGTTACTAACTATGATGCAAGGCCCCTGACCTTCTGGATTGGCAGATAAGGGTGAGGCTGAAAACTCTGAGGCATCTAAAATAACACCACTTTATCTGCTAGTGGAACTTTCAGACTTTGTTCATGAGTCCATCCATCTACAGAGATAATTTAACCTGGAATTTTTGTGTTTTACCAGTTTTGTAAATACTTACTTATAAAAATGTGAATGTTTAACACTATAGAAACTCTGGTGGACTACTGCAAGAAGAATATCCAATAGGAGTAAGTGGGTCTTGTTTTATTGATTTAGTAATCCCAGATATATCTCATTGTCCATCTGGAAACACTTAATCAGGAGAGTTTGCCAACTTTTGATTTGCCAGTGAGGATTCTTAAATATATGTTTTTTTAAATTTATTACTGTAGCTCTGCATAATCCCACTCAGAGATTTACATGACATAATGACCAAATGCCTGTTTCCATTATGCAGTCTTCCAACCATGACTATCAGAACAGCTTTATTAACAAATCACTGGTGGAAAAACTTTTATAAAGGCCCCCAAATAAAAGGCTTCATCTACTACTCTGCTTTAGCGTGGTTTTCTTTTTTGGTTTGTTTGCTTTTTTTTAAAAAACAATAGAAGACCAGATGGTAGATGTGAAAACAGAGAACCATAAGAAATACTCTTCCCAGCCTCTTTCAGAAAAAAAATGCCTAATCATAGAAATTTCTAATCTTAGATATGTGCAGAAATATACACCTTTTAAGTATTATATTAAACTGGTTTTGTACAACTTACTAACCGCTCATGCCCAGAAGTAGGCAGAGCACATTTAATTGAATGAGTGGAAAAATTGATTTATTAAAATTAAGAAGGTCTGTTTCAATTTTCAAGTTTGAACTGATCTCTTTCAATACTTAGAACAGTGGAAATTGCTTGTGCATTCAATGCTTTAACAAATCTTTAATAGTTGGTACATTCCATAATTTAAACATATTCCAAGTTCTATCCTGCAATGTTGTTTATGTCCTCTATCTAGACTTTTTCTTACTGACACTACTAAAAGTGTTGAAATAATATCACAAAAATTCAGAAGATGCAAAGAAATTAGCTAACAGCGAACATAGTAAAGGTTAAGTGCTCCGTAACGTCCTTTGGATTTTCTGTTAGTAAGCATGTACATGCAATAGGCATATAAAATCAAGTTTCCTAATCTCTCCCGCCTTGTTTTGGCTGAGAAAGAGCAGTAAGAGAGATCTGGGAAACTAAGCAGATGCTGATTTCTGCAGCATCTGTCATGGGCTGTTTACTAAGTCTGGCAAAAACAGCAGATGTAAATTATAGAGAATTTGCACTACATGTTCATACAGGATAGGCAACTGGCCTGTTGACTAGTAGACAGATGGCTAGAGACAATATTAATCCAGCAAAGACCGTCATTATGAGTAGGTGTGTCTAGGGATTGTGTGGCCAATTTTTCAGTAACTCCTCATGTTATTCTCTTTACATTAATAATGAAAGAGCCATTTTCCAGAAGAATAAGAAAGAAGTAGACTGACTTATGCAACTTCTCATTCACGCACAAGGGTTCCACAATTTTGGAAAAAAGGGAGCTGTACAAGCTTTCTAAGCAGTTCTGTTCAAGTTCTGATATAGTGAAATATTTTCATGATTTTCCAGAAATTGTACTCTCAAAGGTAAACAAATTAAATGTCCTCAATTTAGATTGTGTTTTGCTTCTTTTGGATGCTGTCTGCAAGCATTTTTGCTATACCCATACATTTTCACAGAATTGTTGCCTATCTACAATATTACATTGTACTCTCAAAAAATTTCCATGATTTTACTCTGTAGCTGAAGAATACAGAAAGATGTGTATGTTAGAGTCACATTTTCCACAGTATGTTAACTTAGATAACACTTTTTTCATTGCGCCACCACAGCACATTCATTTAATGAAAGATTTGCTTCCTTTAATAATTTGGTCATAACCCAAGCACAGAAAAGTTGAGGGCAGCCTTCTCTGAAACCTTTGCCAAGATCAAGGGATGAAAGAGTCAGAGAAAAATGGCTGTAATGCTCACGTGGGGAAAATTAAACCTTTATTATGATAGAAAAAAGAGTTACGGTTAGTAACTGTGTAAATGTAATTAATCCATTGCATTTAGAGTGGCAATTATGGAACCATTGAGCTAATGCTGAAAAAGTGTTGCATTTTATAGTGGTTTTGTTATGTTTCTTAAAAATAGAATCATAGAATCAAAGAATGGTTGGGTTGGAAGGGACCTTTAAAGATCATTTAGACCACATTGCCTGCAGTGGGTGCAGACGTCTGCCAGCAGATCAGGTTGCTCAAAGCTCCATCCAACCTCACCTTGAACCCTCCCAGGAATGGACCATCTTCAACTTCTCTGAACAGACTTTGGGAAATCTAATTTAAACCTACCCTTTTTCAGTTTAAACTGTTACTCCTTACCAGATCAGGACAGGTCTTGTTAAAATGTCCCTCTCTTTCTTTCCTATGAGCCCCCTTTAAATATTGAAAGGCCACATTAAGGTCTCCCAGTGTGTTGTCCAGGCTGAACAACCCCAGGTCTCTCAGCCTTCCTTCATAGGAGGGATGCTCCGTCCATCTGATCATTTTGGTGGTCTTCCTCTGGATCTGCTCTAACAGGTCCATGTCTTCCTTCTGCTGTGGTCTCAGAGCTGGATGCAGAACTCTAGATGGGGTCTCATTAAAGCTGAGTAGATGGGGAAAATCACCTCACTTGGACTGTTGGCTATTCCTCTTTTGCTGCAGCCCAGGATACAATTGGCTTTCTGGGCTGTAAGCTCACATTACCAGCTCATGTCCAATCCACCAGGATCCCCAACTTCCTTCTTAGTAGCTCTGCTCTCAATCTATTCATGACTTGTATCTCTCCAATACAGTTGCCAAAATTGTTGGGGGGGGGGGGGGGGGGGGGGGGGGGAAGGGAGGGCTGTATCTAGAGCTTTACAGACATCCAGGTAGATGACACCCATAGGAAGTCAGATCCAGAGGAAGACCACAAAAAAGATTAGAGGGACAGAACACCCCTCCTATGAAGAAAGGCTGAGAGAGCCGGGGTTGTTCAGCCTGGACAACACACTGGGGAGACCTTATTGTGGCCTATCAATATTTAAAGGGGGCTCACAGGAAAGATGGAGAAAGACTTTTTTTACCAAGACCTGTAGTGATATGGCAAGCGAGTAACAGTTTAAATAGAAAGAGGGCAGGTTTAAATTTGATTTCCCGAAGTCTGGTCAGAGAATTTGAAGATGGTCCATTCCTGGAAGGGTTCAAGGTGAGGCTGGATGGAGCTTTGAGCAACCTGATCTGTTGGCAGATGTCTGCACCCACTGCAGGCAATGTGGACTAGATGATATTTAAAGGTCCCTTCCAACTCAAACCATTCTGTGATTTGATATTCTATACTTACTTTTTTGCACCCAATTTAACTGAAATTGTAATAAAAGCAAGTGATGAGCAAAGGAAATTATTAATTTCTCTTAGTACTGAAAATACTTTCAAAACTGCAAAACTATGAAAAAATAATTGGAACACTCATTGAAATCAGAAGAATTCCCTTTCCTCATCAATAGGGGGCACATACATACGTGCCTTTTTAAAGATTTATAGATTTACAGATTTATAGACTTTATTTTTTATTTTACTTGAGTTAATGACTATATAATAGCATTAAACAAATTATTAATTTTTGTAGCATTATAAACAAATTAATACACTGAATTGTAGTACTATTATAACATAGATAAAACCAAATATCTTTAAAATATGTTTCAAACTGCCTCATTTACTATGTTTTATTAAATATCCCATGATTTGCCTAAAACTGACTTTTTCTTAAGGAATAATTATTGCTGTAATGGAAAATTGTTTCTTTACTTTTTATCAGGTTTAATGTTTGGCTTATTTTCTTATCATTAAATTATAAGCAATACGCTACCACTCTTTTGAAAGCTTTATGAATAAAAGAATATGAAATATTCTATTATACCCTGTAATAGTCTTTGTAGTAAATACTTAAAAGTTTTGTAGACAGAAATTACATATTGAGGAATTTAATTCATTTCACAAAATTCACCTTGAAGGTAGATCTTTATACGTGGGCTAGTTATTTGCATTATCTTAAAATGTAATGGAGACAATAGAGGATATTGTGGGAATAAATTAAATGTCTAATAGAAAACAGTAACTCCCCAAAACAATAATGATAGCCTATGCCTATAGTAGAATATAGAACTGTGAATACAGCTCTATATACTAGACTCAGGCTGGATATCTAGCTTTTAAATATCTACCGGTAGACAAGATGATTCTTAGTACCGGTAGACAAGATGATTCTTAGTGTTAGAAAAATCTGTAATGATGAGGGGGAAAAAAAAAACAACAAACAAACAGATCTCAGTTAACATGATTTGTGTACCCCCTCTGACAGTTATTGAAGTCAATGAGTGAATTTGTCTTGACTTTGATAGGAATTACAAGAAATCTGGTCCCTGGAAAAATCTTTAAAGAAATATATAATAAACACATAATGAAGAACAGTGTGAGTAGGTTGAACCCAGAGCATCATGCACTACATGCTATGAAACATTAACCAAAAAATATTGTTAAATGGCATAAAAACAAAAAGCAAAAAGCAAAAAAAATTCTATGTATTAAAACCAGTTCCTTGATGTTCTTAAATGATCTTATCAGATTTAACTGAAATTGTAATGAAAGCAAGTGATGAGCAAAGGAAATTATTAATTTCTCTTAGTACTGAAAATACTTTCAAAACTGCAAAACTATGTAAAAATAATTGGAACACTCATTGAAATCAGAAGAATTCCCTTTTCTCATCAATAGGGGGCACATACATATGTGTCTTTTAAAAGGTAATATTATTTCATTTCATTTGGTTATGTCCCACCCCCGTCCTATGGAAATACCAGATGATTTGAGTCTACTATGTTATACACTGAAAAATATTGTTTCCAAGAATCTACAGAAAGATTAATTTGTGTGTGTGTGAAATTTAGGTTTCACTGATGACAGATTTCATTCTACGTCGCTAAACATGTATAGACTTCCCAATGTGACACTAACCACCACTACAGCCAACAGCAGCAGTCTGTTACTCTCACTAACATTGCAGTAGATGCAGTAAAAGAAATATCTTAATCCTAAACAGTTATAGGTTAGCTTTGTTATTAATATGCAGTTATATCTCAGTTACTACAGATTTCCCCCTGGCATTTGGGTGATGGATATTGTCTATGCATCACAACTTCGATAAAATTTAAACTTTTAATTCCTTTAACTCCTGGATTAACTTAGAATCATACTTCAACACAAAGTTTGCATGATGAAGATCAAATCCTGGAATTATGTGGCAAGTCATAAAATTTTGTGGAAGTGTATGAGACTTAAAAGAGAATGAATAAGCTAGATGTACTGGGGGGAAAGCAGAGTTTAGGAATAAATAGAAATATCTCAAAGTGACTGTTAGAAAACAGTCATAAATAAATAGATGTCATATATAAAGATGAAAAAAGATTCCGTTAACTAAAGGTTCCTTCTTATTGACATGGGTATGAAAGATAAAACTGCTGGCTTATGTTTTCAGTTAAATTTAACTCTTTTAATGTGGTGAAGAGGATCAAGCTTAATTCAGAGAAGAAAGAATGAGAATGATTTTTGGAACCTCCCCCCCCACACACACACACACAAAACACCCAGTCTGGTTATAAATTTATTTCTCTGGTGAAAAGCTTTAAGATACCGTAGTACAAGAATTAGATGTTTCTGATGGTTTGGGACAAAAATGAGATAAAAATTAACTGTGCAGAAGCGTGGTCATGCTTTTAGAAGTAGTAGTAAGTTAGAAATGAGAAAATATATGTGTGAGGGGTGGGTATCTGATTACAAAGAATTGTTACTATAACAGTAATATCAAAAAAAATGATCCTACAATGTCTCTGAAAATGTATTTCTACTAGAAACAGCATGTTTAATGAAAAGGGAATATGTTCTCACCTGGAGCACCAAGTCAATTCCAGTTACACTCTTTTGTTATCTTAAGCAGGTTTTGTTGCAGAAACAAGATACTAACACCATGAACACCACCCAGGTGGAGCTCATGGAAGTAGATTACCGTGTTCAATACATCATAAAATGTTTGTCATAAAAATAAGCCACAGGTCTAGTTTAGATACCTAACATTCACTGGCTAAATGTAAATGAGATAGATCCTATAGTCATACTTGAGACAGATTAATTCAAACAGTTGCAAAAAGACTCACTAAAATGGCATGGAGCACTAAGAGATTTTTTAAATAAAATAAGAAAGAAAATAAATTGTAAGACCTAGTAAAAGAAATATAGAGATTAGTCATAATTCTCATTATAAACACCTCAGCTGGGAGAGGTTCTGCTCGTGGCATGTCTTTTATTTTTCAATAGATAATCAGGGTGGGGGGTAGGGGTGGTGAAGAAAATGCAGGGATTAAAAAAAGTCAAAACCAACCAATCAAACAAAAAAGCAATCTCAACCTATTGTTTTTATTAAGCTGAGTGTTTTAGCCAAAGAACTGCATAACCAAAATCTGGGATTTTTGGCACCTTTTGCTTCTGGAGCCATTACTTTTGACCTGGAGTAAATGTCATATTTCTATGATTTCATGACTAAATTCTAGGATTGTGTCTTAGATGGAACAACAAAGTGAGATTGTTATTTCAGAGTATGTCATGGTCTGGTGAAGAGAACTCTTTCCTTGCTGAAGGTATTTTCAATACTCTACTGGCAAAGATGAGCTAGGAACTCATAGTTCCTGGTCAGCTGTTCAGGACGGCTTGTACGGAATGTCTGGTTTCAGCAAGTCAATAACTTGAAGTAGGATGTAAGCCTCAAAAGAGTCAGTTTATCAAAGTTAGATACACAACTAATGATCCATAATAACAAAAATCCTCGGATCTTTTTCCTAGATGTCTGCATGGCTTGTGCATTTAAACAGGGTATGTTGTGACAGTTTTTAGTCATTCCTTTAGCTTAAACTCACAAAATCTAAATAAATGGCCTGTAAATTTATAACAAAGATCTTCAGGTAAAAAAGATTCTTGGATTTACCTTTCTTTTTCCCAGAGGAGGATACAAGTGTTATTAAAAATATTTACTGAGATTAACATAGATTCACATACATGTCTGCTTTTTATACCTTCCAATATTTTTTGTACGCAAATGGCTGAGTATAAACACTGTAGTATAGTGAATTTATTTCTCTGTTTTTTCAGCTTGAGTGGATGACAAAAGATTTAAATTCACAATGCAAGATAATTGAGTTTACCTCAATGTTAGACTCAGAAACCTGTTTCACATAAACAATCAAAAAATAGAAATCTCTGAAGAAACTGCTGAAATAGTAACTTCTAAAAGTGGACTTTTTGTAAGAACTAGTAATTCTACAAATAATTTTAATTTGAATATAGCAGGAGTTTATTTGTAAAACATATATATAAAGGTTTTTTTCTTGAATGCTTCTGTTGCAGTGACTTGATAACTGAAATAAATGAGAATATATATTCTCTTATACAATTTTTTATCTTAACTATATCTAATTCATTTACAAGGATGTAGGCAAAATGATAATCACATTACTTTCTCAGTAATGAATTAATGAATTTTTATTTCCTATTTTCATTCTAAGGAACAGTGATTTTTACACACTCAGAACCTTTGCAACATGCTTTTATCAATTTGACATGGAGCACATTAAACAAAGAAATCTTCTACCAATTTGGAATTTTACATTACTATAGGCAGAAATACAGGGAATATTGCTAACTCCACCTGTAAAATGAAACTCTGCTTAGCACAGCTGTATTCTGGGCCTCTGTCATTCAGCCAGAAGGCCTGAAGTTCCTGTCTATGCGATCACCAGATTTCTGACTAGTTTATGCTGTCTGGTTATTTGTCACTCAAAAACCCTACCACCATACTAGTTTCATACCTTCTTCCCACTCTCCCTGCCTCTTCCCACCCCCTTCCTTTTTTTTTTTTTTTTTTTTTTAATATCGGTCCTAAGAGATTTCATTGCATTTTTATGGATCAGTTATAAACAAATTAATATTATAATAATATATCTTCATATATAAATTAGACTTTAAAAAAATGAAGTTACAAAATCATATTTTCTGTGAATTACACCCAGTCTTGATTTAGTAGGTGTAACAGCATGTTATGTTTATATTATCCAGTAACTTAAAAAAAAAAAAAATATATATATATATATGTAATTGATAACATAATGGAAAAACATGGATGTAAGATATGTTTTTAAAATAATTCCATTGAGTAAAACTTTTAAAGGTTGGAAACAATACATATTTGCTGTATTTTTTTGCTGTTCAAACAGTTGACTGCAATTCACACTTTGTTGAATTAGAAGTGAACAAAAATCAATAGTATCTACAGAAAAAAAATCCCTGCTAATAGGTTGTATTCATGAAGTAGAACATTGCAAAATATATAATTTGACAGGTTTTCATTCTAAAGTCCCATCTGAAGGACCCCTTTATGATTTGTTTTGACTCTTAGAAAAAAACCAAACCACAAACAGAAAACAACCAAACACACCAGATGTGGTTTCCCTTTTTTTTTTCTTTTCTTTTTTTTTTCAACAAAGACATATCTTCATGTCACAGTTTTCTTGTTACACAAAAATTTGGAAATTCCGTGTAGAATCTAAATTCAGAAAAGATAAACCAGACAAATCCCAGGTTTTCTTGATTTGTCCTGTCTTATTTTTCAAGGTTTTGTTATTCATCAGTTCTCTAGGTAGCCACATTAGTTCTGGATTTGTCTCTTACATTCCCTTTTTGAGGCAGAAAAGTCATTACTGGCATATTGGAGAAACAACACAACCCTGTCAAGACGTTGCTTTTTAATGTATTGAAACTTAATGTTTGACTCAACACTTCAAGTACATATTAAAAAAAAATAATTGTGCTGTTTGTAAAATCATTAATGTCCTGTTTTCTGCTATAGGAATCATGAAAGGCTGGTGTGCATTGAATGGATGCGATCAGTTCTGTGTAATTTCCGATATGACCCTCTCTTGAACAAAGAACAGATGGGATGTTGGAGAATTAATTGGGAAATATGGATACATATAAATACAGCATGCAGCTGGATTTAGAAAGGAGAATAGATGTACCTGAGTTAGATGGTAGGAGAGACAAACTGAGGAAAGAGTTGAAAACAAGAGTGAATAGACTACAAATAGGCAAGGAGAAATAAAGGAGAAAGAAAATGGTAGCGTGGAGGAAATACAGTCAGGACTGAGAAGACAAATAGACTGGGGCGGGAACCCCAAATAAAGAACCATGCAACCTTGATACTGTTTCGTTCTGATGTGGTATTTAATTACAGACTTTTTTTCTCCTTCACCCCCACCTCATTCAGGCAGGAAGGACAGTGACTAAGGATATTACAGCTATTCAATTATTTGTTTCATCCTCATTGTTCACTGTGTATCCCTAGGTGTTATTTACTGCATGCTATTGAAACCCCTCTCTGTACACAGAATTATTAATTTCCTCATAGACTCATTCCAACCTTCACTTCAGCTGAATCAGCCCTTAGCTATATTCAGTCCCTGCCCATTAACTAAAATGTACCTACTGATTTACTCTTTTTCCCAACTCTCCCCCTCAAATCATTTTTCCAGTCCCCCTAAATAGTTCACGGAGACTGGAGCTGCTGACTCCCGGGGCTGTAAATGAGTGAGCCTTTTTATTTTATTAATGTTCACTAATGGGTTTATTAATGCTCAGTAGGTATTTCATTTCATTGGTTTATGTTTCCTCTTAAGAGCACACACTCTGTCCTCCTGAGCTGTGCTTTATTTTGTATTGGCTGGCTAGTGAAGATGTTCATTTGTCCTGTGCCATTACTGCCATCTGCCTTGTCAGGCCTTTCTTGAAAATGAAACTGTGTCTCAACGACTTTGCCCTTGGTTAAATAAATAAGCCATAACTGTAGCTGTAACATCATTATCTGAGTATGAGTCTGAAGGTCTTAGGATTTATTAGGGTGATACAGCCATTACCATTGCAACTTGGCTTTATTGTATTCACCTTGCAGCAGAACGACATCTGTGCAGCACCTGAGGTGTTACTGGGAAAAGGCTCTACAACTCCAACTCTGCTCTAAGAAGATGGTCCCTCTCCCACACTTACACACAAACACCCCTTTAGCCTTCCTTGCTTTTGTAATCTCTGTCCTTGTATTCTTAATTTTGCCTGTTCAAGCCCCTTTCAGCTCACTGAAATATAAGCAGAAAGCAGTGAAAGATGCCAAATGTGGTGTATGCAATGATAACACAGATGGTATCTCTGAAAACAGAAATTAGGGATGGAAGACTATAACAGTCATCTAGTACAAGCACTACTTTGGAGAAGAGGAAACAAATTCTCAACTGATATAATTATGATAGTTCATTTCAAGTCAATGAATCTTTAAAATGTTTATTATCTGTATTGTCAAGCTTAATTGTAGGACTCAAAGTCCTCAAAGAGAAGCAGCAAACAGTAATAATAATTACATTGCATTTAATTTCCATGCACCATATGTTGACCTAATACTATACAATGCAGATATTGTGAGATTCCTTGCCTTGAATGCAATACATTTCTAATTCTGTGCATGAACACTTTTATTCACGGTCTAGCCTCTGCACTAAACCAAAACTAATTGATAAAAAACCTGTTCATGCAAAATGAAGGTGGCACTGTACACCCTGTGGGAAACATGTGTCTAGAGAAATGCCAGACTGAAAATTAGGCAGTCCAGAGTTATGTGCATGGTAACTCAAGTCTAGTTGTTGTCTTTGAGCAAAGTCCCAATACACATAATACTCATAGTCATTCAGCTCTTGCAGGTGATAGGGGATGCACTAGGGGATTAAGTCACATTTCCTCTGTAAGAGGCTCTACAACTTCTTTTTGCTACTTAGAATTTGTATTAAAGTAAGCAACATTTTATACTAAGTGGAAGGTGCAGACTTCTGGCATGCATTTAAACACTGAATTTAGTTTATGAAAAAAACCCCACAGATTAAATTTATATGTTTTACATTAATTTTATGAGTTATTTTGTTTTGAGGTTTTTTGAATCAGTCCCACTAAACATATTTTCAACTTTATATCAACGTATTAATTCCTTATCAGAAGTTCTTCATAATACTCAGAATGCATTCACACAAATTATAACATTATGGCTGTAGAACTGTATAAAAGTAAAAAAAAACCCCAAAAAACAGCAACCATGAGCAGAGACAATGTCAGTGGAATATGACCACAGATCATTCTCTAGAAATCTTTCTTATACAGGGTTTGAAAATACTGTTCCTGTACGCAGACATGATTCAATAGTGAACCGTATGGCTTCTTGAACCACACAAATCATCTATCTTACATCTGTGCTAAACAGGCACATTCAGCTAATCTTTTTAATTTTGAACATCTATGCTAGTCTCTTCAATAAAATCATATGTTGAAAAGGATATCTGTTAGAAATTATAAAACAGTCTGTATTTATTTTCTTCTTGTCAGCTTTTTCTCTCAATATTTCTGCTTCTTTAACTTAACAAAATTGTGTAACTTCTTCCAGATATTTTTCCTCCTTTTTTGGTTTTTTTTTTTCAGACTCAGATTTCCTTTTCCATGGATACTTGTCCTTCTAAATAGACAATAAACATTGTACTATATTTTTGGCTTTAACCCATTTTCTACTTGCCTTCTAGAATTCTCTTCCTCCACTGATTCAGGTGCAGGTATTTTTTGTAATCAGCTGCCACTGTGTTCACCACTTGCTTGCTTCAACGAGTCTTTCTCTTCAAACTGAAAACATATTATACCTTCATAATCTTAAGAACTAACACTTTATTTTACATCTTTTTCCATTTTAATTCTTTACTGAATGCTTTGTCATACTGTC
Organism: Falco naumanni; assembly: GCF_017639655.2. Classification (NCBI taxonomy): domain Eukaryota; kingdom Metazoa; phylum Chordata; class Aves; order Falconiformes; family Falconidae; genus Falco; species Falco naumanni. The sequence goes on from NC_054055.1 coordinate 43,073,257, forward strand.
CATATTGAGTTTCTTTTGGTCAATGATACCCACTCTCTTCCCAGAAGCAAATTCTGTGATTTATGCTTTAATCAAATTACATTGTCCGAAGTTAATTTCTGTTTAGTGATTACTGTCTAATTTCAAGTACCCCACACTGTCCTTTCCTGGCTTTCAACCTTGTTAAATGTGCTTTTATTGAAATATAACCCTTTTTGTTTTGTTTCCATTACTGTGTTTGTTCCTGTTTCTTCCACTATCTAACTTCTTTAAATCTGATCTTCAGAGAATCCTCTTCCTTCTCTCCATCCATTAAAGATTTATGTCTTTCTTACCCCATGAAAACGCCTTCCACATTTATATATGTATTTATGCACCAATGCAAATTCATCATTGTTTATACAGAGTTCTTAATATCTTTCCATATACTCCTACCATTTTAATGTGTTCCACAGACCTACTGATGGATTCTCTTGCAATGTTCAGGTTGTAATAATGATGGTAAGCAGCAACAAGTCCAATATTAATGCTTAAAGAATGCCCAAGAACTGAAATGAGACTGATCACCTTCCTTAGAATCTCCTTGCCACTCGTGGAGATGAGTGTGACTTTTTCATTTTTCATGTCACCAGGATACTTTTATGTTTCAAAGACAACAGAGAGTGGTGTTACAGTGATGTCAGCAACCCATGGATTTATCCCATCAGATGCATGTGTCCTGGTTTCAGCAGGGACAGAGTTAATTTTCTTATTAGCAGCTGGTGCAGTGCTTCGTTTTGGATTTGGTGTGAGAACAATGTTGACAGCACACTGATGGGTTTGGTTGTTGCTGGGTCATGTTTATACTAAGCCAAGCACTTCCCAGTTTCTCGGACTTTGCCTGTGAGAGGGCAGGAGGGGCACTGGAAATTGGGAAGGGACACAGCCAGGACAGCTGACTTAAACTAGCCAAAGGAATATTCCATACCATGGGACGTCATACTGAGTATATATAGGCTGAGGGAAGAAAAAGGTGGGGGAGACATGTCTGGAGTGATGGTGTTTGTCCTCCCATGTAACTGTTCAATGTGATGGAGCCCTGCTTTCCTGGAGAGGCTGAACACCTGCCTGGCCATGGGAAGTAGTGAATTAATTTCTTGTTCTGCTTTGCTTTTTCTTTACCTATTAAACTGTCTTTATCTCAACCCACGAGTTTTCTCACTTTTACTCTTCCAATCCTCTCCCCCATACCACTGTGGGGGCAGTGAGTGAGCAGCTGCATGGGGCTCTAGTAACTGGCTGGGGTTAAAGCACAATAGCATGTCAAGGTAAAAGGTCCCATTTATACATCAAATTGATTTAAAGTTCCAACATTTGTATTTGCATTTGTTTATTGTCAGCTATTTGTATTCAACCTACAGAAGGTTTTGGGTTGGTTTTGTTTTTTGTTTGTTTTTTTTTTAATGATATGACAGTTATTTATGTATTTATTTTTCACAATTTAAACCTAACTGAACAATTACATTATTTTCTGCTACTGTTACACTTAGTTTGCAAGAAAAGAACATGTTTTATGCTCTACGTCGAACACGAAAACTTATAAGAAAGAGTATATGATTTTCATATAGATGACTACTGTTTGTAACGTAATTCTGTATTCTGTATTCTTTGTTTTGGTTTTCTACAATGCTGTTACTACAGTGATTACTTGTTTTAATAATTTTTAGTTGTGGTAAAACCCAAAATTCTCAGTAATAACTTAAGATGGAGTTCTGTTGATTCACACTGCTGAGGATTTAGCATTGACAATTTTCCTAAATACTTTATAATGGAATATATATATATATTTAAAAAAAAAAAAAATCCGGCCTTTCCTCATACCTAAGGTCAAATAGTCAAATAGTATATATGAATTTGAATATTTTTTATTGAATCCTGAAAATATCAGGGACGAATAGAAGAAAAATAAATAAAACCATCAAAACCAAAAAACAAAACCCAAACACCACCCCCACCACCCAAACTGTGTAACTCACTGTTAATGCAAGAAGTAGTTCACCCACCTCCAGCAACTCATCATTTTAAAATGCTGTGAATGCTGTGTGACTAAAAAGTCAGTATCTCTGACTCAGGAGCAGAGATACAAAAATATAGAAGGTCAAAGGGCATTAGAAATTAACATACACTAAATATGTACATATTTCATAGATCTTTGATCTCTGAGTTTTTCTGGTATTTCAACACATAAGAAAAATGTGACTTGCCTTTTAAAATGTGCTGTCATCTATGCTTAAAGACAAGTGCATGCACAGACACACACACAAAATGTATTCGACTCTATATGTGCCTCACTGAAGCAACCAAACTGGATGCATGGTCACTTTAGACTTTTTCTGTTACCGGTGGAAACCAGTGGAAACCTGAAAAAGATAATTTAGTGGGCTGAATTATCCTCCAGATTGCTTATCTATCGTTGATGATTGTAAATGACATTAAGAACATCTGGGCTTCTGTTCCATTTGAAAAATCAAGAAACCTTAGATGTCAAAGCTATGACATCTAAATGTCATCTTAATTGCATTCTTAATATCTTTCCATATACTTCTACCATTTTAATGTAGGAATCTAAATGCCATCGTAACAGTTAAACTTTTTGGACCCATCTTTTTTGCAGAACCACTGCTATAGCAATAAATAAATACAAATATAGGAAATGTTTCTCATAAATTAGTTAACTGATTATTAACACTAGAGCTAAAGAAATTTTATGGTATTTGGATAAATTCTGTGTTCACAATGCCACTTTGTTATACATCTTTATGTGTTTTATTCTTAAAATGTTGATACTGAATCTGCTGTTCTGTTTCATAAAAATGCTAAATACTGAATGACTCTCTAACATAGAAACTCCTTGAACACATTCTGTCCATATGCACAAAGAATGTCACATAGATGTTCATATTAAACAACTAAGCAAATAAAGAAGTGCCCCAGAGACTCATATCATAACACTGAACTGCCATAGTTCATTTATTGTTATATAATTACAAAGAATGTTTATCCATTCTTGCTCTGTTTATCTAACACCACCTTTTGTAACGTTTGGGGTCATAGAAGGAGAAGAACTATGCTTCTAGAATATTTGTCAGTTAATTGGACAAAAATGTTTTCCTGAAATGAAATATTTTTAAAATACAAGTTCTCTTGTAATGTGGAAGTTACATTGCAAGGACAGGTGTTAGTGCAAGTATCATTATCACTAACAGAGGATGACTTTCACCTTCTATGAATTGCAGTCTGGATTTTTGGCATAAATAACGTTCTATTTAGTGTCAGGTCTGTTATAACTTTAGTTTAGTTCTTCTTTTAATGTTACAAATATCATAATTATTCCTTTTTTAATCTTCATACATAAGCATTTCAAAGCTATGTGAAATACCTGCAGTTATGTTCACTTTCTTTGCAGCAACTTGTACAAGATCAGTAGTTACATTTACTTTTCTGATTTTCCAGAACTGAATGTGTGCAGTAATTGTGACACAGAATAGGTTTAAATTCTTAAGAAGATTAAAAAAGACTTCAGGGGCAAGATTGAAGGTCCATCTATCCTAGCATTTTGTCTTTGACACAGCAGCCAAAATCAGATACCCAAGTAAGAGTACAAGACGGCAAAGTTATATGATCTACTTTATAAGTAACCTCTTAAATGCCAACCGTTTCCAGATCCAATTTTCATCTAACTATCAATAACCCCAACATTTTGTTACTGGGTAGTAGCTTAGAGTTATTTTTTAAAGAAGTATGAAGTTTAATTAGGACATTGGGAATCCCTCTTCCCATGTGCTTCACTTTACATTACATGTTGTAATAATTTCACTCGTTATGAAATCTAGCACAACTTTGCCAACAAATGCAGTCTAAGTAACAACAGTGCTTGTATCTTAATACTGCGTTTGGATTGTATTCCGAGGAATGAATATCAACTAAATACCATGCCCATTTATTTGTTGACATCTTTCCTGTAAGAATATCGCATATTACAATGACTAACATTACATTTAATAATGCTTTTTTTCTTCTTTCTTTTGATATGGACTTCTGTACAGTGAGCACAGAACTGAGCTAAAGATTTATGTATACATATATATATATATAAGTACTAAAAAACATTCTCTGTTTCTGTCTTCTTTCTTCAGAGCCTATAGTTTCTAGGACACATACACACTGAGCATGTTTTATTGTAATTGTGATGAACTATTAAAAATTAAGTTATTAGCAACAAAGAAGCCATCCTTTTAAACATGTTTAACTACAGAAACTCACCCTTCTCTCAATCTCCCCACAATAAAACTGAAGCAAGCACTCTAGTTACAAAACACTATATTGGCAGTGTAAATGGTGACTCAAGCTTTTTTAGAGCTCACAAAGATGACTTGAAGAAAGAAATGTGATATTCTAGGCCTTTTACTTTTTTTTTTTTTTTTTTAAACTTAAATTGCAAGGTCTTCAGAAGAGATCAGTTCCTCAGCAGGTAGTTGTTTTATTTTAATGTTAGCTGTCTAAAGTCTAGGTATCTAGTGAGATGTTCAGCTTTAATGAGGAATGAGAGAAAGTGGGAGAGATGCCTCTACTGAATAAAAAGGGAGTTAAGTCTAGGTGACTATACCTCAAATGGCTGAAGTTAGATGTGATGAATTCCAGACTTAATAGTTTAGTGCAGTCCCTGACACAGGAAAATTTTAAAATTTATAGACAACTCAAAGCTACTGAGATACCTTTAACAAGAAGGAACAGTAATATCTGGCCTGCTTAAGGTAAGAACTATGATTCCTATGCCCTTTTCCCTACACTTGACCAAATTTCAGTAATAGACACAAGTTTGCCCTCAGTCCCTTGTTGGCAAGACGTTTAGCGCTACTTGATATGTTATTGCCCAAGCACACAGAATCAGGCAACTAAAGATCCCATAGTACACTTCATTAGACTAATTCCTATTGTGATGGCTTCATTCCAACTTGGATAATTATGTTCTGCCTACCTACATTTCAAATGGAAATGTTATTCTTCTACTCACTGCTTCAATTTGTTATGAATTGTTCATGTGCGTTGTTTAATACTTGCTGTATTTCAGTGGTAGGTGAAGCACAAACCTTATTAACACCTACCACTCTCACAGGCTGAATGAATTATTCTTACACAGCTCTTGGAGTTCCAATGATGAGAGATGTTACATGAGTGAAGAACAAGTATCATTAGCTCATAACCTTAATCTTTGTCAGTATTAACATTTCAAATTATGTGAGTCATATGATGTTAGCTTCCTTTTTACTTAAGTACCATGACATACTGTAAAAGACCAGTAAATTAAGCAAATAATATATAAATAAATACAATGTAAACAATATTTTAATGCAATAGAGATAAAATGCAATACTATGGAATTCTTCAAAAAGTTATCTCAGCTGATGTGGTGGTGTGCTCCCCCGCCACACACACTTAAGCCATAACTACTAGTGGAGGTTGTGATGGATGCATCCAGCTTACTCTGGACATTGGGGTATGGATGGCAACATGGTGACCAAGGGCTGTCTGGAATGGTGACACAGATGTCTTTCTGGCATGTGAATATGACCATAAGCAAATCATCTTACTCTGTAAATAATGGACAGCCAAGGGCCTGTTGAGCTCTCCTGCATGGCAGTGGGCTGCACACCAGGATCTCCCCTTGAGATCCTCTCAGATTTACTCCTTGAGGCTGAGAGATTCCTTGCTGCAACAGATTTTCAATAAGTGATCAATAGCATGCTAAACTTCGAAGTCTTAGCTAAGTGCCATAAAGCATTGATTTTGCATATATATTCTTTTAGACATAAACTGTCGACCAAGTCTGGGACTGGGAGTGGATCCAGCTGCACATAGACTCCTCTCTGAGAAGGAGTTTTGAGTGCAAGGGGATCCTTTCTGAACCTCATGACTCAACAGCAGGGTCTCCCTGACAGTTTTGTCTGGCCCTGTCCTCTATGCAGTAAATAAGTGTACCTTGCCGTCAAATCTTATTGAACCACTGTTGCATTTACCATTGAACTTCTTTATATCAATAAACTATATTGTTGCTTTTCTCTTACAAGTGAAGAGCATGACTCCATTTGAGACAGCTGAGTTTGGAACAGACACATATTATCTGATGATTTACTGAAATAAAATGGATTTTCTTGAACAAACAGAATATTTGCTTCCCTACTGGAGCTGAAAAAGGATTTTTTTTCCTTGAAACACAAAATAATACACAGTTTGTTAGATGTGGTTTGAGTTAACTATTTTTCTCGCTGAAGAGATTAATAATTTATCATTGTTGGAAACAACACATTGGACTAGCTGGAACGATGACTTTCATGAAGTCTTAGAATCTAAGGCCAGATTTAGTCTTATCACTAGACAGTGCATTTCACCCAGTTTCACATATTCACAACAATATTTATTTGGCTTCTAAATTCCTCAGTTGTGTGACAGTGAATTACAGGAAGCCAGCAGCTTTATCTGCTTCTAAGGGGTAAATGCTTTGCTGCTGTAGACTGGTATAATATCCTGTTACATTTCTATTAGAATGTTTACACGACAGCACCAGCATATATTTTCTTCACAGAGAAACACTGGTGCACCTTCCCCCTGTACACACATACTAAACATTACCTAAACTTAAGAAATTATGCTAGGGCATCCTGCAATGTTTTTTCCTCCATAAACCTCAACATATTTCCTGGGCTAGTAGTTCAAGATTCAAGATACCTGTAGCCAAAATCTTGTACGCCATGTCCAAACTGCCAGATATTGAAAAGCTTTTGAGCTTGCACCATTCTCCTCTGCCATGTCCTGACTCTACATTCTCCAACAGATGCACATTAGTGCTTTCATAATCAGTTTTGTCTCTCTTCCTTCTTTATCCCACAGCTAGATCTCCTTCTGCTTCCTTAGGTACACATACAGCAAGGAACTATGACACACTCCTTCCCGCCTGGACAGCTGGGATCAGAATCTAGGAGTCCATGTCAAGAACCTACTAGTACAAATGCAGCCCAAATTGATCTTGCTTTGTCTCTAACACAGAAAGTTTACTGTAACCAGATGTAGTCACCTTTAGGGGAAATAGAAAACATTGGTCCAAACTTTTTAGTTTATTATAAGACAAATAATGAGGAAGAGTGACAGAACATAGGAATAAAAGGATAGGAAACTGGAGAAATAGTTACTCTATCATTACAAAAATTAGAAAAAAATAGTATCTGTGTGTGTATGTGACATTTCTAGTGCCATAGGGAGTTACATTATATCAAATAATAATGAATTCTCTGAAACCGTTCCAAGAACTAGAACACTGACATTGGCTACAAAGACCTAGTTAAAATAAAAAAATAAAGAATAAAAAAAGAAATCCCAGCAATGCAAGATGGATGCTTTATTTACTTTAATCTCATCATTCAGTATTCAAAGAAAAATAAGAAACTGAATAATCTTCTAACTGCATCTTGTAAGTATTTTGTCTACATAAAATACTTTTGAAATCTGTGTTTCAAATAAGATATCAAACACATCATGTCTATGAGTGTTCTTGAACCATTGTATTAGAAGAGCTTATTTCATACGGAGGTGATGTTATAGGGTTTATACCACAAGACAGTGATTTTCTCAAGAGTTTCTTATTCTCTTTTCTACTAAATGCACAACAGGCAATGCTGACCGCTTTAATCTTTCAGAGAAAGCCTTACAGTCAGCTTCACTTTTCTCTGTGTGAGTCCTATCCTTCGGGCACAAAGTCTTCAAGCTAGAGCATGACCTACAGTAGTCTGTTGCCTGCCTTAACCTTGTCCCTTCCTCCAGGCACAGATGAATGGAAGATTAAAATACATCATGTTAAGCTAGAAACACTTCTTTCTGTGAATGAGCTATTCTGGAATGCAGGTGACTTACAGACTTCTGAAGTTATATGAACAGCTGATCCATCAAGTACAATCAACTGGTTTAGACCCTTTTCACAAGTCCCTTGACATACACCATGTTATCAAAAACTCTTATCCCAGAATGCTGGCATTTTTAGCTATAATTTACAATGATACATAACAACAACAACAAAAAATCCAACACACAAAACCAACCAACCAACCAAAACAAAGAGACATTGAGGCTGCTTCTAAAATTCTTTAAGTAGCTTGAGAAGATAGGAAAACAACAAAACATAGCTATACACAGTCCAGTGCCTCAGTTTCCCTTTTAACACCTTACAATCTCTACTCAAAGGTGAGAGGAGTTCAGGAATGACACCATCTTTCTTCTCTCATCTATATATGACTTCATTTCTGAATGTTGAAGTCTCTATGATTTTCTCTTTCTCCTTTCCCTTCCTCTGGCTCTTTAGTTGGAAAGGGTTATTAAATAATGAGTTGGATTCTTGCTTCCTCTCTCTTGCTTATGCTGCCTTTATCTAGCCAGTACAAGAACATCATTACACAACATGAATTAACTATCCCCTTTAATTAAGGTTAATAAATGTAACCTAGGCATACTTTTGTGTAAAGTACCTTAGGAAGTATTGCTCCTCTCATAACTTTAATTTGAAGTTGCGAGTATGGGAGAAGCTGATGTGAAGTTACTTCCAGTTTGCTACATTGTGACTTTCCTAAGAAACAAAGAAGTCTCGTTTATAGACTTTCTTTAAGGCTGTGTCAACATTTCTTTCCTTTTTTTTCTGGGAATATGTTATTCTGTAAAATCAGAAACCTATATTCTTTCTTGCATAGTGAAGTTGAAATAGCATTGCTTCTTTCAGGTTGCAGCTAATTATTAAAAGTACTGATGGTATTTTACAACACCATAATACATAGGAATACTAATATAGCCTTTTGATTTTTGTAACATAAGGAACATGGAGAAACACACATACTCATAAGAATACAGAAATTTCACATACAGACACACACACATCCCAGCCCAAACAACTGAAATTTACAAATTGCATATGTTTAATTTCTCAAAATGATCTGAACGGTCATCTACCCTCTCTCCCATGCAGATTCCTGACAAAAATCCCTAAATAACTAAAGTGTGAGGCCTGGACATCAAATCCCTCTTATTTACTTCACCGCTTCCTCTGTCATTTGCAGACTATACCAGAAACTAGGCAAACAAGAGATTGGATCAAATCCTCTTTTACCATCTCTAAATTCTTTTTGAGTCCTCTCACAAATTTAAAAAATATGTTTAAAGCTTTCACACGTAGTTGCATGGATGCTGGGTTTGTTATTTGTTATTGCTTTCCTTTCTGGTTGATAAATCCTTCTCATTAATAAAACATGTATGTCTTTAGTCTGTCCTTCAGTCAAAATAAAGGGAGTTCCTGATATTTGCCTTACCATGTGATTCTGCGAGACCTAAAGCTACCATCAGCTCTGGAATATGCCTTGTGTTACAGTTCTCAGCTCAAATAAAAACAATGTAGTGCTGAGTCTGTGACTATGCTGAACCTCAGACTTTGCGACACTACTGTCTAGAAATATTTTCAGAGACAAATATGGGTATTTTACTATTAGCTCCATACTCTTCAATACAAATCTTACATAAATTATCTATGAAGAGGTAAGTCAAATCTGATCTAGTATAGAATTTGTTCTTGAAAAACAGATTTTTCAAATGAGCACAATTTTTAGTTACAGAATCACAGAAAAAAATAACAAAAAGTGAAAGAAATGAATATATGAACAAAAAATGTATAACAAAGTTAAATGATTTACGGATAGTACTGCTAGGATATTTTTTTTAATGAATTGTAGGAATAGGTTCTTTCATGATAAGAAGCATAAACAAAAGAATAGACTGTGCAACTGCAGATAACAATACTTATATTAAAAAGCAGATTCATTTGGGGATTTATTTAAAATTAATAGGATCAATAATAAACACTAAACGGTCTAGGGAGTTATGTAATTTAAAAAAATGCCATAAGGAATTGTTTCAAAAAGTGCAGCCAAGAGAAGATGCCATTTTACTATACCAAAGTGTGATGCCTTCCTGTTCTGAAACCAGATATGAAATCAAGTATCTTTAGATGGAAACATTTATTTTGATCACATTTTGACTATTTACAAGCCCAGCAGAATAATTACTTTGACTTTCTATTTAACTTCTGTTCATTTTTCAGGTAGCCATATATGAATTAAATCTCACAGTCAGCACATGTATTTCAGGAATACATTAGAGAAGGACCCAAGCATTTGAGAATAATTTGGAAGTTGGTAAATGGGGGATAAATTGATTTGCAACCTGTGGAAGTGCTTTGCTTTCTATTTCTGTCTGACACCTTTGATACAGGCACTTAGAAACTGTTTCTACTATCATCATCTGAATCTGCACAGAGCCTGAGTAGCTTGGTGAGGCTATAAACAGGGAGACAAGTTGAACACCCAGCCAAATGACAGAATACTATAAAGGTCACTGTGGAAGTACACTGTTATAATTAATAGAGTATATGAGGCAATAGAAGTATCTTACCTCAGTCATGTGATGGTGAATATAACTAAGAGAAAGTGGCACACTGTTGTTCTGCCCACATGACTGATTACAACAAGGATGAGAAATAATATTAAGTTTAAACAACTCTGGATCCTTGTAGATGCAGTATTCATAATGTAAATCTGTTATTTCTGATAAATGTAATACAAGACATTATATCTTCTATTGTAAATCTTCAGAGGAGGAAGAATGCCCCACTAGAGTTTTAGGATTTCAGTCCCACAGGAGGTGGTACAGTCTGTTGAATCTGAACTGAATAAATTCCCTATGCAGTCAATGAACAGGCAGAAAACTCTGTGTATATGCAGGGGTGAATAAATCAATCCACATAAGTCTGATGCTTTTTCTTTACACTGAATGTATTTGTTCTTTCAGTGCCTTCAGAGATTACTGCTTCTGTTTGGTATCTACTTCTTCCTCTAAATGCACAGAGAATCACAGGAAATGTTAGATGTATACATCCATTCGGGATCTCAGCTGCCATAGGAGACAGGCACGAACTGGACAAGCACAACTCCTTTTGTTTTTCACGTAATACTTGTAGGGTGAAAGCATGTGCTTGTGGAGTAGAAGTCAAGTTTCTAATCTCTGAGGATGAGGAAGACTCATGTAGCTCTCCTATCCCACAGGTGAGTATCTTCTCAATTAGATTGTGAATATCATAGGTAGAGATATTTATAGTGCATCCTGGGATGATAGGACCAGAGGTACTTAAGAACAGAGAAACAAATCAAAGGTGATTTTTGCCAGAGGATTTACCTGGAAGAGAGGGAGATCTAAAATTCTAAATCCTTGCTTTCAATTATATTTGCTTACCATTCGATGACAATCTTACAGAAAAGATATACTTGACTCAAAAGTTGCATGTATCTGAAACTGCTGCACTATATCAAGTGAATTTTATGTTAGTTAAAGCAACACACTTTATATGTGGAGATGAGAATTTAACATTTGTCTAGTAAAAATAAAATCTGAAAGGTCTTACCAGTCCAGTTACAATTACACCAACACTTGTAGTCCAAATTATCCACCTGTTGCAACCATTTCTCATTAGCAATACAGTTGCAATTATTATGCATAAACCTCCTGATGGTGTGTTCCTGTGGTGTTATGCTCACTCTTTCAAGTACCCTCAACCTGAGGTCAAGGTCTGTCTTCCTTAGATGAGTGATTACACTGAGTCATCAGTGCCCTGAATTTTTTTGCTGGAAGAAGGACATTGATGGTAAGGGTTTCTCCCCCTTCAGTCTTAGGTCCTCTTGGAGTTACCTTCCATGTTTTCAAACATTCTGCTGTTGACATGTGTTTCTTGTTGTTCCAAGGCTTTATTTATACAACGATTACTGTTTTGTGAAAGCTTTACCATATATGGCATATTTTTAAGGTAAAAACAGATAGTTGCACAAAGCTAAGGTGCGGCTAAAACTAGATAGGATTTTGTCACCTGCTCATTGGATTACTTCGTTGCCTTAAGAACAGACAATCCAAAAAAAACTTGCCAAGTCCTGCAGTCAGTATTATTAAACTAATATCAAGCTTGTGGCTGTAACCTGTAATAGCAACACATGACCACAGATCTGCAGAAATCTGGATAGACTCAGATTGCTTTTTGACTGCTTTCTTTACTGTATCTAAACAGAATAACTTGTGAATGACAAGATAGTCAGAACCTTTTCTGTAGGGAATTCAGATGACTGTAACAGGATTTAATTGTCTTGGTGCCATGTGTATTTTCTAACGCAACTGTATGGTGCCTAGGATATAAAACTGCAAGAGCTCACAAGTGTGTAACAGTAATAGCATGCTTTAAAATCAGTAAATACCTCTGAATATATCCATAACAAAAACAAAAAAATGTTTCTTAGCTAACACCTCAATATCAAATCTGATCTTTCATATGAACATTGAATCTCCATCATTTAAATGCTTTAGGAAACTTCATACCCATGCACAGACTGTTTACAGTTAAACTGACTTTGCTGTAATGCCTCAAGTTATAATAGTGTAGTACTTTTAATATAGATATTAATTGTTTTAATACTGATGAATCATTATTTCAGGTCTAATTACTACAGTTATCTCCTGAATTCAGTCTCTGCTACTGTCTAGTCCTTTAGAGAGTCTTCAAAATTATCTCCGCTCCATTCCAATTACTTTCACAGCTCTTCTGTGCTTAATTTTTTTCCCCTGGAAATAATCAGTTGTGTCTCTCTAGTCTGTCCATCAGAAATTGTCTTTCAGAGGCATCAAGAGTAACCTAGCACATTAAACCCGTGACTGTCTTTACTTGTGTGAACTTTATTCCTGTCTTTAGATATCTTAGTATCTTTGAACTGTATCCTGTACCCTGTCATACGTGAATGTGTATGTTCTTATCAACATTTTCTGTCCATTCAGATTGTATATGCTTTCCACTATGAGTTGGACTAAGCTAGGCAGTTTGGTTCTTAACTTTCCTCTAAATAAATTTCAGCTACTGGAGGCTAAGCTTATGGTCCTGTATAACTTTTACCAGTGCACTAATTTATGGGTTTGCAGAGTTACATTAGTATCTAATGAAAGATACTCCTTCATTCCAAGTCCTTCTAATTTGGTCTCTAAATGGAGTTCTTGCACAAGGCTGAGCACTTTATTCAGAAATGATGTCTTATCTTGTTTCTGCTTCTCTGAGTTTCAGCTTTTGCCAAAAATGTATTATTCTTTTGAACTTTTGATTGCAGTTTCCAAATGTTGGAGTCTATTTGGACCTATAGATGCTTTAATACTGTATGTTTTATTCAATTTTCTTTTTTTCTTGAAAATACTTGACTTTCGCTTTTTTCAATCCATTTTAACTTAGTCTGTTGCAGTTTTTGGTTTCTGGTTTCCTTTCCAGCTATTCTGAACTGTCTTATTTTCCTTCCAGAATTTTTTTTGTACCCTCAACAGTATCTAAAGCTTGACATAATCTAAAATCTTTTGGAGTGTTAATTCATCTGGAGACATTTTCAATTATTTTGGTGCTTTGATTCCAATCGCTATCACATGGAATCTGTTATAACGGAATATTCCAAACTACTCTAAATACCTGTGTGCCAAATTAAGTATTTCTACCCACGATTTTTTGAACTTTGACTTTTCTTGAGAAGGTAATCTTATAGTAAAAACTTCTCTTACTATATCATTAAAGAAAAGCTGTAACATGTTACCATTCTCCTTAAATCCAGAATTTCCATATATATGTTAAATCCTCCTTTAATATATTTTTCCATAGGATTCTCAGTAACACTGAGTAAGTTTTAGATCTCTAAGGATTTTTGCTTGCTTCGGTCTTGGTTCTTTATCTCTCACTCTTTACTTGCTAAAGTCCTTTATTTTCCTTAGCTATACTTCTTCTATCACATGGTATTTATGCTCACAGACTCATTGAAATATTTGAAACAATGTTGGTTGGGGGTTTTTTTCTTTATTATTATAAAGATGCTATAAGGAGAGTTTGAAGCATGTGTATCAGAGCTGCCTTTTTTCTCTGAGTCTCTGTTTTCAGTGCAGGAGTCATATCGACTGATACAGATATCTAAAATAAGCATAGTTTCTCTTAATTGCAGAGGCAGTTTAATTCAAATGTATATTTAGTCTGTGGTTGGTTGGCATAAAATAATTTTCTCAGCTTTAGAGCAGAACTCTATTTTAGTATTAGTTCTTTAAAAAAGCAAGCTGCATTGCCTACAGTTAATCAAATGTGTATATAAGTTTATACAACTTTATATATTGTTTATACAATGTCTTTGCTAAAGTCCTTACCCTCAAACACAGAGGTAAAGAGCAAGTATTGTTTATCTTCCTTACCATACATCTGACCCTAAAACTTCCATTAGAGTTATCATCAGAATTCTCAGTGAGGTAGAATTAGACCTCTGTATAGCTGTCCTTCAGAGTGAATATAAAATGCTTTCCCAAGTATAGCTCTAGTTTTCTTGCCTCTATTGGAAGCATGTTCACAGATTTTATGGAAAGTTTTATTTCCCTATAGTTTCCACATACGACACTACCAAAATACTTATTAGTCCATAGTGTAAAATGAATTAACTAATAGAACTTTTAATCTGAACTAAGTAATGAGTGCAATAAAAGAAACAACTAGATATGTTTTGTTATCTGTGTACATAGGAGAAGCTCACTATTCTTTTATTCCTGTTGCTAATAATGCTAAAAATTGAAGCAACTCATTTTTCTTCATTAAAGTCTGTATTCTAGAGCTCCATTCTTCACATAAATAATTCTGAAAAACATAATGCTACCTACAGTATAGGTTTCTACTTGATTTTTTTTTTTAGATTAAGATGCTGAGTGAGCAAACAGGGTCGCAAAGTATTTGAAAAGATGAATTGATTTTAAAAAAAAATATCTGGCTATCTTTTTTTTTTTTTTTTTTTTTTTTTAACATGGAAATACACAAATCCTGAACAGCTCTATTGCTTTTTTATAAAAAGCTAAACATAAATGTGGGATGCTTTTTATGTTATGTGGAGAAGTATAATTGACTTACCAGAAAGTACCCAGGGTTCCTCAGAATAAGTACTTAAATAAAAACAGTTCATTTCTAATGAGGGATATAAAAGGTGATGCAAGATGTAGAGAAGGTCTGAGTCTGTGAGGTACTGATTTCAGCAGAAGTTGAGATTGTGACACTTGACTCTGGATTAGAGTAATACTTAAGTGCAGAATGCTGGAAAACAATTATAAGAGTAAAAACTAATTTAAAAACCTCTATGGGATTAGATTCTGGTAAGAAAAAAAAAAAAAACAAAAAAAAAACACAAGCAAAAACATCCCTGGCTTTCAGCCACATGAATTAATTACAAAACCATAGTCATACATTGAAAGCTATTGGCAGAAATTAGGATATATTTAGAAAACAATGAGGGGGGGAATAAATCTTACACTCTTTACGAGGAAAATTTTGTATCTGACTTTGATGTTGATAGGATTTAGCTCCCAGTTAGAAACCTGGAAGATTTCTTTAAAAGCTTTTTCCATCAATCAAATAATCACCTTCCTTGGATGTTTTTTCTGTTAATTGAAGCATTAAAAATTAATTGATTTAATCGGTTTTGCCATGTTTGAAAAATTGTTGATAATGCTGTCATTTTGCTCCATATTGTTTTGACACAAAGCAGATATTAATTGTATCACATTGACTTTATTTAAAAATAACATTTTTACTTTTTAAAAAAATGAGGACATATCAAGGTTTTATTAGAATTTTTTAACTAGCTGTGAAGACTCTTTTCCTTTAGGGTTATTTTTTCTTAAGCTGCATAGCTGAGCCCTTTGCTGATGTGTGTTGTTAGGGACAAATAATTTTATTCTCTGTTTAGAGTTTTGTCCAGTTAAATCATCATTGGATTGTTCCTCTAACAAGTTCTTCCTTTTTAGTTTTAAGATTATTTTTTCAAGGACATACTGCTGTGAAGATAATCAAATCAAGCTACCTTAATATTCACCAGTGAAGATATCGAAACAAAGAAAAAAATCTGAGTTTTTTTCCCATGAACCAGATAGACACAGGGTAGTGAGAAGGAATGTCGCTGACACTGGTCTTCAAGGCACTTCTGGAAAGACAAAAAAAAAGATTTGAAATGCAGGAAAAAAAATTAGCAACAATTGTTTATTTCCTACATTCTTTTTGCTCTTAATATAACATTGAGACGCCCTCAGATTTCTTTTCAAAGAGATAGTTTAAAAATAATAGTGTATACCAAATCTGCTGTTTTAAATAAAAAGTAGTCCTGGTTATATGCAATCACAGGTTTTTGAATGCATCTTGGCTATATTAAATTATGTGATGAGATGATTCATATTTCTTCAATAACCTGGAGAAAGTTTATTTGTGGAAAGGACATCAAAATATATTTATAATGAAAGTAAATTACTAGTCCTATAATAAAAAGAGCAGCAAACATTAGAAAATATAAGGAGAATATCTGATCTCTTATATTAGAGGGAAACGGTCAAACACTGGAAGAACTGGAGTTAATCTTTCATCAAGGTTAATATGCCAGCACCTTATAGATTAAATCAATGTTATTACTGTTGCTTTATAAGAGGGATTTTTAATTTTTTTGTATTGATTCAAACTTTATTCTGGTTAAATCAAAGTTTTATATCTTAGATAAAGAGGACAATCCCACCCCCATCAAAAAAAAATCCACCAAAACCAACAGACTGACATCCATCTCCCCCTCCACCCTATCTGGAGTAAAATTTTTACAGATAATGCAAATTTTACAGTTCCCATCTGCAAAGACTAATAAATATTCTTTCATATTATTTTTGATGATGGACTGTATCAGTCCTCAATGAAAACATTTACTACTAAACTGTTACATAATTTGGTATCTAAGACCAGGTAATATTACTCTTCTGAAGTCAAAATAACTCATATTCAATTTCTAATTTGATTCCATCAAAGTACCAGCCCATCCACACAAACACTCTAGTCAGGGTACTATGAGTATAGTTCAATATATTCAATATATGAATATATTGGAAATCTGGATTTCAAAATAAATTTAATAAACTTTGATCTAATAGATTATCACAATAATATTTAGATCTGGCCCACATCTAGTCAATGCCTTAGCACAAAACTCCACTTTTTCCCTACCAGGTGGCAATTTATTTTCAATTTTATTTTATTTTATTTTTTTAATCAAGCTGACACAATACAAGCATCTGTACTTCAACCTTTTTTTTGCATAACAAAACTTTTCCATACCTGAACAATTTTCATACCTGGCTATAACTTTCAATGGCCAGGAACAAAACAAAAAACCTACTGAAAACGGGATGTGACTTTTGAATGTATATCAAAATAAGCCACACAGGTATTATCCAAATATTCTCCTTTGCAGTGAGGATAGCTACTTATCTGTTAAAAATAGTAAAATGAATTTTTTATAACATCAACAATCATGATTTTGTTTACATTACTCGAAGACAGTTATCAACTTGTTTTAATATTCACCATTTAAAAAAGTGGATTAAAAAAACCAAAACAAAACAAATAAAAAAACCCAATTATTTTTCTAATACTGAATGCAGATTTTCTATTGAGAATCAAGAAGCTTACATTACATTAGAAGCTGCACAAACAGGTAAGTACGATCATAAAATTTAATTTGTGATACTATATCTGACTTTATAGATAGTAAGTATTCAAAATAACATACACTTTAACGATGTGTACATATATACATCGTTCAGATATACATATACACATATAAATATGTGCATATGTCTGCTTAATGTTTAGGTACTAAGCAATAGCCATTAGGAAAAAAAAAAAAAAGATGTGAAAGAAGCAGGCAAGATTAGATACTTCACACAGTTTATGAAAGTATGTTAGAAGTTGTACTTAGTTACTGAAGAAGGTGATTTTATATTTAAGTGGAGTCAGTCACTGGGACTGTGTTCTGGGAGGAACTGTTTGAGTATCCAGGGAAAAAAAGGGCTCCTAACACAGATTCCCCGGTCAGGTAGCTACTACTAAGTACAAAGTATGTGGGCATCAAACACAGAAAATCTTGCAGAGTCCTGTACAGAGTAAGAAACGGGATCAATAGAATTAACCATCATGAGTATTAATGCAAATAAAAAGACAATGCTAGAAAAAAATCTGATATATTCACAGCAGTTGGATGTTTAGTGTTTGGGGTTTTTTTCTTCTTTCTTTTAATTGAATTTCTTTTTTCTTCATGCAAATCAAAGAGTTTACAACTGGTGAAATACTTTATGCCCAGTGAAAGCAGTACACTGTGTTCTGAAGGCTGATTTCACCTTTGTAACCTTGAGTATTCACACTTCCAGTCAGGGAACAGAAACATATATTAATCCAGTTTATATATCCAGACAAAACAGCTCCAATTTTAAATACCCTACAAACATGAGCAAAAATTTCAAATACAGAAAGAAATTAAACATAAAACCATCTCAGTGTGTTATGCTATGAACTTCCTGTTTAAAAAAAAAAAAAGTTCTTTAAACCCTATTTTAATGCATTATCCCTAAGTTACAAGTAAGAGAAGAGAGAAGGCAGTGACAAAAGCTGTAATGTTAAAAATATAACCGGTGTCTTATTCTGCTTTGTAGACTGTAAAAATGAAAGACCACTAAACCTCACTTATTGGTAGTTAGAATGATAAACAATTAATCAATTCACAGTAAGATGTACAGGAAGCAATGCTAGCCAGGTTTGAAATGCAAAAATTGTCACCTGATGAAAAATATATATATTGGTCACTAAAAAGGTTTAACTAGGAGAGAGGTAGCTTCTCAACACTTTACTTAGCTGTAACATTGCTCATAAAATTTGTAGCTGACCCATTCTTATAGTTGCCTGTATCAGAGAATGTTGCAGCTTGCAAAGATATCATCAGCACTCCATAAATACAACAGTTTTTTAAGCAAAAGATCCAGTTGTACAGAATGGAATAATAACTGAACACAGTGCTTTACTTTTCCTTTTCTAGGCATCATATATTATTAACATTTGTATTCAGGGTTTGGTTCTTGAAGGTGAATGTTTAAGTAAAACACATCAGCTGTCTAAAGCGTGGTCCTGTTCCAGTAAAGGAACAGAACAATATAATACTACTTGACGTTAAGCTATAAGAGTTTTTAATTATACACAGTTCAAGTTGATTCTCTTCTGCTTAGCTTTTGACTTGTCCCCACCCCAATCCCTAGGATGGTAGATTAATTCTCACCTGACTTTAATACAGTACATTTTAAAGTATTTTCCCTCTAAATTAAATTTGGTTTTTAGATTCAAACATAGGGAGAAAAACCGTTAAGCATAAGTTTTTAAAATGTTTTGGCTCAAAAAGAGAGCTTCCTTCTTTCTACTCACACTGAAGTAGGGGTTATGACTATTCAGGTTTCTTGGGGAAAAATATTTTTCCAATTTAATTGTTTTTCCATTACTTTATGTGAAAGTTGCTCTGCTAGAAGTCAATGTAACAAGAGAATACTTATTTGAATCACCAGATATGATAGCATCCAAGATTTTGAGCCCTATTATTACAAAATTAAAATCAAACCCAAAAAAAGTATAAAACTGTCTTCTTGGTCAGAATATAATGATTTTCTGTATTTAAGAAGTTTGAAAAGACAAAACAAGAAAAATGTGTAGTTATATGAAATGACTGAGAGTGTTTTAAGGTGGGCAAGAGGCCACAGCACCAAAAAAAAAAAAAAAAGCTTCGTTTACACAGGATATATCCTTTTCTGTTTAAAAATCTCTTTTTATAACACATAAACTGCAGGTATTTAAATTTCTTCAGATATTAATTCTTAGATGTAGCAGAAGAGCAGGATATTCTTATTATAATCTCATTGTCCTGACTGATTTTAAACTCTTCTACAGTTTCTTTCACATTCTAAATATAGCAATATCTACTCTCCCAATTTTTGCAGCAGAGGACTGCTATAGGAGTTACCGCAGTAGTACAATCATTCATATCCAGTCTCTAAATCATTAAAAGAAGGGCAACTATCTTGCATTGTCCCAATGAAAACTGAGTGCATAAAGATAAAGTTTGGAGTAATTAATTCTATCTAGCTATTTAAAGGACAGCTCTGACCAACATATACCTAGTAGGAATATAAGACTTACTACCAGAGGGGAAAATTCTCCTCTATTCTAGAGGACAGAACATGAAATCTAGAACATAATCTAGCACTAGCTCTTTGCAGTATCCATCCAAAAACTCAGATATTTATTGCAGAGTATTCAGTTTATAATCTTAGCTGTGCTCAATAATTAAAAAGTTATTCACGCTTCCCCAAAAAAATAGCAAAATAAAAGGTTAGGATCAGATACTTCAGTCCTGCCGTGTGGAGCTTTGCAGATTCCAACCCTTCATTTCCTGACCTTTGGTGAGAATCTCCATCCTGTGCTAGGGACACAGTTCAGTTCCTTCCATTGAGAGTGGCTGAAATGGTACTGTTGCAGTGATGATCCCAATGATGCAAATCAGACATGATCAGTAGGCAAAAATACTGTCTTTTGTGAAATAAATAACAAATATTGGGGGAAAAAATGGCCAAGCTTTCAATATCCAAATCCTTCATTGCATCTGAAACATAAAAGTAAACTTCAAGATAAGAATGATGGTTCTTAGTTTCATTTAACTATATTAAATAAATAGACAATTTGAGAGAAATGGGTGGTGGAACAGGAAGGGAATGTTGTTTACAGAAGGGGAGTCAAGGATACCATTAACTCTTGTAATGCAAAGCTGAGTAGTTATCACCTTTGTAACACAGAAGAGTAAGCTTACAGTTGATTGTGAACAGAATTACTGTGTTACATATGACCATTTTTTTTAATTTAATCCTTTGGTTTTAATGTCTTCTGGAATTATTTGTTTAACTCTAAATTTATTTTCAAAATATGTTTCTCGTGACTCCCTAAGGTCAGAAGTGGAACAGTTGCTCTGTGAAAAACATTTCCCCACTCTGCTGAATATCTTCCTGAGGTTCTCCTTATGTGTAGCAGCTGTTCACTTTCAACTGCATAAAAGTAATGTTGCTGATACATTGGATGAAGTTTTATGTTCCATATATGGAATACTATGTTGGAACGTATATGGAACATCATGTTTACACTTATTTGTAGTATCTATTAATTCTGATGGATCCATTCTACAAATGGAGGTAATTACAATGATTATGGAGATTTGTTGGCTAGATTTGCATTTGTTTTGTATTCAGAATATTGTATTCAGAGTTCGTTTGGTTTGCAGAGAACTTTGGTAATAAGTTTAGTGAGACTTGGGAGTCATGAAGGCTAGTAGTGAGGGTTCTAGGAAAGCTTCTTTGAGGTTAAAATCTTTCATTGTCAATCTACTGTTCAATGGCATTCTACAAAGTTGTGTAACATGGTATATTACAAACCACACCATAGTGTTCTAAGTTTTACTATT
The DNA here is from genome assembly GCF_017639655.2 of Falco naumanni. Taxonomy (NCBI): domain Eukaryota; kingdom Metazoa; phylum Chordata; class Aves; order Falconiformes; family Falconidae; genus Falco; species Falco naumanni. Next base: position 43,094,745 of record NC_054055.1, read on the forward strand.
ATTACTTTATTATTAGTATTATTGTTACTGTTATTGTAGTTATTGTAGTTATTGTTGTTACTATTGTTATTATTGTTATATCTGTATCAATTTTAGGTGGTTCATGCAAAGATGCAATCCATGCTATTGGAAACCATCCACATGAAAACAGGGTGGGGGGTAAAGATGGCAAAAAATAAAACACAAACCCCAAAAATGCAGAATAGTTCATTGGTCAGGAAACCAATTCAGATAATTATTGCAAGCAGGGATCTCCCTAAGCTTAGCATGTGAGAAATGGTAAGCCTTGAGACGTCAATGTTCCACTCCACTCCAAAGGTTATGCAATTTGCTGCCTTCCTTTGTGTAACCCTTAGAATGTTTATCTTATTTCCCTGAAGCGTTGTATCATGTGCTTCATAGCAAGACCAGTAAATAAATGACAGCACCTCAACCATTTCTAGAAATGTCTTTTTGACCTTAGCTCTGGTTCAGCTTGTCCAAAGCAGCATGACGATTAATGGACTGTTGAAATGTTTTCTATTGTAAGAAGCACTAAATGAAAACAGGAAAATGCAAGATTAGTATATTTTGTTCAGAAAGCTGTGGGAAAGATGGAATTTAGATATGAGCTAATCAGCAGTGTGAGATAGTTTCCTCTGTAATGGACACGATGAGATAAATTGCCTGGGTTAATGTATGAGAAAAAGCAACATCACTCCCATTGTAGTCTATTATTTGCCCTGTGGAACCAGAAGTGATGGTGGACTGTTACAAGATTAAATAAAAGCAGAGTCTGAAAAGTCTATTAGAGGGAATACATAGGTATTCTGTACATGGTAGTAAACATTGTTTCCCCCTACTGATACATTAAAAATAATGTAAATTGATTCTGGATATTTTTCAGGGTAATATCTTGATTTTTCAAAAAGTGCTTGGCTGTCTTTTTTTTTGTTAGTTTGTTTTTTCAAAGAATAGCATCTCATTTCAAAAACAGAGATCCTTTTTCCCAGTAACATTAAAAAGAGATTGCCACCATCTACCAATTGAGTGGTGTGGACCTGTGAGACCACATTAAACCTTTTTCCTTTACAGAAACAAAGGTAAGTACAATATATCACCTAACACACTTTAAACTCTGACCCATTTTTCTTTTCCAGCCGTGACTTCAATCAAGGAAACAAAAGAAATATGTTTATTACCTATCTTTGCTAAGATACTCTCCATCATCTTTGAAAGGTCATTGAGGACAGGAGAGATGCCTGACGACTGGAGAAAAGCCCATGTCATGCTAGTCTTCAAAAAGGGCAAGAAGGAAGACCCAGGAAACTACAGTCCAACCAGCCCCACCTCCATTCCTGGAAAGGTTGGAGAACAGCTCATCCTGCAGGTCATCTCTAAGCGCGTGGAGGAAAAGGTTATCAGGAGTAGCCAGCATGGATTCAACAAGGGGAAATCATGCCTGACCAACTTAATAGCCTTCTATGATGGAATGACTGGCTGGGTAGATGAGGGGAGAGCAGTGGGTGCGGTCTACCTTGACCTCAGCAAGGCTTTTGACACTGTCTCCCATTACATCCTCATAGGTAAGCTCAAGAAGTGTGGGTTAGATGAGTGGACAGTGAGGTGGCCTGAGAACTGGCTGAAGGGCAGAGCTCAGAGGATTGTGATAAACGGTGCGGAGTCTAGCTGGAGGCCCGCAGGTGGTGGTGTTCTCCAGGGGTCGGTGCTGGGTCCAGCCTTGTTCAACTTACTCATCAGTGAGCTGAATGAAGGGACAGAGCGCACCCTCAGCAAATTTGCTGATGATACAAAACTGGGAGGAGTGGCTGATATAACAGAAGGCTGCACTGCCATTCAGTGAGACCTGGACAGGCTGGAGATATGGGTGGAGGGAAACCTGATGAAGGTCAACAAAGGCAAGTGTAAAGTTCCGCAGCTATGGAAAAAGTAACCCCAAGCACAGGGATTATTTTTTATGCAACAATATAACATTATTATATTATTGAACAGGGTAGGGGTTGACCTGCTGGAAAGCAGCTCTGCAGAGAAGGACCTGGGAGTTCTGCTAGACAGTGAGTTACCCATGAGGCAGTAGTGTGCCTTGGTGGTCCAGAAGGCCAAAGGAGTCCTGGGGTGCATTAGCAGAAGTGTGGCCAGCAAGTGGAGGGAGGTTGTCTTCCCCCTCTACTCTGCCCTGGTGAGGCCCCATCTGAACTACTGTGTCAAGTTCTGGGGTCCCCAGTTCAAAAGAGACAAGGATCTACCAAAAAGGGTCCATCACAAAGATAATGAGGGTGCTGGAACATCTCTTTTATGAGGAAAGGCTGAGAGAGCTGGGTCTGTTTAGCCTGGAGAAGAGAAGACTAAGAGAGGTCTTATAAATGCATACAAATATCTTAAGAGTTAGTGTCAAGAGGATGGGGCAAGGCTCTTTTCAGTGCAACAGGACAAGGGACAATGGGCACAAACTGAAACACAGGAAGTTCCACCTGACTATGAGGAAGAATTTTACTTTGAGGGTGACAGAACACTGCAACAGGTTGCCCAGAGAGGTTGTGGAGTCTCTGGAGACATTCTAAACCTGCCTGGATATAATGCGGTACAACCTGTTCTAGGAAAATCTGCTGTAGAAAAGAGTTGGACTAGATGATGTCCAGAAGCCCCCCTTCCAACTCTGACCATTCTGTGGTTTCAATAAGTGAAAATATTTTATGTGTAACCATAACTCATTTCTACAATATATGAGTAGACACTATTTTTTGCATGGGTATAAAACTAAACATGCTAAGATCACAAAAGGTTTATCTTGAAATAAAAGGTTTCATTCTAGCCTTTACCATTCTACTGTATGGTTAGAAATAAGCTTGTATGATGTGCATTTATTTTTAATATGTAATATAGCCCATGTATATGGACAAATCCAAAATACAACACTGCACCAGCTACTAATAAGAAAATTAACTCTATCCCAGCTGAAAGCAGAACAAGTATTTGTCCTTAAAATAAATATTTCAATTCTTGTTGACTGTATTAACGCATTTCCCCTTACCTTATTCTGGTAGTAAACCTACCTAAAATGGATTATATTCCAATGATAGCTGAAAATTAGCTGACATCATTAGTGTTAAAACATTCAGTCTGTTTTTGTTGTATATTTTTCTTACAAAAAAAAAGTTAGGATGGAAACAGTAAAAAATATAAATGGAATGTGACTCATGAGGAATGTTTTCTGTATAGCCTGAACACATGTAATTACAGCATAGCATCTGTAGGCTTCCATTACAGTCAAGTGAGATATACTGGCATGGAAAGGTTTTCTTCTGCAAATTGCTACAGAAATATGACTTTATTTTGTCACTTATTTCTAACAGAAGAAGGTGTATAAACACTAATTGCTATGCCTTTGATCTCTTAAACGTGTTACAAAAAAAATTTCAAACAAAAAGCAGGCTTTTGGGGGTCTTTGCAGTTACAGTTCTGGGAAATTTAGGTCACACAACAGAACTGTTAATTAGATAGAGGACCAAGAAACCATTTTGAGCTCTTTAACTCTCATCACATCCATCTATTATAGAAGGAACAAGTTGATTTTAATGTTTGTTGAACTAAAAAATATTGCAGCAAGCTAACCTTGGGCCCTCATTTCCATAAGTGGTTCTTACATGCTGTGTATTGTTTGACACATTCATTTGATTACTTTTCTTTCTTTTTTCTTTTTTTTTTTTTTTCCCCTAGTTCTAAAGCAGCACCTAACATAACCTGCTTATTAGCATTTCATTTATCATGCCTTTCTTCAAGTAGCCAGATTATGGTGAAAATTACCCTTTTCATAACCAAGATTTCATTGTGGAATGTAGTCCATGAAGTTATCTAAGAGAAAAAAAAAAAAAAAAAAGACTTCAAGTTTTAGGTGTTTTTTTTCTTGTCCTTGAAAAATGAGCAAGTGTCACAGGACTCTCCAAAGAGGACTTTCTACCATCACATACCACAGGGAGCACCAATTGTCGCTGCACTCTAAACTATCAAGCTGCAACAAGGTCTTTTACAATCACATACCAGCGTACTCTTCGTGCCAGTCCCTCTGCTGCCTTCTCCTAGTCTCCTCATCCAGGGAATGTGCGTGCTCGCTCGCTCGCTCTCTCTTTGCTTCTTCCTCCTCTCTCTCCCTTGACTGCTCTCTCTTCCTTGGCTGCCTAACCTTTTAACAGAACAGCCACAGCTGCACTACATTGACCAACCAACAGGTGTATATTATGAATGTTAATTAACCCAGATTCATCCCTCTCCAAGCAAGGTACTTGTATTAGTTTTTATAAGAATTAGTATTTAACTACTTACCTTGCTGCTAGAGATAAAAAAGTTATGATTTCATGTAACCACTTAATTTCAGGTGAAGGGTTAATGTGAGTGTATCTTGGAACTGATATTACATGGGGTAGATTTTCTGTTCATTTCCATTAACAACTTACTTCAGTTAATAGATCCAAGGAAGTAGCTCTGCATGCCCATGGCCTTTCAAGTAAAAAATAATACATAAAAAAGGGGGCCAGTGTTGCTTTAAGTTACCATATGACCATTATTTTTTTTTGTACTTCTGAAATATCTAGTTGACCTCTCAGGCAAAATGATACTTTGATGAAGTGATATTATCCTCTGGAATGTGAAAGTGTTTGACTCCAGCATGTAGTAAAAGAAAGCAGATTATCCTATCTATGTTTCAAATCATCATGTTGGAAAATATGATGGAAGTTTAGATCCTTTTGCAACTATTTATGTGTTTTGACATGCTACTTTATTGGCTGTGTTCAGTTTTTCTAATAGAAACCTGTTATTCAACAGCATAGTCATGAAAGATAAAAAAACCCAAGGTTTTTCTATTAAACTGTTCTGAGTATCTTATGTTTAAGTGTGATTATGTCAGGAGTATGCATTTATATGTCTATAGCTAGATGAGAATGATGTGACTATAATGACTTGAATTTGGAATGAGAATAATGGAGGCTGGAGCCCATGCTAAAGAAAAGGAGGGGGAAAAGTACCCCCTCAAAAACAGCAGGAAATAGAGATACAGGAAACAGACAAAAACCAGATATGTGTTCAGATTGAAAGACATTTTCTTCATCCTAATTTATACTGAGGCTTAGCACAGCTTTTAGAACAAATTCAGGAAGATAGGAACTTCTATTTGGACACCATTCTGGTCACGCTGGCTAACAACCCTCCATAGATTTTTTTCAAAGTTTCACCCAAGCCATCATCCCGCTAGTCCTGGATTTCTTTGTGGAAGCTCTCAAATAGCATACAGAACTTAAGATGACTTCCAGAAGTAAAATTACCTCTGAAGTGTAAACAACTTACTTTGGATGATGAAATGAATTAACCTTCCAGGGTGAGTTTCAACAGGGATTATCGTTAGGGTAAAGAATTCAAGAATGATTCCTCAAACTCAATCTCAATAGAGAATTTTTATCTCTTCTATTGACTTTTGTAAAAAATTTAACACCTATCATATGTGTAGATATCTCAGTCTTGATCTAGGTGCTCCCTTGATTTAGTGCTCCCATACAATGTTCCACATGGTCTATGGCATCTGAGACATCTGCACAGGCCTGGCAGATATGTGGAAGTCAAGTTGGTACCCAGTAGCTTCTCAGATGCATGGGATGATAAAATCAAATCCTGTATTTAGACATTTTCATTTGGTTTTCTAAAATATGAACATGAATCCTCCACATCAAGACAGATCACAGAATCACAGATTCACAGAACAGGTGAGGTTGGAAAAGACCTGTGGAAGTCATCTTGTCTAACCCCCTTGCTCAAGAAGGGCTGTCTAGAGCCAGTTGCTCAGGACCATGGATATGTCTAAAAAGGGAGGCACTCGTTCTTCCTCACAGTAAAATTCATAAAAAAAAAAAAAAAAACCCAACAACAACAAAAAAAAACAACAACCAAAAAAAAACCCACAAGCCTTCGAGGCTCAGTCTTCCTCACAGTAAAAATGTGTTTCCTGATGTTCAGATGGAAGGAAACTCATGTGCTTCAGTTTGTACCCATTGCCTCTGGACCCCTCACTGGGTGCCACTGAAAAGTGCCTGGCTCCATCCTATTTGCACCATTTCTTCAGGTATTTATATACATTGATAAGATCCCCCTGACCCTTCTCTAGGCTGCACAGTCCCAGCTCTCTCAGCCTTTACTCATACGAGGGGTGCTCCAGTCCCTTAATCATCCTTGTGGGCCTTCAGTGGGGTCTCTCCAGTATGGCCATATCTCCCTTGTACTGAGGAGTCCAGAACTGGACACAGAACTACAGGTGTGACATCATCGGTGCTGAATAAAGGGAAAGGATCACACCCCTCAACTTGCTGAAAATACTTTGTCTAATGCAGCTGAAGATATCATTTGCCTTCTTTGCAGCAAAAGCACATTTTTGGCTCCTGTCAACTTGATGTGCTGTAACACATCCAGCCTCTTTACTACAAAGCTGCTTTCCAGCTGGGTGATCCCCAACATGTACTGGTGCATGGGATTGTTCTTCCCCAGGCACAGCACTTGCACTTCCCCTTGCTGAACTTCATGAGGTTCCTGTCTGCCTATTTCTCCAGCCTGTTGAGGTCCCTCTGAATGGCAGTATGGCTTCCTGGTATATGAGCTACTCCTCTCTCTTTTGTCTCATCAGCAGACTTGGTGAAGGTACACTCAACCCTATCATCCAAATTATTAATAAAGATATTGAAGAGGATTGGACCCAGTGCAGATCTCTGAGTACACCACTAGTTACTGGCCTTCAATTAAACTTTACACTGCTGATCACCACTCTCCAGGCCCAGCCACTGAGTCAGTTTTCAGTTCATCTCACTGCCTGCTCATCCAGATGATACTTCAAAAGTTTGTCCGTGAAGGTCTTATGGGGGACTGTGTCAAAGGACTTACTGAAGTCTAGGTAGATAATGTTCACAGCTTTCCCTTCATCTACCACGACAGTCATTTCATCATAGCAGTCTAACAGGTAGGTCAAGCATGGTTTCCCCTTGTTGAAGCCATGCTGACTATTTCTGATGATTTTCCTATCTTTCATGTGCATGGAAATGGTTTCCAAGATTAGCTGCTTCACCACATTCCCAGGGATCAAGGTGAGGCTGACCAGCCTATAATTCCTTTCGTCCTTTTTCTTGCTTTTCTTGAAGATAGGAGTAACATTTGCCTCCTTCTAGTCTTCGGGCACTTGTCCCAGTTGTTGTGATTGATCAAAGATTATTGAAAGTCAGGGCCATGGACTTATGCATGTCCAGTTTGCTCAGGTATTTCCTGACCTGATCCATTCCCACCAAGAGTACCTCTTCTGTGCTACAGCCCTTTCCACTGGTCTCTGGGGCCTGGCATTCCTCAAGATTGGTCTTGCAAGTAGTGACTAAGGCAAAGAAGGCATTCAGCACTTCAAGCCTTTCCACATCCTGTGTGACCTGGTCCTTTGTCTCATCGAGCACAGGGCCCATATTTTCCCTAGTCTTCTTTTTTGTTGCCTAGCTACGTAGAAAAGCCCTTGTCTTTGACATATCTGGCTAGATTCAATTCCATATGGGCTTTAGCTTTCCTCACTTCATCCCTGCATGCTTGGATAAAGTTTCTGTATTCTTATCAGTTTACACATTCCTGATTACGTGCTCTGTATGATTCCTTTTATCATAGAATCATATGTTTGAATTTGGCTAGGAGCTCCTCATTCATTCGCACAGGCCTCCTGGCTTTTTTGTCCAAGTTCATATTCATTGGGATGGAGCTGTCTTGAGCTTTGAGGAGGTGATCCTTGAATATCAACTAGCTTTCTTGTGCCCCTCTTCCCTCCAGGGCCTTATCCCATGGGACTCTTCCAAGGAGACTATTTGATAATTGAGGAGGCCAAAGTCTCCCCTCCTGAAATCCAGGGTTGTGAGCTTGCTTTTCACCCTCCTACCTGTCCTCAGGATCCTGAATTCAACCATCTTATGTACACTGCAACCAAGGGTGTCTTTGATCTTCACATTCCCGATGAACCCTTCCTTGTTGGTGAGTATAAGGTCATCTCCTCATTGACTCCTCTGTCACTTGGAGGAGGAAGTTACCGTAAATGCATTCCAGGAATCTTCAGGATTGCTTATGTCCTGCTGTGTTGATCTTTTGGTTTAGGTCTCAGTTTATAATTTTTTAACAATGTCACTGGACATTATTTATTTAGACCTTCTTCATCTATCTCTATGCATCCTGTGACATGCTGAATTAATTCCAGTAGCATTCCTAAAAGGACACTACAGAAAGAAATTGTTTTTAGCATGCGAGCAATGTTGTTTTCATGTTTGTGGTGCCTTTATATTACCTCGTTATTTTTTAAAAAGACTACTGCTAACAACAAATGCCTAGCATCCAACATTTCAAATCAGACCAGGAGCATTTTATCTCTCTTGTGCCATAATACTGTGAAAATGTGTGTGACATGTTGTAGTGACTGCTGGAAAATGAAATATTTTTTTTATACAGAAAAAGCAAATAGTACTGACAATTTTTACTCTATGCAGTAATGAAATATTCCCTCTTACAATGTGAAAGATGATACGTGTCACCGCTTTACGGTCAGTTTCAGCTCTACTCTTCAGAAGTCCTGGACAGCAAGTGTAGGTATGCCACATAAAACCTTCTATTTCAAAACCAGCACAACATCATCACAACAACAGTCTGCTCTTAAAACGTGATGCTAATTTTATCTTTCTTACTAGCTGAGTGAAAGTTGTTTCTGGCCACTACCAGGTTATTAATGAAAAACACAGAATTGCAGGGGCATTTATGAAGTAGAATGAGATCAGATAACTATTCTGAATGTTTCATGAATGTGTGCATGCTTTCATCTATAAAAAGGTAGCAGTATTAATATTAAAACTAATTAATAATAATAATAATAATAATGACAACAACATAGCAAATAACTGTGGAAAGAAAGTAGAGTGGATCTTGATTCAATCAAAGATATCTATCAGGCTCAGAAATAATTAAAAGTCTACAGGTCTCTATGGAACAACTTTTGTGGTTCTCCAGAAAACCGTTGATTGTATGTGACTGATAATTGTCAATAAGTAATGATTTCAAAATGGCTTCAGCCTAGAACAATTAAGATCATTTGTTGCAATCAGCGATAAGATAAATCATTTTTCCTGAAGACTACATGTGTTCTTCCTCCCAAATCTACATGTATTACTTCTTGGAGCATGGCAATCAAGAAGAGCATACTCATGATGAAGAAAGGTGAGGAACTTTCCTGAAGCAGAAGTTTGCATTCTGTTAAGGCTTTCTGATTGTAGTCTTTAGTACCAGATACGTACTAGTGAGAAATGTGTGCACTTTTAATTGAGATACGTATTTGTTTGCAGTTAGAAAATCATGTTTTCAAGATACAGACTGAGAAAATTAAAACTTAAAATTAAAAAAAATTGCCATCAACAGATGCAACTTTGCAGTGGTTCATCTATAAGGTAATCCTAGGCAGAATTTTGCTATATGTCAAAGTCACATATAATAGTTATATTTACTTACATAAACCTGAAATTGCTTATACTTCTTTCTTCCTGAACTAAAGAGTAAATTGAATCCTGTTTGAGAGTGGAAAAGGTAGTATCAGGAAAATTGTCAGCCACTCAGCTCCCTCCTCACAGGTTTATGTATTTATTTATTTATTAAAGAAAGCAGATATTTTATTTAGAATTACATTATTCAGGCAATGATGTAGTCTTTTAAAGAATAATAGATGAGACCAGATCTGCTCCCTTGTAGAGTGGCACAAGTGTGAAATATCTAGCTTCAATCTACAGAGAATATAACTTATTCCTGAAAACCAAAAATGTGTTAAGAACATAAAAGCTTTAACTATATAGCATATTTTGTGCCCAATTCTTCATTTACCTTCCTGGAACAACCTTTGGAGATTACAGCTGTAATTACTGTGTGTCAGCCACAGGACTTTTTAAGCATCTGGGACAGGTGATTTCCAAGATAGAATATCTATGTATAGGCAGAAGGAATTTTAAATACATACTTCATTTACTTATTTATTTTATTTTAATCTTTCTTCTACACCACACACACCCACCAGCTTAAGTGGGATCACTCCTTGAGGACATTTGCTGTTTACTTAAGGGGCATGGCATGTGCATCCTACCAAAAAAACTGAATCCTATGAGAAAGAAGGCACTATTTAAGAAGTCCAGTAAAGTCTTATCTTTTCTTATCCTGTTGTCATTTTTTTTTTTAAGACATAGAATATTTTCTGGAGCGCTCTAAGGCTGTGTTTAGCATTTTTCTACTGATATTGCCAGGACTGCAAGACAGAAACCCCTGGTTTGCATACTAGTTATGCTATTCACCTAATTATTCAGTTTCCACATATTACTGACCACTTTTCTGTTTTGTTCCCTAGTATTTTGTTTCTTCTTCGCAGTATAAAAAGCTGTCCCTCAGAATAGCTAATCAATCTAATGCATTGACAATTAAGCTTGTATAGGTAATTCCTTTACAGTAACGTACTGTAAAATAACATATCTCCTTAGATATTGGCATATATATGGAAAAATAGACTCAAAAGGGTGCATCACAGGTCAGTTGAGGAGCAGTAGAATCTTCCTTCCCTTGCAATAAAAACATAACCATAAGCACATGTTCTTTCAAGTGCCTGAATTGTCCATTTGTGAGATATGTTCCTGAAATGTTGAAATAAATGTGGAAGAGTGTATTCCATTAAATGTCATACTGCAAGCAACAGACTGACATGATTCTTCCATTAGTTTTCAAGGACAATTTATGCATTATAATAAATCAGTAGAGCAGTTTACAACCTATAAGTAGAAAGTAATTTGAAACTACTATATCCATTAAGAAATTTTAAAATAGATGTTGTTATTTTGAGATAGCTCCCATTGATACAACCAAAATTACTGTTGTAGTTAATTTGCACTTTTTACCCACTGATAATTGTTCATATTACACTGAACTCTTAGGCTGGAATTCAGCTGCTACAAAGCAGGAGTCTAAAACACAGCTTTCTAAGCATTGTCTAAACTCTCCTTATGGTTTTATGAAGAACTAATAAATGCAGTCATCAGAACTTAGATAACTATTCAGCTTTATGTGAAGTACAAACACTTTTCCTAGCAATGTAGCTCTCAAAACTTTAGTGACTGGGATCCACTAGCAAAACATGAAAGATGAGGTTAGTCAGGTCAACTTGAAGTTATATCTTTTTCAAAATAGACTTGAAATTTACACCTTCTGTGCATCTTTTCTACTTAGCTAGGGTTTGTAAGTAGATAAAAACTGGTTTATATCAACTTTATTAATAATCCAGTTCACAGAATCACAGAATCACAGAATGAAATTTCATTGTTTGCATGAGAAGCCAGTTAGTTGAGCACCTTAGAGAAAACTGAATAACAGAAATGTTTATTCAAATGATGGGTAAGATTTTCAAAAACACTTAGCCCTGGGTCTAGCTCTGCTCCTATCAGGTTCTATTTTACATATTTGCATGCTGTCTCAGGAAAAAGAAAAAATCTAAGCAACAGCATCCTGTGGAAAACTTGGAATGTGTCCTTTAACAGTTGTATTACTAATTTTTAAAAAGTCTTAGTGCATTTCATATCAGAGCGCTGTTTTCAGTTCAAAGTACACAGTCTGAATTTGAATTTTAGAAACTTAAACAGTTACACCACCACCACTTTTGTTTCTTCTGTCAAAATATGCCAATATTTTACTTACCGGGACTTTGCATCTAAATTGAAAAGCAAAAAATATGCAGACCAGTGAAATACTAATATAAGCAGTAAAGAATACTACTTATGAAAAATGTGGAATGATGAATATGGAAAGAGCCTTTCAGGCCCATTTTGCCTTGCTAAAATAAAAAAAATGTATCTGTTAGATTGCATCGCAGGCAGATTTAGCTACACAATTACTGATCCAGAGCTGATAAAACTTTAATTAATTATTCAAAATTTTCTATCGGGAGGAAAAAAAATAAGATTAATTTTCCAATAATCTGAAAAGTAGTGCTTAGGATAATGTAATTGCATTGTCTGGTCATATTTGTTCAGGAAACAATCACTTACACTGGTTTAGGACTGAAAATAACCTACAGTAAATATCCAGCCGTGGTCTCTATTACCTCCTGTGTGAATCATGTCCTTCTCCAGGATTCTGATGGATGAGTCTCTGTTGGAATACTTTTCCATGCCTGTTTGAAATACACTTTCCTTGAACACATTATAGCCTCTTTCCAGGCCATAAGTACCTAGCCCTCTGTGAAAAGTGAATACATCTTTCCAACTGCTATTTGGCTCTGATATGAAGAAATTACTGTCAAGGTTAATTACCCATTCAAAACCAGCTCTCACCTGAAGGCTTTCCAAAATGTTTTTGAGGTACCAGAGATTAATTTGCCAGACAAACTGTGTGATATGCATATAGATTTGTTAGTGTAGAATTCATCATGTACCTTGGTTCCTAAATTTTGGGTTGGATGTAAAAAGTTAAGGTATGTATTTTAAGCATTTGGAGTTATATGAAAGCTTAATGACAATGTGAAAGTGGTGTCAGAAGGAGCTAAATAGTTCGAATGAAAACACTTCCAAAAACATCCTACTAGACCCAAACTGACAATCACTTTCTCTCAACCAGTTGGGTTTTTTTGCTGTTACTTGCTGTTATCTTTTACTTATCAGCTGGATAATCTGTTGCTTTGTTCCGCCTGTTAACTTTCTCTAATTTGATATTTTCAGAATTACACTAAAATGCAGAGAAGAGTACAATCAAATTCTCATGGTATATAAAGATAAAAAGGATCTACAGTTGATTTTACAAAAGAAATATTATTTTTCCCCCCCTGAGATGATTAAACCCAGCATACAACCTTCTTGGAATAAGACTATTGGAATAAACCCTTACACTACAGTTTATGTTGCTTTTATAAACCACTTCAAACGTTTTACAATTTCTCCTTCCCTCTTATGAAGTACACTTCCATCTTTATAATAAAATTTCCGCCTCTGATATTCCTTTACTTCAAATGCCAAAAATAAGTGTTAAAAAATCTCAATAAATTATAAACACAATCAAAATATAAGTTGAATATGATGGTTCTAAACTGATCACATATTTTTAACTGTCATCAGTTTGGCAGAAGTGATGTCTCAATCCTAAAACTACGTATTCCCCCAAAAAATGAAATGAAATGTGTTAAAGTTCAGACTACTGCAAGGGACAATCTGAATTGAGCATCACATGAGCATCAGGGTGGAAATGAATTGCACTGAACACAATATAAATATGTGGGTTCTGACATGTACACAGATGCCTCAATAGTTCTGAATCACACTCATATTTCAAACAAATAGGATGTAAAGCAGTATAAACTCAGCAGCGCAGCCAGTTGTAAATTGTGTAGTAAATTGTAAAGTTCATTGTGTGGCAGACTATAAACTATAATGAGGAGGTGTGTTTTTTCAAATGCTAAATTCTCCAAAGGAATAAGGAGAAGAGACTGTATAACTCACTTTCAGTACTAAAAAATTTCATCACTTCTCCCAGGTTTTGCTACACACAGAGACTGTTACAATTTTGTGAAACTTAGTAAGCACAGTGGTTACTGGAGTGAGCACACAATTCTTTAGTGATGGCATTTTTTGTTTGGAAAAGTGATTACATTAGGCTTCTTTGATTTCACTTTGTCTTCAGCTCTTACAGAGATCAGTGGATTCCATCTGAACACCCAAATAACAGATAATGTGATAAGTTTATGAAAATATTGTCTGGAGAATTGTGCTTCAATTTAACACAAATTTGATCAACTTATTTTCATTGCGGTCAGTACAGACCACTGAACAAAAGCAAATTGCTGGGGAGGGAGAAATGGAAATGAGCACAAGGAAGAAAGGGGTGTAACAGAGACCTGAAAGGACATCAGCCTTTCTGTGCTTCTTTGCTCACTGACCTCAGAAGCCACAGCTCTTCTTCTATCCCTTTCAATAATTACATTTCTGTAGCCATTCCCTTCCAAGACCTTCTTCCAGGTAATTCTGGTGCAATTTTCTGGGAGCAAAATATCAAAATCTGTTTTTCCATAAAAAATTTCAGTGTGAAATGTCTAAATTGAACATTGATCAAAGTAGTCTTTTCAACTTAATGTATATTCAAAACTTATTTCCCAATGACATATCTCTTTCATGACTGATTGTTCAAAATAATGGTTTTAGATTAAGACTTGCTGAAGAAATACCATTAATAATCTTTGTTGTCACAGTATTAAAAGATTGAAGGCTGAATCCAGACAAAATTTCTTGTTGGAAAGAGATTCTGTTGTTCAGCTACAACAATGAAAGACCTAAATAAAATTTTGCTTAATCACAGTGTTCATGGAGATGGGAGAGAATGAAGGGGGGGAAGAGAGAAAATGAAGAAAAAGAAGAAAGAAATTATCAACTGTGAGAATATTAAACACCTGCATTTCTTTCCTTAGGTGCTTCATAAGCTTGCTAGGCTGGAATATGCTTTCAGCTACACTTAGCTAAGTCAGGGAAAATTCTGCTGAAGTCAACAGCTACGTACAAAAGAAAATGGTGTAAGGCCGACTGTGTCTGCAGACACAATTATGAATATTCAGTATCTGGCTGTTTTGCAAGCAGAGGAACCCTACTGCGTTTCTGTTCCAGTAAAGGTCTGGAGGTGCTTCAAAACAAAACAGAAAAACCTCTCCTTAGTCCTTTGAAGCTGGCTTTTGAACCTTCCCAGCCAGATGGCAGCAACATGGTACAGGCATGCTATTTTCTTGGTTTACGATGAAAAAGCTGTATATGGGTGACAAAAGAAGGAGGCAAATGCACAGAATGGGAATGAAGGTAATTCAAACACAGACAGAATAAAATGACAAAAAGTAAAAATGCAATTTGGAAATATGATAGGAGGAAGCGAAGAAATATATTACACTGATGATCTGAAATATAGTAGGTTTGGGTGTTTAGTTTTTCTATAGTTGTTCATAATATTTTACTGCCCAGCATTCTACATCAGATTCTTACTTCCATGGATAATATTTTACATTTATATTTTATGCTGTAGAATTTCCTACAAAAGGAGCTTTCCAGTTAAGCAAATTGTCTCATACATATATAATTAAATGTGTGTGTGTATATGTATATAAAACTAAAACACAGTCACCCTGTTTTCCTCCATGTCAGCATACTCAATTTATGTTAAGGTGGAATAACTAAGTGTTAAGGCTGGTTTAACTGATTTCTTGATCACAGAGGAATAAGTGTATTGTTGCATAGAAACATTCAGTCCTGTAAAAAAATTTTCAATGAATGTTATGGGTGATGATGAAGTATATAGTATAGTTTTCCAATGCCAGAGAGTACTCCAAGGCTCTGATGTCTCTCTGTGTGAAGATCCTATGTACCTGCCCTTTCTGTCACCTCCACAGCACAGTGTACAACACTGCTGGTAACACCTTGGGTAAACAAACCTATTGCTTTTCAAATTCTTATCACTGGCAAGGTGGGAAAGTTTGTTCAAAGGAGTGAGTAATCACACACTGTGTGTTCAATTTCTTCTTTTCCTGGCATATGAAACCTGTTCCACCCCACATGAAAGTCCTTCTCTCTTCTAATCCTCTACTATGAAAAACAACATCTTTTGCCACTGAGATGATTGTATACCACAGGGTGATTCAGTCACTTAAATGTAGGCATCTAATGAAACTGTAGATGCTACAGGATATACTCTAGCTGTCACTTTGCAAAGTCTCAGATTTCCACCAATCCTGTGTCATCACAGTCAATCATACAGAAATCTTGGATTCTGTAGGATGCCTCAGCTGGCATCAGGGGTTCATGTCTGAAAACTAACCCAAACCCTTAGAACTTTCCTCTTCCAAACAGCTGTGAGACAATACAGCTTGTTATACTCAAATGCTTTTTTCTAATGTTGGAACATCTGTTGTAATTGAGAGAAGATGCTGAGTTCTGGCCTTATCTGTTTACAAAATGACCTGTCTTGAACAGCTGTATATCACTTTTCTTTTCTCATTTCCCTCACAGTCACAGTGATTTGCCACCTATAGGCTACAGTCTGTTTTATCTGAATTTCATTTGTGTTAATTGACTTTTTTTTTTTTTCCCCAGATTAATGATTTTTACATTTGAAGGCAGGGGATGGTGAGGGATAGATTCATTATAGTGTCTTAGCAGTATTGTGATGAATACATAGGAAGACCGAAGACCAAAGTCCAAGAATGTTCTTCCTGCCAAGGTGCATTAGTTTGCACAGTCAGTGTACATTTTGCAGGAAACTTATGATAATTCCATAAATATGTGCCTATGATTAAGGATACAGGTAATTACAGTTTAAAAATCATTTGGCAGAATTTTTATACTGTAACCATGCACTTAGTATGCTGTAGACATGCACTTATGAATGATCATTAATCAACTCATTTGACATCACAAAGTATATTGTGTGCAGACATCATATAATAACAGCTATTTTGGGTAGACCTAATCTGTCTGTGGTATTAATCTTTCAAAGATACTGCCTGAACATCTCAAATGAATCATGTAAATCCCGAGTTAGTACATAAAGGTGGCTTTGTAGTCAAGCAGATTGAAGCATCCGCAGCTTCTTCCAGAACTCATTTGGCCTGCTCAAGTGGCATTTTCTCTGAGGTGAAAAAAAGTCGTTCCCAAGGAACTTCCTGTGCTGGTTTTTGCTGGGATAGAGTTAATTTTCTTCATAGTAGCTAGTAAGAAGCATTGTTTAGGATTTCTGCTGAAAACAAAATTGATGGTACAGGGATCTTGTCGCTATCGCTGGGCAGGGCTGACAGACCCAAGGCCTTTTCTGCTCCGCATCCCACCTCACCAGCAGGGAGGCTGGGAGGGCACAAGAAATTGGGAGGGGACACAGCTGGGACAGCTGACCCCAACTAACAAAAGGGATAACCCATACCATATGACATCATGCTTGACATACAAAACCGAGGGAAGAAAAAGGAATAGCAGGACGTTTGGAGTGATGATGTTTTTCTTCCCCCCTAACCATTATGTGTGATGGAGCCCTGCTTTCCAGGAGATGGCTGAACACCTGCCTGCCCATGGGCAGTAATGAATGAATTCCTTATTTTGCTTTGCTTGCACATGCGCCTTTTGCTTTACCTTTTAAACTGTCTTTATCTCAGCGCACGAGTTTTCTCACTTTTACTCTTTGATTCTCCCCCCCATCCCGCTGCAGGGGGAATGAGCAAGCAGCTGCATGGTGCTTAGTTGCCAGCTGGGGTTAAACCATAACACTTCTTTAGCTGTGTAAGAGCCCTCCTGTTATCTATTCCACATTCGTTACTGCACTGTCACTCAAATTTTAAAGTTTTGCATGCTTTAGTTGGTTTTATTATGAAGGGGTTTTAAAAATTTTATACTGTCCTTAATATTCCTCTGCATAATTTTGCAATCCCTTTTAACAATTCTAATGTAAATTCAATACCTTAAAACACAAAAAAGTGTTGGTGTTGAACTGAAAGAAATCACTGCCTCAAGGGTGTAGAAACTGAACTTAGAATTATTGACAGAATTGCATATTGTAAGTGACCTAGAAATCATTATAACTAAGGTTCCACACTTCAGGGCAAACTGTTACATAAACAGCATTCATAACAAGATAGATATTGGTATTAATATGTTTAAGGTCATCATACTGATTTTGGGGTTATTTTATGCAAGGACATAATTAGTCTTGTATTATACTTATGCAGACTTAGAGAACATATGCAATGTGCTTGTATGAACAGAAAGAAATGGAAAAGAAAGGCAAATAAAGCATTGATTTGTTTCTAAAAGAGCCTTTATAATTTTCCCTGCTCTACCTTGACAGAAAAATATTTTCCTTTTTTTTTTTTTTTTTTTAGCATACAATGGTTGTTCCTATAATATACTGTTACTTTTACGTTTTATTCTAATTCAAGGCATACATATTGTTCAATGAAGTCAATGAAAAAACCCTCTGTGATTTCAGCAAGGTCATTTAAACATGAAACAGAAGTCATCGAAGGGGAAAAAGTAAAGTCTTTAGTTTGCATGCTTCAACCTCACTGATGACTTAAACTCACTCATGACTTGGAATTTTTATTTAAAAATGAATAAATTTAGATAAAAATGAAAGAAAATATTTTTCTACATTTCAGACACCATTTTTTTTTTTAATTGGAAACTTAAAAATTCATTGTGATAGTCTTAAAAATCC